>NC_066344.1:8484848-8787878 GCF_024516045.1 Bombus affinis | reverse complement strand
TAAAGTGTGCCGTATCACCGTAACGCGTGGATACGACCACCGGCCACGAAAGCGAGCGGGTTCGCGCGTATCTACGCGCCTCCATGCACCCACGATACGCGCCTTTCTTTGCCTTCGTGTTTCCTCTTATCGCGCCACTCAACGCCGTTTCAATCGCAATCGCTTCCATCGCGGTTACTCTCGTAGAATACAGGAGAATACCAAATTTTCCATTTAGAGTTTGAACGTGAATCATCGTGTTGTCCAATTCGTCAATTTCCAAATTCTCAAGTTATCGAGTACTCGAATTCAGGAATTTCCAAATTGCCTGATTCTCAAGCGAGTACTCGAGTGAACGTTACGGTCTGCGAATCGTCAGAGCGGTTTGCAACGGTTCTAGAACCTCCAAGTTCCCTAACTTCCAAACGAGTACCCGGATGAGTTACAGTTCTTGAGTTATCGAGGTAATTTGCAACGAAGTACGTATAAACAACGTATTAAAACGCTCGTTCGACCGATTCCAATTTCTTCGTAATATAATGCTTGAGTAATTATCCGGCGTAATCGTAAGCAAAGATTCCAGATAAGATTTCCAAGGCTTTCAACTCGAGCCGATCCGTTGAAATTGTGTTAAATGAAACTCGTTGCTTGAGCAAACGAAAGATACGCCGGTGGCGTATCGCGTGTTCAGAGAAATTTTTCGTCGGGTCGCTTAACTTTTCCTTAATATCCCCGAAGCATGATAATTGGTCGTTGCGAATTAATTAGTCCGGGGAAAAATCGTTGCGGTAGTATTCGCCGTTCCGTGCAAGCACAAATGTAGCGTAATTACGAGCGATCGTGATTCGAACGCGGCGCACGTCGAATTATGTATAGCGCGCGGTGCGCTTCGATGAAATAAGTAGGGGAAAGAATTATACGATGCCGGTGAAACTGGCAACGAACAACGGGACTAAATTCAAAAATTAGCTATGATATCGTGTAACGCGCTGACAGTTACACGGGTATACCACTACGTCGTCATTGTTCCGTCAGCGTGTCGCAAGAACACGGAACGCGGATGCGGGATAAATCAATTATTACAGCTGTAAAACGAGAACGTGCTCGCGTATGTCAGACGGCTGTACCGGTGGCGAAGCTTGGAACCTGAGCAAATAAGCAGGAGGTAGCTCAGCAGCCTCCTTCGACGATCGGGATTCGCTGACATTGATTCCTCGACGATTCCATCGAGAAAGAACCATTATCTTTCTCCTTTGACCAGTCTATCCAATAGATCTGTAAATATCATGGCAAGTCGGTTATCTGAATTCTATCGATCGTCGTGCGATCCATCGCTCGAGCTATCGTGCGTGCGAGCGAGCAACCCACGCCGTGGTGCGATAGATGATCGGTCGAGCGAAACGATCCTACTCCATCGATGACATTACACAGCGTTCGAGCGCTCAATCGTTCTACGAACGGGTCCCGCGATCGATCGAACATCGTTCTAGAATTCGACTAGCCTCGAGCTTTGGAGCCTCTTAGATCACCGTCGATCTCCCGCTTCGAAAGCGAGACGATCGTCCCGCAGTAATGAGAACAATGCGAGGCACGTGACGCCGTGGCCATTCTTATTCGACGATTTTTCTCTCTCCTTCTCCGTCGTTTCTCGGGCTGGCTATCCTCTTTCTCTGCCGCGACCTGGCTCGCCCCGTCTCTCTCTGTCCTTTGGTACACAACGAGGCGCGCACAGAGAGCGAGTTATAGCGGCACGGATCGAGGTAAATAATATATTAATATAAGATACGAGTGGCGGTGCAGTGGTTGGCAGGGCACCAGGAGGTAATGGATGCCTGGGCTCGCTGGAAGTGACGGCTCTCCGCTGGTTGCGTGGCCATTCGTGGTTAAATTCCTGGTTCCTCCGAGGAGACCCCCCGCGGTCTGTAGGCCCCGCTGTCACCACCCCCTGCCAAGGCCCCCCCTCGAAACTACGCTCGCATGCCTTGGGCACCGCGTTCTTCCATCGCGTTCTCCGCCACGTTCCATCATCTCCAGCGAAATCCGCCGTTCTTCCTCTCTTTCTCTCTCTCTTTCACCATCTCTCGTCGTTTCTTCCACTTGCTTCCATTTGCTCGTATCCTAGCCCCTCCCCGTCCCTCGCCCTTCTTTATATCTCTTTCGCGCGAGCTTTCCTCGGTAATCTCTTAATCTCTCCAGTATTTCGGGTTTTCTCGCCTGGACAGACCTTCTCGCGGAACTTCGATCGGTCTGCGCTTCGGAATCAGGATTCCTTGCAAGTTGGTCGATACGTATCTCGCTTCGATCAATAAATTCTAAAACTAGATCGGTTCTTCGACGATTCTAACGGCCGAAACACGGCTATTCGCCACCGTGACAGTCCGTGTTGACAGAGTCGATAATCGAATTAGGCTGTGTAGTGGCTCACGACCTCGATGGAGAAGGGAAGAGGGAGAAGAGCAGGTGAGAGGCTGTCGTACGTATCGAATCTGTCGACCAGACGTTGGATATTTCATCGAATCGATGGAACCGGACCAAACCTCCTAACAGGCCGTCCTATACGCGTAACTGAAAAATGCTCGCAGCTCGTGGTGTTTCGTTTCATCCGTTACCCCCTGGTAAGTTGAGGAGGAGGAGGAGAGATGATGGGTCGCTGTCGGACCAAAACTGTCCGCCGATGCGTCGCCCCTTATCGTTGCCCGGCTTCAAAACGAAACGACGTTTCTGTGTACCACGTTGCCTCGTTCCGACGATACGTTTTCATTAGACGCCAGATCCGCTGATGCTCGCGGACGAGTTCGTGGCTGGACCCGCAGAGTTGTCGATCTCGTTTGACACGAGGCTTTTTCCTGGCTGATAGAATGTTCGTTTCGAACCGGAGTTGGCTTCACACATACAAGAAGGGTTTCCCAGTGTTATTAATGGCTCGTAATTTCTGGGAATTGTACCAGCTTTAATTGGATTATAGTTTTATAGGATTGCTCGTAAACAAGTTGAAATCGGATATTATTTAGTTTGCGCACAATATACTAGGAGTGTATAATGACAACCTTGCACGCGACGATACAGATGGAAGCTTCCTAAATTATGCTAAACAGTGACACGCGTCATTACCGTACAAACTTGATTACAGCGATGTATTCTACGCTTAGTAAATTTAGTATCGAGGCAATAACAAACACGACACGAAATTATAAAACAAACTGACATGTAATTCCCATGATGCGCGATGTCAACAGAAAGTTGAAACACATCCAAGAGGACGTCAGCCAAGCCTCGGTTTATGGCGGAAGCTAAATTGATACAACAGTGTCTGAACGATGCCAAGCAGCGATTAGGTACGGCGATCTTCTCGGTGTCCGGGGACAAAGGGCGACAAGAACGTCGGCGAACGACATGTCCACGAAAACCGTGCAAAATCGTTTCGAGGGGGTTCGCGAGCGTGACCAATCGGTCGGGCGTCCGTCGCCAGAATATACGCAAGGCCCGAACACCAGGTACTATTCCTTTCTCTTTCTCGAAAGGGCCGAAAATAGCTTCGATACTAACCGTGCTAGGACCGCATGGATCTCCATCTTGGAAATAATTAGGGGGACCAAGATCGATGTCCTGGTCCCGAAAACCACTCGTAGATAGGATCGGGACCAAGTTTGAATGGAGCCCATTGATGCGTCCGCTTCTCTTCTCTCTGCTATCAGCATCCACGGGCCGGCCTAAATCTCCCAACTCGGCCGAGGGGACCGAGAGAGCGTTCCGAGAAATCGAGCGTCCTTTCCGGGACGAATTCTCGAGATAAAAAGGGTCTGAATGAATCAAGGCCAACCGCACGAGTCTATACGCCGACTTCTTCTTCGTCTTCTTCGTCGTTGTCTCTTCGTCCTCTACTCTCTCCACCGTCCACGTGAACATCGGTTGCCTTTCTTCGACCGCCGCTTCTTTTTCGTTCGTTCGGTTCGTTCTCGTCGCCTTCCTCCCCCTCTTTCTGAAGCTACGCGCTGTGTTTCTCGACCATGGTTCCCTCCGGTGAACAGACGGGCCTGTCGCCATCTCCTGAAGATGAGATCGCACGATAGAAGGACACCCGGTTTTTTTCCTCGCTTTCCGGGATACCATCTCCAAGACGGAAGTCGAGCTCCTCTGCTATTGTCTTTGTCCAAGATCCAAGCGACTGTGTGTTTTGCGCCACTCCGCTTCCTGTATGAGACGTAGCTTCGTTCGATTGGCACTCGATTTTCTAATCGGTGCACCCGGGCATCTTCCACGTCTATTTCTGCGGTTTATCGCTTTCGGTGATTATCTATTTTTGGCTCGAAACACCGTTTACGGATACCAATTAGGCATTCGAATTCGTTGCTCGTGGCAGAAGCACATAACGGTCGAATTATCGGCTGCCATATATCAAACGCCAGAATTTCGATATACCCGACGTGACGATCGATCTACAGGTTGCGCAATAATTACGGGAACATCATCGGGTCATTAGCTATCTCGTATAACGATCACGTTCTTATCGACGCTATATTTCGATCGTTTCCAAGTATTTTTGACGGAAACCTAAGTTCCGACCAGCTTTTTGTTCTCCTCGTCGATCCTTTTCGGAATAATCGGATATAGAGAAGAAAGTGGCGCGCGACGACGAAACATTTTCATACGAATCGAAGTATGATTCACTTTAATGCGTTTATTATGCGCGACAAGGAATGTCGGCGTGTCGCGTTAAGTGACAACGACAATGGCTCCAGCGGTTGTAACGATTTAGCTGGAATACACCACCGAACCTAGCGACAATAGACCGCCACGCGAATAGAAGGGAAGAAGGAGGATGAAGGAAAAGGAGGAACATAAGCCGATGATGATGTTTCTCGTCGTACGTGACAGGATGCACCGCCACGTGCCCGCTGTGCGGGTGGTTGCTGCCATATTCGGTGGTGCGATCTTCGTCATCGAGTACGTGGAAGACACTGGCACACGCTGCATGTAGATATCTGATCAATCGACACGCTATCAACCCTTCTTTCTTAACAAGCTTCAAGAGAATAATACATACTCTTCGTAGAATAAAAACAATACTTTCATCGTGACATCGTGATATAATTGCTTACCCTGTGCTTACCAATTACAATGGCGTACAAACAATTTCGAATTGAAAATTAATATCTGTGATTCTGTAGCTTTGTTCCTTTTCTAAATTGTGGGTATCTATGTATTTATGGAGAATCTAAAATTGCAGAAATATAAAGGATATTATAGCATATGAACATCTGTGTACGAAAATTTAAAACATGTTCAACAACGTGAAAAGTTTGTTATAATATTTCGAGGGTGAAACCAATTTCTATTTAGATCCCGCTTCTTTAGCTGCGCGTATAAAAATACGAATGTTTATAAAAATACGCTATCTAGTAATTGTTACGCTTTTGTCGAATGGAAAACATAATCCGTGTCACGAACGCTTTATGTCACAAGGCAGAGAGTTAGAATCAATTCAGCATCGATAGAAAATAGAATTACAGTCCATCTTAGAGAGCCAGCGAGCACGCAAGTTTCCGGTTCTCAGAAACCATTATACGTCGATCCACGTGTCCCGTTCATAATTATTCTAGGTTGCACCTGGCAACATGCGACTGCATCAGTCTAGAGACGCGTCTACGGAATCGATGACTCACGGCTAGACAAGTCGAACGAGGTGTCACGTTGAGTTTCAATCGGTCGCTCGAGACAGAAGTACAATCCGACCGACGCCTGGTGGACGCGCGTAGTCTTGTCGAGTTCTTACGCGCTTTTGCGTATTCCACGCGTTCAGAAGCGACACGAAACTCTGTAATAACAGGCACAATGGATGGTCATTGTTTACATCGAGACAATCGACTCTATTGTCGCCGAATAAAAAAGAAATCACTTGTCGATGTTTGTCCGGCGAGTACCGATGGATTTGTTGATGCAAATCAGTGAGCGATGCTCCGCGCATTTTAAAGAAACCGTTCTCAGTAGTAGACATCAAGTGGTTGGTTAATCGTTCCACGGAAATTTATCGTACACGACAAAGGGACGAATTGGAAACGCGTTAGACCGGAGGATTTGCGACTGCAGCATGAAATTACGGTGATAAAGTGTCGAAGAACCTCCTCGCTTGACGTATAATGTTCATCTCTCGAGGCAGCATCGAAGCGTGGCCTGAGAATTTGCTCACAGGGTATAAAAGCCACATAAACGCGGCCCGGTCCGTGGCAATAAAATCAAGTTGAATTTAATTACGCACCGTTATCTTTCCGAGGATCTAGTCGTTTTATCATTAAACCTCCCTTCTCTCGATTCAACACCATAGATGGACCACCGCGCAAACCATTAAACTAACCCGGCTTTATTAAATTTGTAGCCGACCGTACGGTTCATCGAAATAATAGAACGGTCGGCCAATTACCAAACCAGGAAACAAAGGCCGGTCCTCTAAGCGTCGTTGGAACGTGCCGGCGTTGCAAGGAAATTTTGGCTTCTGATGTTATATTTTATCAACAGTTTTCGATGGTTGTTAAAAACAACGTAATGTTAAATACAGCTGTCAGATGTGACGAACTCTATAAACGCAACACTATCATTCGGTTTAATAGCAATTAATAGAGAAAATACAATGCGAATGGTCAATGCTGCTCGAAAATAAAAATCTCTACGATTCATCTTAGTGGACAAACGATTTTGGCTGGACTTTCATGCTTTCCATTTCGGTCGTGTATCGAGCGAGAGGTTATAATCGGGGGAATTTGAACGACCGGATGTCCCGAAGGAGACGAGCTGTGGCGAGCAGCAGAGCGCGGGCCCTCGTAAAGCGTGAAATAATCAAGCGAACGAAAAGTGGCAATAAAATGTGTCGCCAAGCTTGGTAACGAGCCCGAATGGGCCGGTAACGGAGGCGGCGGACCACCCAAAGAATCTTGAACGGGAGGTGGCTCGGGTGGCGGGGAACCTTGGGTCCTACGGGGGCGGGAGCGGGAACTGGGGGTCACTCGGCTACTCATTATGCATCTCGGATCTCTGCTCGCACCTCTGTTGTTAATCTCGCTAAGCGTTAATTTAATTAAACGCCTCCTCCGTGGTGCGCGACCGCGCCATTCATTCTGTTTCTGCGTTCCACTCTTGTCCTGTTCCCTTCCCTCCGTCCCGTGGTCAGATACCGCGACCCACGGTAATTAACGCTGGTCGAGATGGAACGCTCGGCTATCCTGACGGAATTATTCGCCTGCGGAAACGTGTACTCTTCTTCCAAGTATCCCTCGAGGCAATCTCCGTTGGATTCACTCGTTTTGCACGGTGCTTCATTAAGAAAGATTCGATTTTTCGATTGAATACTGTTCGAGGGAATTTTGAAAGCTAGTCACATGGTATACGTAGATGATGCCGAAGTCGAAGAGCAAGTAGCGTGCTTATTGTAGGCTACAGGTGTGCTTGAAGTGGAGAGAAAGTTGGAAGTAACGAATGGTGTAAGCGAATCGAATCGAGGTAGTATCATTGGGAATATCTCTACGTTTGGAATATGACATTTTAAACTCTCGAGTTATTAACGTTTTCTGGAGTACCGATACTTTCTACGATATATAGTAGCAAATACATAAATCATCGAGGAGTACATAACCGGGAACAATTCAACTTTTCCTTTAAAAGAATCGTTTTAGTTCGATATCCACGATAATAGCTTACTTGTTTTAAAACAATCCACGGTAACGTTCCGACGCAAAGAATTCCAAACTTTCCCTTTCGCGTGGCAGCTGTACTCCCGCAAAAACATTTCGATCGAACCTCGCACCACGGTCGATCTAATCCTTTCCGGATACTTTTCGATTCGACTAAACCCGACTCTGGTAATCCGGCTGGTATCGATCCATTTCACATCCACCAGCTGGAACTGGATTAACATGAATCGCGTTACGATTTCTCCGCTCGTTTTTCTTCTCGGATCCGGAGCATCGTGGACGTTCATCAATCACGTTTCTCAACGAGCCACGAGGCCCCGGTTACAACGTCGTACATACAGGAAACGATACGCGAACACGTCGAATCGTGCAAAGCGAAACGCTTCTCAACAGGTCGAGCGAGTCGAGTCAGATAAAGCGGACGATCGGTTGATTACGAACGGCGGCAATTAGTTCGCGCCAGCCGAGCGCGTTGGGTACCATTCGTTTCTTCGATACCTTCCGCGAACGTCCGTCCGATGCGCCGAGACTTGCGAAACGTTCGTCACCCTTTCACTCCACGGGAAATTATGGATCGAACCTTGTGGATAGATAGGACGAATGGTAACACGACGTTGCAACGTTTGGTTCGTGCTCCTTTAGCGAAATACCGCTGCTCTTTCGATTCCGATACGCGACGCGTTGATTGTTCAACGTGTTCCAGGACGAGAGAAACGATTCAAGCAATTAAGTAGTAATCGTGGTAAGATCGCAGTACGAGTTACAATTATTTCGATAGTTGTTGGAAAAATTTGGACCGTTCGATGTATCATCGAAGGATATACGAAATATTCTACGATTTCTATCAACTGTCCATACGACTGAAGTCTCTATGCTTCGATCTGTAACTTGTAAGTTCTTAATTGGATAAATTAGCAAGGCAAGAGACGAGGGACAATAAAAAATCCGTCAAAAGACCTTCGTGTGTTATATTTTCTCGAAGAAAACAACAGACTGCAGCCGGAAAAGGTAAAGATTGCGAAAATCGAGCGGTTCTTGAAGGTAGAAACGCGGACGCACGTAGCGTGGGGGTATCTCTATCAGAATGTGTTTTACATTAATACTTTAGTGTTTTAGTGGCGATTGCCGGCCGTTAATGCCACTCCGGCTTGAGTGGCCTGGCTCCCGGCTTTACAAATTTATACACTCTCGCTGGTCGCTCGTCCTCTCCGATATGATATCTACGTTCTCGAGCAGAGGCAGAGGCGAGGCGAGTCGAGGCGAGTCGCTTGACCTTATTCTCGGCACCGGTCTGTCCATCGTTGCGCGGCGACCTCGAGGTCCACCTGAACGATTCACCTTCGCCACGCGGAACTTCCTGCGTGATCGATGCGACCCGATAATTTTACTGATCCGCGGCCGATCAACCGAACCGCACTCGTTGCGCAACGCTCCTCGACACGGTCGTCTCAATCCACGATCTTTAAGTGTGTTTCTTAGTCCAGTTGACGCGTCATTAATAACGCGGACATTTGGTATACGCAATACGCGGTTTCTGATGTCCTTATTTCTTTCAGTCGGCAAATTGCCAAGTGACATAGTTTGCCATGCATGAAATTTAGCAATTGTCCGTTAGATGTGTATTTCTTCGGTCAAATGACTAAACGTGGAAATTCGCACATCTCAGCATCAACGTCCAGTATCCATGTGTCTGAACCCTCTCAGTTAGACGCACGGTTCACGTGCAGAGATCACCTACCACTGTAAGGTGTTGTTTTATAGTACAATAGGATCTCGATTACCAGAACACCAATCAGCAAAATATTCCACTATTATTTGAACGTTGTCTAGCTAATGAAAAATTTGGGGATAGCTCCTTGTGAGAGAAGTTGGTTCTACAGTTTTATAGGTTTTACCGTATATCGAAGAAACATATTCTAAACAATTTTCAAACGTCGTTTTCGAAAAATTCTGCCTCGAGTGTAAAGGGACGAAATCTCCTCGATAGAACGCATATAGCGGCCGCAACGAAAAGGAAACGTAGCGTGCACCGTCTTGGATCAGCTCGAGGATTGGTAGTGGTGACGGATACTCGGATACGAGAACGATGACGGTGCTGGTGGTAGTGGCGGTGGTGGTGGTAAGTATGGTACCCCTGGAGCGGGTGTCATCATTTATCTCGCACCGGAGATCGGGCCCGCCGATACAGCGGGACGTTTTAATGGCCGAACCATGTTGGAATTAACCAAAACAAAGACGAAGCATCAATTAGGCGACTTTTTCTTCCACTTCTCCTTCCTCTTCGTCTCGCTGCTGGCCCGCGTGATCTTGCTCCTTCACGGTCCGTCGTGTCAAAGAAGAGGATCGGAGGTGCATACTCGTATACGCGGCCCACCTATGTACTCTCTGCCTCCCTTTCCATCCCCTGTCAGGCCCCTTCTTCGCCGCTTTTACGCCAACCGTATTCTCTCCTTCTCCGCGATTCCCGCTCGCGCTTCTTTCTCGTCGTTGCTTTTTTCTACTCTTCCTGCGGCGAACGCGCCCTCGCGAGTCCTCTCCCCCTTCGCTGTAAACCGTATGCGCCCTTTGGCGCCCAGGTAGCCGCATTGTTTCAGATAATGGCTAATAAATTGTTCGACGAAATCATGCGGACTTGGACCACCGCGAATTGCTCGCCGATTTTCTCCGTCACCTTCTCTCCACTTTGTTCTTCTCGATTTTCGTGAATTCTTACGTGTACAATAATCAGCCTATGGTTTGAAGAGACTTGCGTCGAGCAAAAGGCTGATATTCTTTTGGCGAGTGAAAATAAAGCAAGGGTGAGAGGATTTTTGTTCCCAGCCGTGCCCCGCTTCTTCCGTGAGAACAATATATTTACTGCAGCCGTATAGTCTACGTATTTGTAATGGCTGTAAGCAATGGTTGTAACGTAAGTACATAAAGGGTCGGCGAATCGTATATTTTCTGCACCGCTCTCATTACCTTCTATACAATACGACTTGCAAACAATCGTTGCTAAATCATTTAACATTGTCTATTCATGATCCTCGAATGTTTTCTAGGCAATTTGAGCAAACCTACTCGTAGGGTAGCCGTAGGTTGCACGGGTCGTTGGAAAATAGAAGAAAATCGTCCGTAGACCTATCCGTTGGCGGTAAAGCAAAGGAACGGACAAATTGCCGGGCGTATATTACACGCTTCTCAGAGCCGCGTCACCGTGAAATATCACATTTTGGCACGAGACCCCCGCGTTTACGAGGGGTCGAAGTGGCGCGCGAGCGAAACGTTGCTTCAAGTGGGCTACGAGATGAAGAGGGATCGCCCCAGGCTATCCTTGACCATTTTCAAATAATTAACGTCGGTTTTCGTGAAACTATCGGTCTTCTACCTACCTGACCGTCCTTCGGCCCTTACCATAGAAAAACGAGGATCGACGTGCCGTTTTCCTGACGCGGTCCACAAATTTATCCCACATTTTCAACCTATGAAACTACGGAAAAAGATCGAAGCTTTGGACAGTTGTTTGGAATCCCTGAGTAAGCAGGATTTGTAATTAAAAAGTTTTCGGAGTCTGAGCTTGCAGGCTCCTCTTGCGTATTAGCAACGTTTTACGAGTCACGAATCGTAAATTATTCTCTTTTTACTTGTCGTCTCACTGTCATCGGGTATCAACGCCTCGCGATGAAAGAGATCAGGGCCACACCACGCTGCGACGAAAGGGCGCTTTTCACATGCAACGCCGATGATGATGGATAGTCGAGACGGTGGCTGGAAATCGGTCGCGGAAGGGCCAGGCTGCGACCACACGCCACAAACGAGAAGCTGATCGCGCAGGTGACGCCTCCTCCACTAATCACCATCGGTTTTAGATTATTCTAAAATAATGACGGCCTTCTAGCAGCGAATCGACGGTGACAAATCGCCGGAAATCGATGATCGGCTGACGTAATCACTGAACGTTAACGTTCCTGGTGAACGGGTCGCGATGAAACGGGCTCTCAGGTGTCGCGGAGACATCCTCGGAACGCGCTTCGTAACTCGGCACTCTTCTCTCGGATGCCACGAATTGTTCCTAACCGTCCTGGACTACGGTTGCTACAGGAAATCCTAAATCACGTTGCTCGATAGTAAACGTACTTAGGTGCCGCGTGAGAACCAGCTCCAAGGAAAGGAAATCGATCTTTACACGATGAAATTTACCTGCAGGCGTGTTTCTAGACGAAGTTTCGTCCCAGACGAACTGTGTATCGCGATATGTATCTACTTCCAATCAGACTTTTTAATAAAAAAAAAAAAAGTAGTGAATATTTACGTAAAAGAAATTATAATTATTAGGTATAGCAGCAACTATATGTGTTAAAATGAGAGAGATTGCAAGATATTGTATTAACCGATAAGAACTAACCGACTAGTAAGAAACTTAAAAATGGAAGGGTTCTTAAGAAAAAAGACGCCTGTCCACTTATTTTTTGGGGGCAAAACTGAAGAATACTCTAGTCCTTTTAATTTCGTTCAATTTGTTCAATGAAAAAATAAGAAGCTACTAGTGTACAGTAACTCGAACTTCGTTCAGAACGCACAACCGCGTAAATTCCAGCCATTCATCGCCAAAAACGAACAACCAAACTCCCCCATTGATCGGCATCCACGCTCGGAGGACAAAGCAGAAGTCGAGGAACGGAATCGCCGCCAGATACGATCAATTACTATAAAACTGTCCGACCCTACCGAAAGCTCGAGGTGCGTTCCGCGTCCAGGTGTGACCGCGACATCCTTGGAACGTCTTGACCGCACGGTCCGCCCGCTTTTTCTCATCGAGCGTATCCTAGGAGGCAACCGAAGATTCGGGCGTTTTTCAGCGCGCGGTCTCACGACAGGCCGCGACCAAAAAAGAACAGAGGGATCGTCGGGAGTATTAATGCGAGGGCCTTCCTCGTTACGCCATCCGCGTCGCATAGTTCCCTCCTTTGGAAGTGCCGCGATCCTCCGCCATCAATGGGAACGCGCGTGAATGAACCACAGAGAGGGGAAGATTGTCGCATATATTCGAAGGAAGAATACCACTCTCACGGTATCAGGGTTACTCGTTTCGTGGTTATTCGTGATTCGTTAACTCGAACATTAAGGGAACTAAAATGTAATTGAAACTGTTATCGACTACCTATAACTCTATTACATGAGAAGAATAAGCGAAAGCATCGCGGAAGACTCGGCCAGTCGGTTAAGACATCAGCGTGACGTTTGAGAGCTGCAAGGTGGAACCGCTTCAATGTGATAACTCATTTTTCCTGACGTGGCTCGAGCGTCTTCCGTCGTGTCGTTTTAACGCCATTGGCTGGCGTAGCAACAGGAACAAAGCTCGCAGAAGGAGTTCGAAGCGTAAAACACGAGGGCGTAGCTTCGAGCAGGGGCAGGGAAGCGTTCGTTAATTTGATGTAATTTAGGAGAGCGGTAATTATATTTAATGGTGGTATCGTCCGATCTTGAAAAGTCTCAACAAATACACTGTACCCTGACACGAGAGGAATATTAATCTTAGTCGTAAATTTTGATATGCTGCGGAAAGCTGGCTCCGCGGTGCCTCGCCTCGCGAGGTTTATTGTCCCGCGACATGCACGTAACATCGCACCTGAAATTCTTATCGACTAACGGCTCGTCGTATGTAACGGACTAACGCACACTCTCCGTACGATTCCGAATACGCTGTACTTCGTTGCTCAAATTTTTCGTCGGTTTATTACTCTCGAGAACAGCTGAGCGTCAGAAAAAATGTTCCTTACCGTGGATTTATATCCCTGTTTGAAATCTATCGTCGAAAATGTACTTAAATTCACTCGAAATCTCTTTGACTCGAGCCTTTGCGAAGATTTAAAAATTGTAACGTTTCAAAATTATATTTGCTCTATACAAATAGATAAGAAATTTTCTCTAAAGAAAAAAAAGAAAATACTATACACGCCAGCAAGATGTCTCATTACCAAGGTGAAACATAAAAAAACCCTGAGACATCTATTCAAACCTTCAAACAATTAACAACGATCCAGCGCGTAGGAAGCGGCGGACGATCGACGTGTCGCGTAATTTCGGTTAACGAGGAGGATCAGCCTCGACCGGCGAAGGTGCGGCGGCAAGCATAGAGAAAGAGAGGCTCTCTGCTAATCCCAGACAATCCGTGACCGAGTAACTAGCGTTGTCGTAGCCCTTGCTCCAACAGGGTCTTTTGTTTTTCCCATTGTCCAGGCTGTTCATTTTCAGGATAAATGTTCGGGCAGGTTGCAGACGTTCGTAGCGACAGGCATCGCGAAAGCTTACCTCGGCCAGGTTAGCTTGCCTGCTGACCTTAAATCACGACTTTTCGACAGGCTGGCAAAGCCTTCTTCGAGTAGGAGAAGGGAGTGGAGAAAACGGCAAGACGAAATGATGGTGAGGCAAAGAGGGAAGAGGAGAGAGAGAGAGAGAGAGAGAAGGAGAGAGAGAGGTATCGTGCAAGTTCACGAGGGTTGTTTTTCTGGGCGACGTCGCCGATAAGATAGGGCCCCGAGTGGACGGGGAATATCCGGTGCCCACTTTCGAGCACGTCTGACAGTTTTGTACCTACTCGCGCGGCAACAGATAGTCTGTGGACGACGACGCCGAATTCCGAGTGGACAGGGTGGTCCCTCGTTCGGCTAAACCGCCAGCGATCGGATACAACGAGTCGCGGCAGCGACCGTTCGTATCTCGTTTGCGGAAGCTACGCGATACTTCGTGCCGTTCGGCCTTTTCATTAGAATCAGGAAACTGGTAGATAAACCTGGAAACCGAAGGGGATTATTGATCCGGGATCTTCCACATCTTTCGACCGACTCCTTCTTTGATCGATTCTTGTCGTCCCACAACGTTTAAGAGGCGTTTTAATGGAACGAATATGTATGGAAATATCAGAGTTAATGCTTGTTTTTAAGAATTGAATGACAAATTATGTTTGCACCGGAAAATAATGTGAACGATCTTCTTGTTAAACAATTTTTTTTTCGTACGATAAAAGTTCGCGTTCGGATATGTAGATTCGATCGATAAGAGCGAGCTTATTAAAATTTAATTGCGCTAAATGAGGTTTTACCAGAACCAATATTTCCTGATATTGTCGTAAAACACATTCTTTATATTTGAAGGATGGACACGTGAAACCGGAGAATCGGAGAAGAAGCACTGTTAACAAGGATTACAGGAAGATTAAGTCGCGTGTCTGGGCGACAGGTCCAATCACCGGCGGAAATCAATTACCGTCTCTCGAAATGACCGTGTCCTGGTAATTAACCAGACAGAAGCTTCCCCGTGGTCTGACACTGATTGGTCATCGGCGATAATGAACTTATTTAGGAATAACCGAGTCGTCACGCCACGACCGCCTACCTCTCGCGTCTTTCTCTTCCATCGGTGAGCGTTAATACGCGGGTTCCTGGCGTTCACGAAATTCGACAAGCACTTTCGACGTGAAATAACGCAGAGACGCGGCTACCCGTATTAACCGAGAGCGGTAACGAGAATAGACGGGGACGCTGCTTCTAAACGCTGCTATCTCGGGACATTACGTTTTCATGAATTCCGATTCGTCCGGTTGAAGGAAATCAGGATTAACGAACAAGTCTTTCTGGTCTTCGGCCGACTTATCGTAATATATTAAGGCCATTTAGATACCGCTATCCCTGACTCTGTCACCCTATTAACTGCATGAAACAGGAGGCTTGCAAGGCCTTCCGAATTGTCGCGGACGACCACAGAATCTTCAGGATTTCGGTGGTACCTGTAACTGCATTAAACGGTTGCCTCTTAGAGATCGTTTGCTTCTATAGAGAAAACAAGCGAAAGCATGGAAAATTTATTCGAACGAATACTTCGTTTTAGTTAATATCCTGTATTTCATGCGATAAAAGTCGTAAATGAAATTTACTGCATAAGAGATATAGGATAGAAATTAATCTCAAATATCCTAAAATTAAGAATTTCTTACGGTCACGTACTACGCTACTATAAGGGGTCAAGTACACATAGATTAAGAACTAAAAAGTTCCAAACTAAAACGAATTATGAGTATTTCAAACTTGAATAAAAAGCTTCGATTTGCTATCGTTCTCAAAGGAACAATTTCAACAGATCTCTCTTAAGAAGAATATCTAATAACTCAGGTCAGACAATTCCTACAAGCGATTCTACGAAATATATCATCTCGATAACGAGAAAACAAATGCAGTTGAGAGACACGATGTATAGAGAAAAATGGGCATTGTCCAGGGAAAAGGTAATCGTTGCGAAAAATCAGTGGAAAAGGGACCGGAAGACCTCCCGCGTCCCATTCTCAGGCGTGAGCGCTCGCCGCGGACGAACTGACCGTGTAATTTAATTTAAGTTACGAGCACCGATAGCGGCTGAGCCACAAATCAATTAGAGTGGTCCGTTCTTTCGGGGTGATAGTGATAGTGGCGGCGCAGACCACGCTGTAAACATCTTTACTGCCAGATAAGTGTGCGAGCGTACCACCACTGTCCCTGCACGTTTCAACGCCACGCGGCCAACCTTCTCTCTCTCCCTCTCTCTCTCTCTCTCCCTCCCTTTTATCTGACCACCATTTTGTACTCTCGATTATTTCGCTCATTGGATTATTGCCATTAACGTGGACCCATGGTATTTGCCCAACGACTTTATACTTTTGATCATGCGCTTCTGCGAATCCTTTCCAAATCACGATCGTCTAGAATATAAAAATGGTAGGAGAATTTTTAATCGTCCTGCTCTTACGAGAAGAATTTAATTAATTATTCCAATATTCAAGGACATTAGATCGATCGTTAATACAGGCTGTTTGTCAAGTAATTATAAGAACCAGTCGTAAGAATTTCTCAAGAGTAATAGCCAAGAATGGAAACTTATTTCACGATACAACAAAGGGCTGATGACAAAAGCGATTCTCGTTTGTTTTTCTTCGGCTGAGCAATATTCCAGCGTCTTTAATTTCATTTCCGTACATTTCTTAGCTATCCTGGGCATGACTCTGGACAGCAGATTAACATGGAAACAACACACTGTAGACAGATCTAAACAACTCAGAGACAAACTCAAAAAATTTTATTGGCTCATTGGTCGTCGGTCCAACCTAAGCACGCAGAACAAAATTACGCTCTATAAGACCGTAATAAAACCTGTCTGGACCTACGGAATCCAACTATGGGGAACAGCGAGTAATTCCAACATTGAAATACTCCAACGCTTCCAATCGAAAACGCTAAGATCCCTAATAAATGCACCCTGCTATGTTACCAACGAAACAATCCACCTCAAGATACCTACAGTCAAAGATGAAATATACAAGTCCAGAAGCAGATATAACGCGAGAGTCAACAACCACCACAACCCATTAGTCACCCAACTACTAGACACGACGGACCAGATCCGCAGACTAAAAAGAAAATACCCTTTAGATTAAATCCTTAGATCCTACTAGAACCAACGATATAAAACTATTACTAGCCATGTCATTGTATCACGCCAAATGAAGTTACTGAAAATTCTCAACGAGAATTGATTGTAAATATTCTAATAAATAAAAAAAAAAAAATATTTCTTAGCTATTATTCTCACAACATTTTGAAACTACGTTACCTCACCCCGTCGATATTATTTCCGGACTCGTAAACCATCCAGTATTCTTTAACCATTTCAACAGCTCGTACGATATTGTTGTAAGAAAACGATAAAAAAGGGGGGGAAAGGCAATCGCAAGATTTTTTAGCGAACAATCGGTTTTACGATCGGTCGGTCCTTGCGGTATACGGCACAGCGAGCCGACAGACGAGCACGAACACTGTCGTCGAAAAAGGAACGTGGCCAAATGGAAGTTGGCATTCCAGCGCAGCGTGAGCCGGCTCGTCCTAGTCCGTGCACCCGCTGCTCCCTCTCGGTTTTCTTCATTCATCCGGACCAAGTTTTAGACAACGTCGCGCCGTCGGGGGTGTCCACCCGATCGCGACGATCCTCTCTTCCTCGATGACTCCATCCGGCCAGTTTCTTCTCCGACCGGTTTCAGCTGCCACGTTTCGATATTGTCGTGCGGAGATTTTGTTGACACGCGGGAAATAAAAAGCATCGTTTTTCTCGAATGACTTTAAGCATCTACGTAGAATTAACTAGAATCAAATATATTGAAAGTTTAAGGGCATTGAACTGTTTCGTCTTCTACAAATTTTACTTCTTTCGTGACGTTTTTCGATAAACCTGTAACGTTTTTATAATTAATGTCGGAGATACTTGACATTGAACTATCGAATTATTTACTCCGTCCGTGTAGACTGGTCACTTGTTTGTAGCGTCTTTTTTCTTCCCATTGGGTCTCATAGAAGAATCTTCGAAAGTCAGGGGCACGATGTTATCGCGCCCCGCGTAGTTACGTACATTTGGTTTATGTACATTTCCATTTTTATTCACATTTACGTTTCTGTGTGCTTGTTTACACTCTAATTCTGATTATTTGCCGTTCCAAACGCAAACGAGGAGAACGGGCAGCATCTTTCGAAACAAAAACCTAATTTACGCGAAGCAAATCTTTGCAGAAAGACCGAATAATCGAATATGAAAATATAAACTTGTAATCGTTACCGGGACGAAAGATTCGCTAGTTTCTCGGTTTACGTATCATCCAATGCGAGAACCTGGCGTCGTCGAAAGTGCAAAACTCTAACGTAAACGCAAGATGGCTAAAAATCCTGGTAGAAGTTAAGAAGCCTCTACTAGGAACATGAAAGTCCGCGTTGGAAGCTTATCTTATCCGAGTGATTTCAACTGCTTTCTAAAGAACGTTCTCTATCGGTGTACGGTTTACGTTTCTCGTTTCTCCATCGTATGCTCGTATCGTCCTATTAATTCTCCCGGTCGGTTTTTGAACGACGCGCGATTTTTCCTCCTGCCCGACCTGAAAACGAAAGACCGATAGATCTGTTCGAGGGTTTTTCTTTTCCTTTCAGCGACAATCTATTTGCGCTATTGCTTGTCCAAAGCGGTGGTGCAGGGTACCAACGTCTGATTCGATCCGATTCGCACCAGTGCGCAACTAGTTCCGCGATACAATGTCTGATCCGATCTGATCCGATCCAATCCGATCAAATCCGGCCCGATTCGACGTAGTACGCGACTCGCTTTAATCACGCACACGCTTTGCATACCTGGCTTACAGATTTTTGATTGCGATACCGTTTCACCTTGTCCCTCTCTCGAAGAGAATTCTGGAGACCCTCGCGATCGTTCGTACCTTATTACGCCCCTCTGGATGACATTTCCTTTCAGCGACACGGTGAACCTTTCAGTGACGAACCTCTGGTTTATATTAAGTACACACATCGAGCTCTATGAACCTGACGACTCGTGGTTTATCGTTTCGAGAGTCCGCTTAGTATGAGATTCTAAAGCGACGTTAGGTCGAACGTATCGACCAGAGGAAAGAGGACGATCAGATACGATATTTGAAATAAGTCTTTCGACTATCGTACTTTTCCTTTTTACTATTTATACTCCTTCACGTATCCTCTGATATTATTGACGCAGTTACTACGTTTCATGGAAGCAAAGTATCTTACTGGTAGTTTAAGCATTAACATTGGAAACACTTAAAAAATCTCACAATCACTCGATACACTTGTTGTTACAGCATCAGAATTCTGTGCAATGTTCGCAACGAAACAAGAAACTCATTTCTTTCGGAGAAGAAGACGGCACCCAAAGGGAAGAGCTCTTTACAGGATCGTACAAGAAGAGAAAGAGGAAGAAGAAAAAAGAGAAGTTAAGGCAGAGAGGAAGAAAATGGTGGTCGAGCCCGAGGGGTGTCCGCAGTGCGATGAAATAGTGTCCGTAATCCGGCGTAAGTTAGCGCGGAGCGGTGTCCCACGGCGAGGAAGACGAGGCTCAACGTGCTGCTCTTCGTGGTCCTCGCGAGTGCTGCGTGTGCTTGTGAATACTCGTTCGTCTCCGACGCGAGTGGCCCCTTGCTCTCTCGCGGCAACTCGAAAATAAAACGTCTTGGGACAGTTGGAATTTACGACGGAAAATTTCGAGCGAATTGCACTTCCTCCGGCTCTTCGAGGATGGTCCAAAGACGAATGGCTCTTAGAAAATCGAACGTCGACCGAACGCTGTGCTGCGCTGTTCCGTTTACAGTCGCACGTTGTCCGTACTTTGAAATTTTTGTTGGCGCTTCATAGCGTGTGGTACGTGGGATACGAAATATATATCTATGCTCAATTTTTCTTGTTTGTAAATACTCGAGATGTAGATAGAGCAATTTCTCGGTAATTGCCGTAGCCATTCCGATGTCATTACCGGCTCATTAAATCCTTTCGAATGAGGCACGCAAGTTGAACATAGCCGTACACTATCTCCGTCACGATCTACATAGAAACGTTGCTCTAACAAGCATATCAAACTAATTTCATAAGCGACACTTTGCTCCAATGCAACGCGACATTTACGATCAGATAGGAGATCGATTAAGACCTCCCGTGCCTGCGTATACCACTTTATCCCTGTGAACAATGTTAAACCTTCCTACTGCGTAATTCATCCAACGTCTAAAACGTTTAAAATTTATTTTCCACGAACAATTTACCGTGGAGTGAAATTTGCCAAAAATTCAATGGCAACGAGTCGAAGGGAACACGAGCGTGGTAAGGTTGAAGGCGCAACGGACGAACGATCTCCCACGGGAGGCGAAAGGGAAGGGGGCTAGCATGAACGTGGAACACCGCGAACGATGCATCACGGTTGCACCCCACGCGGTGCATCCCGGTATATTAGTCACCGGGAACGGGCACCAACAGCCAGGGCCAAATTGAGTCTTTGCCATAAAGCAAGCCGTAAAAGGGGTTGCAGTCGCAGGCAGACGGTTCAACCACGTGGAAGATGAGCCTCCGCGAAGAAAGAACACCGGTCGTGTTCGATGCTAGGGACCAAATGATACAACGAGAAAAGGAAGAGAATAGAGAGGTGAAGAGGGACGCGTGGACATTCAAATTTATGGTAATGTCCGACCGCTCTGCACGGGGTTATCGATATGGTCCTCGTTGCACGTTCTTATTCTTATTATTAATATTACTATCCTGGCGATATTCGAGACCCAACTGGACGCTCTTTTGCGACGTTTCACCGAGGCAAATTTCAAACACGACCTCGTTTTCCACGAGAGACAGACAGATTTCTTTCGTTTAGTCTCACGTACTCTCGTATCGCGATTTGTCGCTGCTCCGTTATTTCAGATTTTTCTTGTCTTTCGTGCGTTGTTTTAACGTGTTGACGTATTCTCCGGAATTACAATAAAATCGTTGGAATTAATAACATCGTTCCATGTTAACGTTTCGATAAACTCGTCAAAAACTTGAAAGGCGGCCCACCGAAGCAGGTTGCTAGGCGCTATTCTGTCGTTTGCCAGGCACGCGCGGCGCACGCGTTAAATCATCGCAATACGTCGCTGGGTTTCCCTTCTGGAGGGCGCGTGCATATTCATCGGGAGGAAACGAAACGAGGCAAGGCGTATCCGGTCGCGTCGGGGACGGTTAACCGCTGTGGCGCGCACGTTACGAAAGGTTTCCGCGCACCCGCGGAGCCTCGCGACACGTTCAACAGCCGGCTGCGAGATCTCATATTTCTTCGCGGATGATATAAGGGCCATCGCGTTGCGGCCTCCTCTTGTAAACCACGCTGCATCTGCTTTGGCGCGCGAACCGTCCTCTACATAGACGGCGCCACCGCGCCGCAACGCGGAACGCTCGATCAGACGAATTACGACTTTATAGCCAAGCGGATCCTTTGTCTTAACGGATTGTCGCGGCTGTACAGGCTCCTTTGTTGTCCAATTTACGGTTCTTAGGATTTTAGTACGCGGCTATACAGGCCTACGCATTCTTGCCTCGCGTTGGAGTCGTGGTAGGGAATCATTTTTATTGCGCACTCTGGGAAATCTTCTTTGTTTTCGAGCGAAAGAAGTCTGAGAAGGTGGGAAGAGCGTGTAGCAGTCGAGGGTAGATGTTTTATAGGGTAGGGCTGGTGTAATCGTATTTTTCAGAGTACATTCTCTCTATTTTGGCTGATCAAAGGCTTCCTCGTTTCAACGAATACCAATATACATTGGTATATTTTGTTTTGGTATCAAATTATCATAGTAACAGCATGAAAATTGACAAGTGTTGGAAAATTTGTAAGCTAGGCGAATGCTAATAACGTTGTCCCAATATCAGAAACGAAACTACACGTGTTTCATAGAAATTTGTCTGTTCGACGAGTAGAACAATGTCGCGCTATTATCAATCGATAGTGCTGAATCCGCCATTCCTACCTGAATAATCCCATCGTCGAAGGAAGAAGACAGAAGGCGATGCTGGCACGACGTACCAACGATTTCGTACACGGTGCGGCGTATAAATCTAACTAACAAAGTAGACAATTGCGCGTTTTTGCGGGGTGGAAAGAGTCGTGCTCGTAGCGGAGCTTTCTCCGAACGACGCGCGACAAGCGGCGGGCTGATTTATGCGTCACGAACCGGCGAACCTTGAATCTTCGTGGGAAGTTTTCAAGCATAAATCCGACCTGTAAATAACGCCGTGGGCGATCGAAGCGAGCGGGAGAGCGCGAAACGATCGTAAAAATCACACGGAACACCGTGTAAACCACCCCATCGTCCGTTTCCACCTGACGCGCGATATAAAGCCAAACGAAATTAGTTTATAATGAATTTGCAAAGCCGATAATTGCCGGTCGCTTAACCGCCGGTTGGCCCACCGATACCCATCGATTCTCCTAATTATGCCAGCTTGATGTTCGTGTTAACCGCTAATATCCTTATACGCGTTCTTCTCGTTTTATTGGGCAAATTTGAAAATTAATAAATTACGGAACCGGTGTATGGAAATTGGAAATTTGATATTCGATTCACGCGTGTATGTAGATACGTTGTTAAAGGCAGTTGTCGCTTTAATCGTCGGGTAGATGCTCCTTTTTAAATTGAATATTAAAATGATATACGTCGCGGTATGTAGGGCGATTACGTATTATGATAGTTCAAAATAAAGTGGAAGTAACGGTATTAATAATACCTCATGCCTGACGCTCCGATTATTAATGAAGAGATACGTTTGTTTGAAGAAGAGACGATGTAATATATCGTTTCATGCTGTACACTTGGAACTCCGCCTACTCGAAAGTGCCAATTAAATCCACCGTGGAACTTTGGAGCAAACGTTAAATGAATCTTACTAAATCACGCAAAACTGCTCGACCGTTCTAAAATAATCGTCGTCGTAATCTTTCATGATTTCGTCAAATGGATAATAACGTAATTTCGCATGTTTTAAATACTCTATAAAACGACGATATTAGATTTTTAATCAAACCGTATTATTTGCGTACGTTAATTTTCCGCTGATGAAGGGGAGGGAAGATAATTTGGGATGACCAAGGTCAGAGAAAAAAAAAAGAAAGAAACGAAAATAAAAGGTGTAAATGTACAACATAATAGTCTCCTTTTTAATATAATGAATTCATAATGGTAATAGACAATAATAATAATATAATAATATAATAATATGATGTTACCAATAATAATAATAAAATTAATATAATAATAATAATAATAATAATAATAATAATAATAATAGATATATTCTGTCTATATTCACATTCAGAACTATGTACAGTTTAATTAATTTACAATTGAATTCGTAAGAACAACCAAATAGAACCTATTAATCGTAATATATATATATATATTTATATTTATATATTTATATTTATATATATCTCTATATACTTAATACCTGTATATATATTCACACAGATATTCTTTCATTTCCTCTTTTTTTTCTGTGTCGAGGGATCACTCTGTGATCATGTACAAGAAACACGTAAAATTCTTTGTCTCATTCTTTCCCTAATCTTATGATTCTTCTTTTATTTTTTATTTTTTATTTTCTTTTTTCTTTTTTTTATTATTCGCCTGTATTCACAGATGATACAAGCGATACGCTTGACCCTCGATGTTATCACCTAGCTACACGCTGCGATGATTATTTACAAAACCATGATCAAGTCTCTATTAATTACCCTATTACGATATACGTGTCAACAAATGCACGAGCACCGACCATCTTCGTCGAAGTACACTAGCACCGTAGTGTTCCTCCTTGATTCGTTTTTTCTTCTTTCCTTTAATCAAGTGCATAATATATTTCACTCTTCCTTTCATTCTCCAACCGTTTCTCTCTCGCTTGCAACTCTTTTTCTTCTCTCGTTAATTCTCTTCAACCTCGCTCATTATCACAGATATAAATAAATGTATTCTTTACAAAACAATGTACAATTTCTCCCATCGACCTGCTTCTCAACTTCTGACACTCTTCAAAATTTCTTTTCCACTCTTTTCCTTGCACAACACAAAACTTCGACGATAACACGCACGCACACTCGCTTACACATGCCAAAGTACAAAATGATAGTCGATTTCTATAATTAATTTTCTTTTTGTCTTTACTCCGTTCATTTCGCTGTATCCATACACACACATACACACACCCCCACATACACTCTCCCTCTCCCTCCCTCCCTCCCTCTCTCTCTCTCTCTCTCTCTCTCTCTCTCTCTCTCTCTCTCTCTCTCTCTCTCTCACTCTCTGTGCCACACGCTCATTCACGAATCGGTCCTCTCTGCTCGTTCTCCACCACAGTAGGAGCCTCGAGAAACATTTGCGAGTCGACGCGTAATGCCTAGATTCCACCACTGTCGATGATCAGACTTTTCGAAAGGAGGGTTGATTTATGCGATATACATATAATATAAAAAAATACCAACAATCTCGAGCACCGCGCATCTCGCTCTCCACCCGTTTATTATAGATCAGTTTCGCTTCTCTTGCTTGTCCCGGACCAATACGACTCGAGCGAAATCGTGCGAAATCATCGTGGCGATACATTGTTCGCGCGAGATCACGAAGATCTACGAAATTAAGGGGACCAAAGAATAAATGGATCGCGATCGATTTTACTAGACATATAAACACACACGCGCCAACTTCCGCATCGAGCGAGAAACTCCCTCTTCGGCTGGGCTCGCGAGAACACCATCACGAGACATTTAAGCGATCATCGAGCATACGATCTAAAGCAACATATTGCACAGAGAGACGGTTGAAAGTAACGAGGACGAAGTACGATGCTAATTAAAAGTAGACACGTTATCGCATCGTCGAATTCTCGTGGTGCGCGCGCCGCGGCCGCAGCAAACCGGAAGTCCTTCATGGATCACGAGTGCACAGTGCCCGCACGGAAAAAGGACGAATTTTTACTCTTAATTAGTTTACCGCTGCTGTTACCGTTCTTTCCGCTTTAAATCTCACCGTAATATCCATCCTTCGTGGATAGCGCAGCGTCCATCGACGACGATATCACGCGGAGACTACACACGCGGCCGCGTTCTCCACTTTTAAAGTTACTTCCGCTATCCGTCGATTTTTCAACCACGCCAGCATGTATA
Organism: Bombus affinis; assembly: GCF_024516045.1. NCBI lineage: Eukaryota > Metazoa > Arthropoda > Insecta > Hymenoptera > Apidae > Bombus > Bombus affinis. Next base: position 8,762,697 of record NC_066344.1, on the reverse strand, counting down.
CCGATATACGGTGGATTCGACTACACCTCGACGAATTTTTCAAAGATCCAGATTTAAGCCAAATCTGTGCTCCACTAGTAGCGTTCTGTCCATTTGAACGGCGCGGCGGCGTATTCGTGTACACGAGAATATTCCATCGGGAGTTTAATTAAAGAGTTACTGGTAGATTAAGGGTAGAGTAGCGCCTGTACGATCCGGCTTCATCTTCTCCTTTCGCCTCTTCTCTACGGACATCCCCAACGGACAAGGACGCCATTACGCGAGTTATGTTATGTCGAAGGTACGGAGAACTGACTTTATGCAAGGGTTGCTCGTTTTTTGATCGTTCGTGATTCCAACGATTTCCCATTGATGAAACGTTGAAAAATCTCAACGAGTTCAACTATGAATGGACCGATCTATGATCGCACCAGGACTTCAAGCGAATTTTCGCGTGAACTATATGGGTTAACTTGAAATGGCTGCTACTTTGCACGTTGCCCGTGTGGTTTGCGGGTTCTTTTGATTCCTGGAATCGACAAGATCCGCTGATGAACAGATGCAGATGGACGAGGAACGAGAAATATCCTGAACTGATCAGCTTGTTCCTCCATCCGCGATTTATATACAAAACAAACGATATTCGACGCGTTACCGGTTTATTTAAGTTTTAAACGAATCTTGCGTACGAGTGTACGACGACCTCTTTATTTACAGAATCGGAGACCAGTTAAACACGCGGAACGATCGACGATGAACAATTGGTTGACTAAGGAATCGTCGAACGCGTGAAACGAGGTAACTTGGACGATGTTTCGCGCATCGAACTCTTTTCGACTGCTGCTCGACGAAGGACGAATACCATCCTGTTTCGTCCAAAGAAATGGCGTTTCTCGCCAAACTTCCGCCGAATGTCACAGACGTGCGATTCAGTGCGCGTCTTCCCTTCGCGACTATCTGTTTTCTCGCGATGACATCTTCTTGCTTTACGTACTAGTGCGTAAGCAGGCACTTTGACGTAATTCTCGTAATTTCTAAATCTTCTCTAAGTCGAAACGACTGGCTCGTGCACGCGCGCTACAGCCAAGTCCATTAGTTTTGCGCAGTCGCAATTTGCACGCCACAAGCACGATGCATGTATCTCAAGGACGAACCTCTGTGCTCCATTTCTTCTTTTCAAAAGTTATCTCTTTTATCGTTCTTTTTTTTTTTTTTGTATCCAGCGGCTTTCCGCTCCCTCTGCTTTCTCTCGCGTGCTTCTTTGTCTATTTCTTTCTAGTTCCACCACCTTTCCTCTTGGAAATCACGCTGGTAAATTCCAGAACCTCTCAGCGGCGCGTACTTACAGTCCAGTGTCGCGGCCCCTTGCGTTCTTCGTTTAATCCTGCAACAGAGAGACGAGGATGGTCTTAGGTGCAAGTCGCCGTGTTTTTTCGTGTTGGGTGTTCGCTTGGGTGTTATTGATTAGGATTTTTCGAGAGGATTAGAAATATCGAGAATTGTTGAAATAGATTTTGTAGAACGTATCTGTGATCGTACAATGACAAATGACCGATTGAGACTGAATGACACGTGTAATCGTGTACGACGCGTAATACATTTATTTCCCATCTTTTTGTGGACGATAAGAAACAAACGGCGTTCAACATAAGGAAGGATACTACGTTGAAGAGTGAATATTTGAAAATTTTCAGTATTCCGGACCCGTTATAATAAAAGCTCTTTCGCACGATGCTTTATAAACCTATTATTTATATCAAAAAACCATGTTCACAGCTCCAGGTAATTTGCGAAATAGTTATCAGGATTCACGAAAACGCAACGAATACCACCGCAGCACGGCAAAATTCGCCTTTGCTAAAGGGAACACCGCCAAAGTTGAACGGCGATTGGTTGTCTATTGGCGATTAGGGGAGAGCCTCTAAAATCGTTCTTGGATCTCAACGAGTAGGCGAGCTCGATAACGACGATAATCGCGACTCTCGCAATTAGACGGTCGTGTACGACTACACAGGTTAACCAGTCTGTGGTTGCTACCGGTATAAGATTTACGAAAATATCGTTTGCATGCTCGTAACCGGATTATTACGGCAGAGGTTATACTGCCATCGAGTTGCGTCCACTCTGTGCGGTTATTATTACGCCATAATCCTGCGTCCACGAACCCTGTCATAAATTTTCCATTAGTATAGCTACCGATTGTGTGGCTTCTGTCGTTCATATTATTTGACAGAAAAATTGGAATTTTAGGTAACAAGTCGCCCCCTCCCCTTCCTAATCTCTGTGGAAATATACAGCTTGACGTAATATAAATTAAAGTCCACGATTAACTGTCGCACATAATTTATGATAATATTAATAAATGGAACTTCGAGATGTTCGTTGTTATATTTAATTCGAAGAATGGACGTAATTTCACCCCTTCGCGTTCGGTTGCAAGGCGAAGTCCGTAGGTTTTCGCAACCGCGGCCAGATGAGCTGGATGTAAACTGCTTGTAAGATCATAGTTAACTATTAGCGAGCTGCAATACACGTCGGCGTTGCGGTAGATCGGAGCAATGTACGTCGTGGCTGGCTATCGATACGCGATTACCATGCGTCTCACCTGGTAGACAAGCGATGCTCTCGCACACAACGATCGCCAAGACCGATATCGAGTCGCTTCTCTACCTTCTTCCCGTTTCGCGACACGCTGCTGCAAATGGAACGTCGCTAACGTGGCTCGTCACACGGCGTACCGGTTCCGTGTGTGGCGCTTCTGCCTGCTGTTATCGTCGCAGTCTGATTAACGGGATTACCACCGAGAGTATCTGACCTCTAGCGTCAGAGGCGTTTCATCACAGCGGCTAAATGGCATCTACGTTCAAAAATATATGGACATCGAGACGTTTATGCGGGGAAATGTGGCAGATTTAATGGTAAAGAAATGGTTGGTCGCGAGAGCTAAACATAGATTCCATTTATTGAGTTTAATGGCGATATGGAGAAGGTAAATCGTTTTTTAATTCATAGATGGCAAGTGTTTTATGCTGAAACCATCTGTCTTCTTTTTGTTGTTACAAGCGTTACGACGAACATGTATGTGCTTTTAACAAGATTAACGTTGACTTTTATTAAGATCGAAATTCGATTAGGGATTATTTGATCGGATATCTGTTTTATTTTTATCGTATCAATTTTTATTACAATTATCTATTTCCGTCTAGATTCGAGATTGGTTGTACCGACGTTAATAGATGTTCATAATGTTGTTCTGTGTACTTGATAATCGATTTACGAAGATAGATTCGAAAATAACTTCCTTTTAAATCTTCGACGATCAAAAGTCGTATAGAAAATTAATTAAACGAAGACTTGGAAATGCTATATAAAATGTAGTAATTCAAGTCCTATGTCTTCCCCTGTCGTTACGTAAGAATTCCTCGAACGGACGTCTATCCTCTACCCCGTTTCGACGAATTTGCATACGTAACGACAGCTCCCAAATACATTCCGATCGTGGTTCCACGCTCGAATACCGAAAATCGCTGGCATTCGATTATCAGGCGAAATCACAGCCGCGCTATTCCAGACGTTTCGGCATCCAAGAATCACCTCGTTCGATCTGTCAACCACCGATTCTCGAAAGATTCGCGAAACCTTCGCAATTATATCGCCTTCACTGTTTGATCTATATCTATAGTTTGCATCTCTATGTTGAACGTTGATACGATACGCGACAGAGGATCGCCGCAGGAGTCTCGCAAACGATTGGAAAAAATGTCTCATTTACCTCCGATGGTGTATGGCACAGGTTAACCTGTTAACCGTGTGGTTCTTTAATTAGAGACTTTTATAATCAGGAAATTAACGCATTCTATTTTTTAACATCGTGGCTACGACAGAGAATTCCAATGATCCGCTCGATATATCTTCTCATCGTCTCTTTCACTTATTTTACGAAACTCAAAGAAATTAATTAAACTGGTTATTTAACGGAACGAACATCTCTTATATAGTCTTTTTGCGATAGATTTTGATCGTTCGACGAAAATGAGATCAATATACGATAATGGCAACAAACATCGAAGGAATATATGGATGTATCGCTGTACACATTCTCCGTTAGAAGGATGCGAAAATAAGCTTCGCGATGGAAATGAGAGGAACGTGAATGCGGTGGAAAAACGTCTGGAATATATCAGGGCCGTTAACGGAGCGTTACGTATGCCAACGTCGCTACGGATCGACGTTTTACACAGCATGGGACTATCGATACGCGATTACAGTGTCTCACCTAGCGAACAACTTGGTGTACGTGCGCTGCCGCGATCACCGTGGCCGATAGAGGCCTCCGCCTCCAAGCGTGGAGAATCTCTGCACGCTCCGGATGGAATGCCGTCGCTTCTCGGTTATGGATACTTGAAACGGGGGCGATATACGCTACAGCATTTTTTCCATCGACGTGAAAAACTTTACTACCATTTCTGTGGACTTTCGAATTCCTTTAACTTCACGCGAAACTTCAACTAAATTAATCCATCGTCTTGCAATATCTAGTTACGCTCGTCACGCCGAATTACCATTTTCTTTAACAGAATTTCACATTCCACGGATCGCTATAAATTAATATTAACTATTATATAATGCTTCAACGTTTTACATTTGATACGGTATATCGTTAGATAATGAACAGTTGGCGCGCAAGCACATACTTAACGAGTAATTAAACGAGCAGTTAAACGAGTAGCTAACGCTTATGATCGATTATACGTAGCTACTGGAAAGATCATAAAGCATGAGGCTAATAATTCGTTTAGTTGCGTCTACCCATCGATGTTAAGTTAAAGGAGACCACAAAATTACAAAGTAGACAGGTAGCATGGTAAAAGTATCGCATCTCAACGACCTCGAGCAACCCGATCTGATTTGCAACACGACGTACAAAACGAGAAGTACAATTGCACGACGGATCGTCGAAGCGTTTCCTCGATTAAAACAATTAGTGGAACCTGGTGTACGTACGTATGGCGTCGCGGAAATTTTTTACGATCGATTAAACGAGACGCTGTGTAGCCATTTGTTGAACGTTTCAAAGGTGTGACAGTGGCCGATGGCGTCCGACGAATATTTCAAAGCGCCACGGGCTATCTGTCGCACCGACCGCGTCTCTCTTTATTCCGTTGCTCGTTCTCCGGTTCATCGCTGAGCGCGTAAACCGAAATGACGCGAAACCGGATGACAAATGCCGCGCGATTACGCGACAAGTCGTTCGAGGAGATCCAACCACGTTTAAACGCGCTTTCTCGCGTGTATCCAACCTCCATAGGACTTTTTACACGGAACTCCCTCGGCCATCCGTCCATCACGGCGACTCGTTGTGTGGTTCTCTTGGAAATTCGCTCGGTAACGCGTGGAAGGCCGCCCAGCAACGACGAAGCAAGTAATTGCGGGGTGATTAGTGCGAGGTCTGTTAGACTACGTATTTGTCTCTTTCTGAGATTATTACTCCGCGCTATCTGTCGGATACGAGTCCGGTATTCGTGTACTCTGAAGCGTGCAAGAGAATTAGTTCAGTTTGATGGCAGGTATAGTCAGGTATATGGAACGAACTATTTACCAACACGTAGCTTCTCTAATATTTTTCTGAAGTAGTATATCTGTTATACGCAATACGATTAAAATTAGTGTAAGTAAAATGTCGTAACGTTCCTATCAATCTACAAGCGTTACTCTTGTACAAGGCTACGCCTTTCTTTCATATATTTACTTCTATATACATACAAAACCAACCTTTTCCCCTCTTGCACTTCTTGTTTCACTTTGTTCGTTCAATAAAGACACGCGCTGCCACGTTGTTCCTTCGCTCAAAGGGACCCAGCGGTGCATGTATTTTTCATCTATATGAAATTCATCGGACACGATGTAGAGTCTGCAAGTTTGGTTCGTTTATTCAAACGACAGAGTGTCCAGGATCGAGTCGGGGAATATTCATGAACACGGTTTGCCGGTGAATCGACGCGACAAGGAGCTTACGTACGCGTGCACCTCGGCGATGCTCCGTGTGGAAGAAGCGCCATGAAAATCCGGCTTTCACGCGAGCTCGCCTTTCTAAAAGCGGAATCTCACCTGGACGAAATCGATACCCAAGCCTCCAAAACGGAACAGTCATTTCTGCTATCGGGTTCTCGTAATTGCGAACCTTTTAATACGACTCCCCCACTTCCAATACCTTCCAGCGCAAGAAACCTGTTTATCCGTTCTCCATTATCTTCGACACGAAAAACGACATTACGAAACGCGGTTCGCGGTTAACCTCTACCCGGTCGAACCTCACGGACGTATTCCCCATTTTTTCGACACCCGAATTTCACACTGTCAACGAGCGAATTAAAGTCGTTTAATCTGTCGGAGATTTTTCTTCGTCGGAGGTAGCCGCGAAGCAAACGTTGCACAACCTATCTACCGAGCAGCTGGATTTAGAGAAAGCCATGCTAACGAGATGAATCCGCTATCGAGCTGAAAATCTCTCGACATTGAGAACGAAACTCTCAATACCATTGCGCTAATTAATGGGATAGATTTTTCGGTTAACACGAAGTATATTATGGGTATTATGTGTTTCTATTTCGTCGAAGCTGGAAGATTGAAATTACGTCGAAAACCTAATTTCAAGTAACTACCTTGATGTACAGTGTAAATACGTACATATTTTCTGTTTCTATTACGTTCAGTGCTAAGAATTGGATCAATTAAACAAGTATACCTATACGAATGAAAAACAGGATAGAGTAGCGACTGATCGTATCGATTTATGGAATTGTACACCAACAAATATCCTTCAACGCCTACGATGTCCACCGTTTTGATACGGAAAGATTCACGAACTAAGAGCGTGACACGCATCGTTTGCGAATTTTGTCCATTTTCACGTCAGGGCATCCTCTTTCATTCCCGATAGCGGAGAAAGATCCCGGGATAAGCCGGATTAAGATCTCACAGAGAGACACGGAGAGAACGTTCCTCTCGGGCTGGCGCGGAGGCTCCGTGACGGTAATTTACGCGTAATCGCGACGATGATCTCCAGCCTCCGAGACAACGTTCAACGCGACGTCGTAATTTCACGCGAACGGAGAAGGTCACGGCGAGCATCTCGTGAAATCGACACGTGCGCTAACCACGAAGACGAGAAACCGACAAGAAATCAGATGAGAGTGATCTGCTGAGACGATAACGGCTGAATTTCGAACGGACGTCGCGCTTTAACATAATCAACGCTTTGAAAAGGAGGAAAGCAGGGCTGAATTCGATGGAAAAGCAGGATTAATTACAGCGTCACCGCGTTATCTGCGGTACGAGTCGGTGTTGTTTGCATGCCGCGACGGGAACGAGCGTGAAATTACGATGATTATAAAATTGATCCTCGTACGATCGCGCATTAGACCCGTCGAAATTACCGGACGCGACGACGACGTGTTTTCCGCGAGATCGTGCCGACGTATCGTTGATAATACGTTCTGGGTCTAGGATCCGAGCGGACACAACGTTGTTGCTCCTTGTTTAATTGTATAATTACAACACTCGACTGCGCCGAACGACTGTATTAACGACCGGTGGCAGGGCCATTTTCCGGGGAGATCGTACGCGATTAATTGGCGGCGGAGCGAGGTAATTAGAAATTATACCGATAAGCTACGAGGAAAAACAGCGCGCTAGTTTTCTTCGACGGAAACTCGACCACGCTGTTCCATCACGGGTAACGTGTCCTTTTAGGAGAGCGGAAAACGAACTCTCCATCTTGATACTCGGAGGACGTTCGACGCGAAACGTTCGACGAGTTCGTTCGATCAAACGCGTTTACTTAGCGATAACTCGTTCCCTGTGGCGAGCACGAATTTGCAAATGTCCAGAACGATTCTGGTGGAAGAGGAACGACCAGGTTGGGGAGGTTTTAGCAGGTTCTCCGGTTACTCAGGTAGCAAGCTGGACCCGAGGCCCGAGGTCGAGACGTAAATCCGGGCTACTGTTTCGACCCTGAGGATCTCAGGATCTACGTTGCGGTGTAATAAAGCCGAGAGCCGCGATCGCGCGTCCATCGGCGGATTCAGGGTAAAAATGGGGGTCGAGGACAAAGAAGGACGCGGTCTCGGAGGCGACCAGGCGGTGAAACGCCTGCCGGGAATTCCAGAAACGCGGCGATGGCCTCTCATCGTGACGAAGAGGAAAGAAGAAGGAGGAAAGAAGAAACTGTGCGGTGGCGGTTTCTCGCGAGGATCGTGGACAACACGGAGAAGGGGCGGAGAAATCGCGACGACGCAACGTCCCGGTAGGATTTATCGAGGAGACACCTGAATCCTACCGGAATCTCGTAGCTGTTAAAAAGATCGGCTATCCTGTCGCGTTCGCGGAGGCAACGTAGACAACGACGTCGACGGTACGCCTGGTGGTCGCGAATTTTATGCAGATCCGGCGCGATCGTGTAAATATCGCGGTCGGTGTTGCTCGGTTGAGGTCAGGAAGAGCGATCGCCGGACCCAGATCGGGAGTTCACCACCCAGCCTAATGGCAATTAAATATCCCCGGGCTAATTGGCAATTATAGGCCACGGGTGTCGAAGGTGTTTCTCTTCTTCGTTCCACGCGGCGCCATTTAAGCTCCGATCTCTCTTTTCTTCCTTCGTTTTCTATCGCTGCGCTGGTTCGTCGAGAGGAACAGCAGAACCGAAAAAAAGAAACACAGGTCCGGCAGGTAGGTGCAACAAGGGGCACTCTCTCGTACGATCTGGAGCTTATACGTATACCTGGCTGCCTGTAGCCATAGCTCGCAGGTTGAGCACAGGTTTGAGAAGAGTTGAGAAGGAGGAGAGAGGGTCCAGGAGGGAGAGTTCGGTGTTTTGGACGCGAGAGAGGAGAGTTATAAGCGTCCAGACGCCACGAGGCCCCAAACGTTCCCTGGCCCATACACAGGCCCAGAGGAGAGGAAATGAGGAGAGAGGACCGAGGTGACGACAGCGAAAACTAGTTTATTTGGGACGCGGCTATAAATTAGGATCAGATCGCCACGCGATAAGAGTACCGGCTAACACCCGGTTCCTTTCGAACGTAGCGTCTCTTTCTCTCTGATTCTCCGTTCCTCCGCGTTCCGTTAACCTTCCTTCTCTTTCTTCCTCCACTTCTTTCGGTTGGTCGAGCTACGAAGAGAAGACGAAGAAGAGAAGACGAGATCGTCCTCCTCGTTGCACCTTCGCCTAGTCGTGTCTCAAGTTGATTCTCGTACGGCGTTTCGTCGTCGTTGTAGCCGTCTCTATCCCGGTGAATAATGCGGGAAAGTTGCTCGTTTCCAACCAAACGAACGACACGACGCTAATTGATATGCCTGCTGTTTGCAAACGACTCTTGATTCTTCACGATGCCAGAATTATTAAAGTGTCGACAAACAACAGGCATTTTCATCGAACGGTGTTTGATTGTTTCTTTCGAACCGTGATTCGGATCTGTAATGGGTTGTCTTGTCCTTCCCGTTTCTTCTTCGTTGCTTCTTGCTTGTTGTTTGAAAAAACTGGTCCCGATGTGTTTACAACATCGACGAATCAGATAACCTTGAAACCAGCGATATCTTCAAAATACGCGACGAAAGAAGCCAGAAAAAATCGGAGTAGGAAAGAACTTGGCGACGAATCTCGTTCTCCTTCTTTTTTTACATTACATTTTTTATAGTCGCGAGTGGTATGAAGCCGCGATATCTCAGAACCGATTAACTACTTGGTCGACTACTTTTCTATCTCTTCTTTCTATTAACGGGTCGTTGAAAGATACCGATAGCGAAGGTAGATAGGTATATCTGCCTAATTTCAGCGTTTCTTATTTATCTACGATGCGCGGACGAAGAAAGCGATGAATCATAGCAGAAGACGAGAGATAAGTGACTTGATCGTTCCAGGACTGGTTTCTAACGAAACCGCTACGTGGTTTCGAATTCATTGAAAGATTAACAAACCCATCTTTTTCGTTGCTACTGAAGACCTAATGGTGTCATTGCGATCCAATATTATTCGATTAAATACGCTTTCATACCCTCTTTCTAAATGGAACGAACTCCCAATCAACGATAAAGACAAACGAATTTGCATATTAACTGGGACTATTTTACCAAGAATTAATCAAGAAGAGGAAACCGCACCGCTTTCCTAAAGCCACTTCCGAAAGCCAGAGATCCATCAACCGAGTATCATCGTGACCTCGCCACGTTCCACGTTCTCGAAATGTTGCGCGTCTTATTCTAGCGAATCCGAGTGAGGCGCGTTCCACTCTGTGAGAGGATACATAGTACGCGAGAGGACCGTGCGGTCGGTCGTTCAGTCAGCAACGCGACAGGTTGAGGTGTGCCCGGTAGAGAGTGCGGTGTGTTCTACGGCACACAAACGTACACACGCTACTTCACACACAGACAAACAAGCTCGGAAGAGCGTGGCCATAACGCGGTGGGTTGCGCGCGCGAGAAAGACGCGGCCAGCCAGTGGTGATTCCATTCACTGATTGAAATCTCCGTCCATTTGTCACTGTCAAGGAGGTGGCGATAGCCTCTCTCCTCTCCCGTTTTCTTTCTCTACTTCCCGCTCGTACTCTCCCGATCCGTTCACTAACCGAGTCCGGCTCGATACTCGATGCTCGTTATTATTTAAACAATCGAAAGACCAACCCTAACGACCCATTGACAGCATCCAATATTAATTTCTTATCGATTCTCGGGACCACGTACCGCGAAAAGCTCTCGCGATGAGATACTCCATTCCGCCGATTTGCGAATCTATTACGCGCCCGTGTACCATGACAGCCATCCTCTCTGCCGTGCATCCACGCGTTTCCCGCTTCTCGTTCGCGAAATGAATTATTGCGATCGCACCTCGTGATGGTACACGCGGTACGCGATTAGCGTCGTCAATGTACTTATGATTTGTCATCGAGTTCACCTCTGTAGACATCGGTATACGAGGTTGTTTTTTCACTTCGACCGTACAGTGATTCTTTCGTGATATTTTTTCAACGCAAAGGCACGTATATCAGGAATTCTATCCAACGACGCGACGTTGCCCTAAGGCGATCCAAGCATACGGCGTAGGTTCGAGAGAGATCGGAAGATCTGGTTCGTTAAGTGGCAAAAAATCGAGGCTTTAGACGGGCGACAAAGAGAGCGGAGAGGTTCCACTCACCTGGAGGATCGCGACGGTGATCCGGAATCGACCCAAGGTGCCTTAGACCGGCGATACGAATCCGCTACCCATGGACTGCGAGCTGTAACAGTTGATTTGAAACGTTACCCCTGTTCCTATTTCTATATCACCGTGGTTTATACACGCGGTTTCTGCGTGGATCGAACTATCAAGGTTGGAAACGAGGTTGGTCCACCTACCCCTTGTAGAACGGTTTAAACGCAGTGGTGGCCTCCGTGGGCGGTAAGCTGGCAGTGGTCTGATGCTGGTGCAGAATGGAGTTCTGTCCCGCCGCTGAGAAGTCCTTATGAGGCGACGCCTGTAATCTGGAGCTGAAGGAGGAACCGCTGCTGGCCGAACCGGAACTGGTCGACAAATAGCCGCCGGCAGCCGGATGACTCGGCCCGTACGGATTCGGATTACCGTTGGTCGTTGCGTTGCTGTTGCCACCAGTGCAGTAACCGCCCGGTGGTGCCTGGATCACTCCATTCGGTGTAGCCACCTTCATGTTGGGCGGTGTTTGGGGTGGAGTGTCCGTACCAACCTCGGGAAACCCCGCCGCCGCCGAGGAGGACGCGCTCGAGCTCGATCCTGACGAGGAATTGGGGTTGTAATGGAGCTGCCCTCCGGACGAGGACGATAGAAAACCGCCGTATCTCGTCGCCGCGCTCGAATACGGCGCGGTCGCGGCTGCTGAGGGACTCATCGATGCCGACGAGGGTAACGCGAACGAGCTCAGGTTTCCACCTCCACCCCCGGCGCCACCTCCACCACTACCACTGGAACCACCTAGCCAAGGCTGCTGCGAATGATGGTGATGAGTCTGATTGGACAGGTGGTGCTGCTGCTGTCCGTAGTGTTGTTGGTGATGAAGATGATGATACTGTTGATGGTGAGGATGCGTGAGAGGCGGAGGAGTCTTGCTCGCTGCTGTGTCCGCCAGCGACCAGATTTTCGGCTTGGTCGCCGGGATTGGTACACCGGCCGCGCTACAGTCCGATTTGATACCCTCGTCCTTGAGATGGTCCTCCCCGGCGTATCCTTGATGATGATGGTGATGGTGCTGCATCGCATGGTGAAAGGGATGCTCTCCTCGTCGGGGGTCCTCCTCGAGATCGAGGTCGTCCTCCTCGTCCAGGTCCTTGTCGTGCTGCAAGTGCTCCGCTTTCACGTGCCTCATCGGTTCTGCAAACAGACCAGCGCGCGTCAATTTAGTAAATTGGCCGTTGAGCTTCGATGGTCGACGCTGGGCCGTGCATCGTCTCGTGATCAAGGAAAAAGTTCCCTACCGGTCATAAACGCGAATACCTCGAGTGGTAAGTATATAACGAATAAAAGCCAACTTAATAGCTCGTAAAATTCCCCTCTCTTCTCCTTCTTCTTCTCTTTGTCCGCGATATAATACACATGATAGAAAGGTAAGGAAAGAGAGTAAGATGGAAAACATTTTCCACGGAACTGATAGAAAATTTAGTAGGGTTAACGGTATCGCATTACGAGCTCGCCCCTTCCTCTCGTTATTTGGCCTGCACGCAATGTCAGAATTAATGGTTTATAATCCCTGGTGTGAAAGTGAGATCTACGCGAGTCGGACGGTATATACATATATCGGGCTCCCCGGGTAGCGAAGGGTCGACGACGCCGGGGGAAACGTATCGAAGCCTCCCTTGAACCCCTTATACGGTTAAGCTGTAAGGGATGCTGTGAAAAAAAGGGAGCGAAGCCTTCAACCACTTTGAGGCGCGAGAGATTTTAGTTCCCCCTCGAGGCAGGGAGAACACCGGGAGAGAAAATAGGGAAGCTGTATCCTTTTTCCCTTTCCCTCTGTCTCTCCTTCGTATCTTCCTCTCTTTTACTCTCGCGAGTCTCTCTCAGGGCACTCTAGGATCGTCCCAAGCGTCTGCCAGCTAGCTAGCCAGCCAGCCAGCCAGCCAGCCATCAAGCCAACCATCGAGCCAAGCCAGCCAGTCAGTCAGGGGTGAGAATTTCATTAAGAGGTTCGAATGAGTCGGCAGAGGGTTTACTTGATGGGTCGTCAAGCGATAATTCCCAAGCTAGAAGGGGCCGCAACCCCCGCGTCAGGGAAACAGAAATGGACGGATAGATGGCTGGCACAGCAAGACAGAGAGAAACGGAGATACGGAGAAACAGAGAGTTTAGGTTTAGGGTGCGTACGCGCCCCCTTATAAAGGGAACCTTATGGACCAACTAAATAGATACCACCGTCGAGTCCACAAGTGGCTCTTTAACTTTTGACCCCCTTTTATCAGTCCTTAATCTCGTAATCTTCGCGCTGTCCGACACTATACCTCGGACAGGACGAACCACGTCATCGATTCTATTTTATAATTTCTACATTCGCGGCGGAAATCGTAACCGTGCTTCGACAGACGACAGTATCGAAATTTACCGACGACGATAGAGATAGCCTGTTGCTGTTGACGTACTTGAAAAAAAAATCGAGTGGACCACTCGTGGAGAGTATCTTACAACAAGGCCAGACTGTAGCAGCCCTCCCGCTCGTGCTCTCGAGTGACCTTTTCCCTTCGACGTTTGGCATGGAAATTCATGAGGGCTCTCTTGAATTTAGCAAACTTCCTGGCAAACCTTGCGGCTGTCTCGTTCGACCCGGTACACGCCATATCCTCTGCCGTATTCAAGGGCCAGTGATACGGAAACCGCTTTCGACATTCATAGGCGTGGAACGGGCAAGCTATAACGCACGACCGAATACGTTCCACGTTTCCAACGTTTCATCCGGCGATTCCTTCGCTGTCAATATTCCCGAGAAGCAAAATGTTGGAAAGGTCGGATATATTCATACGCGAACACAAATCACCGTGGACTGGAAGGAGCGAGCTGGGAATAGAAAACAAATCGTTTTCGTACGGACTCCGTTCTTCCTCGGCGGATTTTCGGTGGGTTTGTTTCCTGCGTGGTCCTTTAAAATTACGAGGCATCACGGGATGCGCGTGACGCGTCTCGACGCAACGCCTAAATGTCTCGAATCGAAGAGAGCTGGGCCGAGAGCCAGTGAGAACTGGAGAGAACGAGCACGAGAGGGACAAAGTAAAGGGCGGCAGACAGAGGACAAGCGACGAGGCAGAGAGGATGAGGACACGAGGAACAGAGAGGACCGATATTGGCCAATGTGCGGTGGGGTAATGGTGGCCATAGGAGGGTCCGTACCATTCGTCTCGCCGCGGGCGCCGATACATCACCGTGCCTCAAACCACCACTCTCCGTGTATCTATATACACTCTGTATATACATGGACCCTGTGGCACAGAGTGTATATGGTCCTACGGATGGCTACTCAGCCCGGGCGCACCCTCCGCCTCTCACTCACAGAGCCACGCTTAGGGAGACGAATGTGTGTGCGCGCGCGCGCGCGCCAGATCGAGCGCCAACCTGTACGTACCTACACGTACAGGTACGTATTCTGTACATGACGCTATGCACGGTGAAAGTGTACGTGTATCGTTCAACGTATACGTGTATACGTGTGTTTGTATGCGCGTGTATATCAAGCGTATACGCGCGCGATCGTACCAATACCGACGAACCCGGCCGCCGGTCCACCAGGGGACCAAACCGAAGGCCATTAATCTCTTTGCGCGGCAACCCGCAACCCGTCACTGTGTTTACCCACATGTGAACCATTATGTCCGCCTCCGCGATATAGAGCCCGACACACGGCCGGTTTCGCAGCGAATTTCTAACTCGCCGTTTCCGGCCGTTGGGCAAAATGCCTGAATAAGTAGCCTATCGAGCCGAGCGACGGCCGAACGACGCCAAGGGGCGAATAGAAACGACTGGATCTCGCTCGCTCGTCCGACGATTTCAGCGACGCTGAGAAACTCCAGTTTGGTAATTGAATTTACAGGCTGTCCGGGACAAACGACTCGTGCTACGCGACTTTGAAACTCGACCGACTCGAAACGACCTGCTTCTTGCATCGACGTTACGTGGCTTGAAAGCGTGGTACTGGGATTTGCACGATCCGATAGGGAGATGGTGTAGGAGGAATTTTAAAGAGGGACGTGTAGACTGGAAAACAGGAGAGAAGTCCAAGATTCTAGGCAATGTCTGTCGATATTTTCTAGAAATCTACGGACGGCGTAAAGATAGAAATCATGGATATCCATGTATAGGACGATATTTACGAATACGTAGGTGTAAAAGAAGGCATATTGATTAATTAATCGGAAAAATGCTCGGTGTACGTATAATATGTAAAAATATGTAAAGACTATTTGAACGCGTAATATGCAAGGAAAGATAAACACTTTTAGAGATATATGTAAATATTATAGCGTCAGCAATGCGATAAAATGGCAGCGGGCTCTCTAAAACAGCGTACAATTTCCAAACAAGAACGAAGAGTACTCGAACAAGAAGAAACTCATACGCTTCTCGAATCCAATAGAGAGAAGTGGCATTTATCGTAAATCGTAGCGGGACTCGAGAGGATCAGAGAGGCTCCGTTCTCCCTAGAAACGTTCGCCGTCCGCAAGGATCTCGTCGCCGATCTCCGTGAATGGCGCGCGATCCATGCAGGGTGAGGTCGCGTACGGTTATTGTGCGCGGAATGGATGCTTGCGCAATATCAGAAACGGCGACCGATGGCCACTCGATATCGGGGAAACTAGTCACGCGAGCGCTACACGCTACCGACATTCCTCGAAGAGATCGGTACGCTTCGCGGCCTGGTTCACCCTCGACCGCGCAACCGCGCAGCCGACTCCGACCTATTGTGTACACCGTACATCGGAACATCGATAATTGGCCCCTAATGGCGGTGCTTCTTCCGAGATTCGAGACACGGGTTGTTCTTCGAACATTCTTGCGGCAAATGCATGCACGACTGCATGGATTATTGCGTTTCGTGCTGTTACACGCGTGCAAGCTTATCGACTAAACTTGCCGGCACGTAGGTACGGTGAAACGAGGCTTCGACCTCAACTTTTTACGGGCAGTATGTATTTTTATCTTCGGCATGCTGTTTCAAATAATTGGCGATATAACAAGGTAGGGTTGTTCGAGTTACCCGAGCTTCGATATTTTAAAATTCAATGGTGAACCGTTCGCATATAATAATTAAACTCGTTGCATATTACTAGACGCTGTTGCTGGTTTCTAACGTAGCAACGAAAGAATTATCCGAATAAAGCTATGTTGCTCCGATCTACCTGGTTCGCTCGTTGTTTCGTCGTTGTATGCGAGAGAAAGCTGGAAAAAAGTCACTCACCGTTTTCCTCGAGGCCTCTCCTTGCCTCCTCTCCTACTCTGTCGCCTTGAGTGTCACTCGCGAGATCGTCCTTTTCCTTGTTGTCCTCCGAGTCCGTGAGAACCGCGTCATCGTCGTCGTCGGTCTTGTTTTTCGGTTCCCAAGTCATTTTGTTCTCCTTTTTGAGGCGCCGCCGCGCGTTCGCGAACCAAGTGGACACCTGCGTCAGTGTCATCTTCGTGATGATCGCCAGCATGATCTTCTCACCCTTGGTCGGGTAAGGGTTCTTCTTGTGCTCGTTCAGCCAGGCTTTCAGCGTCGCCGTGGACTCCCTCGTCGCGTTCTTCCGCCGTGCCGCCAGGTCGTATCCGGCGCCATATCTGCAAAGATAATATCGTACCTTGTAAATCGACGTCACTATAACGTCAGGGAAAACTTAACTTTTAAGGCTCGGCTAGATTTCCTCCATCTACTCTGTAATCGTTTCTTTTTACATATAAAAGTGCTCTATATCGTGAAATAATTGACCCTTAAATAAATTAATTCGACTACCATAAATCACTGCTACAACCGTAACGCTGCCTCGAATCGCTATTTAACGCCTCGAGCAAACACACTAAGGCCAATCATATTTCAATCAAAGACGTTCCGCGTGATTCTATCCTAAAACCAACAATTCATCCCCCGCAACGATAGTAAAAACGTAACCATTGTTCAACATTTGTCGAGTCGAGCCACACCACTCGAAAAGTGGCATCTTGTCGAGGGTGCGAATTCCCCGTAGATTTTGGCAAGACCAAAGTGCTGGGCGGCAGAGGGACAGAGTGAGAGAGAGAGAGAGAGAAAGGAAGGGAGGAAGAGGAAGAGAGAGAGAGAGAGAGAAACGGCCTTCCTAGATTCATTCCCCTGGCCGCGGGCTACGCGCCGGAGCATCGAACCCTCCGGGATAGGGGGCGACATCCTACTGGGTCGAGGGTGATACTCCGGCAAATATATACGGAGAATAAACCCCTAGCGGCGGCGTGATTCCATCGAGCAACCCCGGCACTCACTCGCTGTAATGGCGATTCGATCGATCCCCTCTCCCTTTTCCGTCGGTTGCCTCGTTCTAGACCTGCTGTTCTTCGTTCTCCCTCTCGCTCCCACCCCGTGTCCTCCCCACTGGGGAGCACCACGCGAGCCTGTTATAGGTATGTACTATTATATACTGTAGCCTAAAATACCTATCGACGATCCATCGGACGTGGAAGGGTGGCGGCGAGGACGATGGTGGTGGTACCACTGTTCGAGGCAGTGGTTACCAGCGACATTATAGACGAAGCGTGACGCAGCTTGACGAGGTACGAGAATCGGATTCGGGGAGGACACGCGAGAACAGTGAATAGTCCGACGATTAATGGAAACCTTTGCACGATTCCTGATATCGCGATAGATCTGGTCGAGAATCGGGAAATAGACGGAGGCGAATGAATTTAGGCTACTATCGCTTTAAGTTGACGATAAATCTTGGAAAGCTCGTTAAGCTCGATATACGCAATAACAGAGCCACGTAGAAGCAAAATTCATTGTTCGTTGCATTGAAAAAAATAAATTGTGCAACTTGTATTAACGCAACTCGTACTGACGTGATCAAATTGGTAGAAACGACTATCAGATTCTCTGTTTCTAATACGATTACTAAAGACGTTTTCAAAAAATACAGCTGGTCGATTTGATACTCGAGTGACTCGATTTACAGCCTCTGAAAGCTCTACATATGAAACACGAAAAGTGGAAGCTTACATACGAAAACAGTGTTTTATCGCGACTCGTAAATTGATAAAGCACGAATCGTAATTCGGCGTTTCGCAAGGAAAATAAATAAGCGCGCGTAGGGCGATGTTTTGCGGGGTCGAAAAGTTTACGGCCGGCACTGCTTTTCGAAAGGGAATCTATCGCGTTTTACGTCCTCGCCCGACGAGATCATCAAAAGATCCTTTTTACGCGAACGCCAGAGTTTATTCAAATGGAGACGTTTCCCGAGACTAAATCGCGTTTTACGATCGCGCGCCTATCCGGCCGATTCTGTTCTGATGGAGCGCGACAAATGGCCCGATGAGATCTTCTGTCCAGGCTTACAAGTTTAGACGTGATCTAATCTCGGGTTTCGTCGGCGGAACGACCGACGAGTCTCCTAAAATATTGGTCGCGTTACGTCGATCGAAATTCGTACCGAGACGCGACATTCTCTGTGTAGTTCTACGTTCTATATCGAACATATGCCGACTATTTAAGAATTTTTCAACTATACAGTACACGCGCGTTATATCAAAATGCAAAGAAAATGTCTATGAACGTGAATAAACTCGCGAGATTAGAGTCGAGGAAGCAATATTGTCACCGAGGAAGGAAAATAGAGGCAAATCGAACGAAAAAGCAACCGATTAGGATCGTGTGCTGTCACTCGAAAAGCAGAGCAGAAGATTACGTAATTCCCCTTTCGAAATTCAACCGTTCCTTCCCGTCGTTACTGCAATCCACATCCGAGATTGGCGATGACCGCGTCGATGGGGATGAAGGAGGTAGCGATCCGAAGGAAGCGGACTCGTGCAAGTTCGAGGACGTTTCACCCTCTATTAAACTCCCTCGGACAAGGGAAAGGCGGCCGCCGTAGATCTCGTAGCTCGTCTATAAAATCAGCCGCTTTTTTGTTCGTACCTTTCCCTCTACCTTTCACCTCCCGTTCTCCTATCCACGATATCTTTTTCTTCTTGCTTTTCATTCGAAAACGTCCGATCGATCGAGATTGTTCCAGATTATCCGAGTACGACGAAAAGAAAATGGACCACGAGGAAAAGTCGGTCCCTTTCTGGCTATCTTCCAGGATTGACGTTGAAGATGAACAAGGTAGAATCAGGTACGAAGAACCAACTACCGAATTTTTCTTCGATCTTCCATTAATTGTTTACGAGTCAACTAATTCTCGGTGGTAAGGGACACGCTAAAGGTAGGAGCTTGAGGGTAGCTTTTATCGAGTTCACAGATTCAAAAACTATCCTTGTGTTTAACATTAACGCGCTTGAACTGTGTCGATACATTTCAGTACTGCAACAACTTTTAATCGTTATTATCACTCTGGCAACTATTTCGACTATGACCCGTTCCATCCACGGCTATCCATAGATCAACGCCAAAGAGAGTTCCTCTCTGACGGAACAAAAGTTTCCATCGAAACTATCCTCGTATCAATACAGCGACGAAATCGCCTACGAAATGGCGAGGCTTCTTTGTCCGCGAGAGCCGCGGCCGGATCGACGAAACAGTTCATATAAAGTTGCGGGAGCACCGGTGGAAACGTAACAACTCGTTCTGCGAATAGCCGGGGCGGGAAGTTAGAAATTGACAGCGGCCGCCGCCTCTAGATTTAATCGACGCCCGAGCCCCCCTCATTGATATGCGCAATTTCGACTGCCTCCCACACGCGCGCGGGGGCCAGCCCGCTGCCGCCGCGCAATTATCCACACGTATTCGAACGCTTGGCCGTGTGTAGGGGCCGCGATTTACATACTAAGTGTGGCGTTGCGTGCCAGCGGAGAATCGCTCGGATGTATCGACGCGATCGTTCTGCGCCCCGATGCAATGCAGATGCGACAACCAGCGAAGCTCGCGTCTTATACGAGGAAGGTTAGATCGAGTCACGGTCTTGCGCGTAAAAGTTTGCGACACGGCCGTGCGAATCTTTAGAAGCAAAGAGGGAAAAAGGACTCGGGCAGAATCGTCGGGAATCTGAACTGCGTGGGCTCTTTCACGATCGATCGCCGAAATCGAGTTCCAGATACGAACGCTTGGAATTTCGTGTTGTATATTGGATGTTGGTAATCGAGTAGAATTCCGAAACAATACGCTTTATACCTGAATCCTCCAATTTTAATAATCGTGTAAACAGAATTTGCTGCAGATGAAAATATCGTAAGCCGTATATGTGCAGTAACGATCATCGCACAGTGTCGGCGTATACGATTATTACAACAACGTACAACGTCGCTATCAACGACCAGCGAAAATTTAATCGAATTCTCCACGCACAGGAAGCAAACTATCCTTTCGCACTTCATCCACGCTTCTCGTTACATCTCGAGCTTAGATTCCAACGAATCGGTCAACAAATATTCATCGTCGGACGATCGTGACGCGTTCTCGTCGCATATTATCGCAGTGGGTACGAAAACGTACGCAAATTTAGAAAGACAAAACACGGCCCGAGGTGGATGGAACGAACGAGGCTCCGCGAGAGAAACGAAGAAGGGTGTAACGCGGAGAGACGTGGCGAGTGGTGAGCGCGCGAGGGTGGGAAATAGTGGAAAAGAGAGGATATCGTCGAATAGCTCCGGTAGGTAATAACGATGCGAAAGGGGGGCAGAGATGAGCGCGTAATACTAGACACCAGGGCCACTCGAGCGACTCATTAGGGGCTTTGCATATGGTGGCGTCAACCTCGAAAGGTTAACCAATATTGGCAGAACGCGCGTAATTACGTCCTCCGGCCTCGTATAGAGCCGTGTATATAGCCTCGATAGTTACGCCCGGTCCCGGATGTGCAAACGTTTCCTACCTACCTACCTACCAACCAACCTACCAACCAACCAACCAACCAGCCAGCCAACCAACCTACCTTGTGCTTGCACCACGCAACCTACCTACCGCCGCGTCTGCTCCGCGCGCGCTGCATCCAACTGACCCGCCTCCCCTCTCTCTCTTTCTCTCTCTGTGAAACTGCAACTGCTGCACTCGACGACGACAACTTCGCCACCTCTTATCTAATCCGAAGCGTCGCGTCGTCGCTGATCCTTTTCACCCGACTCGTGTTTGAAACGATTTTACTCTTGCGCGAGAACGACGGTTTAATGGTTGTCCGCTGCTACTTGGAACACTCGCGACATCTATTATATCTGGGTAGGTGGATGTCGACTTTGGAAGCATTTTAGATCCTAGAGCAGAAATTGCCCAGCGATATCGTACGAGTTTCGGATAACTTTCCACTGAGTTAATTTCGAACAAACGCGAATTGTTGACAGACTCCAAAGTATATACAATTTAATCGTTAACGATTAACTCGTGGATCGATATTTTTGCAGTCTACACGGTGCTACAAGGAGGTATTAATAGGAAAATCATGAGGATCTTTCGACTCACGTGCTGGATAGAATCTAACGAATAATTTGTAGAACGTTTTCAAAACCTTCGTGATCAAAGTAGTAGTCCTGCTACGAAGTCTAGCAAAAGTCTTTCGTGCCACTGTTATAAGCACGTTAAAACAATCAGGATATTGAGAACATAAACGAGATAAACAAGATATCAAGGTCACTGTATAGAGCTCCTACAGAAAGCGGACCAGGAATTATAATTTTAATTCCGATAAAACGATTTACACGAGACTAAAGTTAACGAAGGTTCTTTTTACCAGCGAAACGATAAAAATTCCACACCTCCGGATTAGCATAAAAATTTCACGATCGTTACATGGTAGGGGTCGATTATAGAGTTGGCAAACACGCGAGAAATTTTTCTTGCAAAGTTGGAGATACCGATCGATCTACGCGACGACGAGAGCAAAGAAAAATCGTGCTCGCAACCGGTCGCGGCTCCATCGCGGGAAAAAGCTCTCCCTCGCGCGAGACCGTTTCTCGTCTCCATAGTAGACGTCTGTATCTAATGATCGAATAAAAAGCGGTATCTCCGCATCGAGCCAGAATTGAGTTAGCTCGAGCAACAGCGTTCGAAAACATTGCGCGATTTCATAGTTCGGAACGACCGTCGGCGAAGTCGAGGAAAACGGTTCAGTTGCGACCGATTTTCTTCGGTTTTGACGAGTGAAAAGACCGGCGATCGGCTTCGAGACAATTAACAGGAGCCAACGAGAACATTTGGAGAAAAGAGAGTGGCGGGCCGATGGAATCGTAATGGTTCTTGAGAGTTTCGTCGACGAGTTTCTCAAGGAAGACCGACGTCGTTTCACTGTGATTTTTTATTCAGCAGTGAAATAGCGAGGTATCGCGAGAGGACTTGGAGAGTTAAAACGGGAAGGAAGAAAAGAACAGAAGGGCGAGGGTGTCGCGGGATCTACGTGAAAAATGGCGCTCGCGAATGGGAAAGCTCCGGAGAAGATCCGTACGTGGCCAGCATCTGCGCCACTTTTACTCGTCCTCGTGAAGATTATTCGAGCGAGTGAATCGAAAAGGAGTGTAAACGTATAAGACGAGAGAAAAACATTGATCAGCCGGTCTTCGTTAGCTCGCGCTATAAACTGTTTCAGGAAATTAATGTTCTCCGATAGAATTAAATGAACTGTATTGATTACCACGTGGGAAACTTGTCGTGGAACGAGCCTTTCGGCAAACTGGATAAATACCAGCCGCGATATTTTTCACACTATTATTACACGCCATTAGTAAACAGTTAGTTATTCCGTAATTTCAATATTCTTCTCATGTTCCCCTCATACTCGGCGTTTAAAATATTTAATTCAGCAAAGTAGCGATTAGAGGTAACGGAAGTTCTTTAAAAGGAGAAAACAGAAGCAGACAGCACGAGGGTTTTGAATTCAGCGTCACGGAAGAAAGGATGTAAAGGCACATGGATGCTGGCGACAGTTCCCAAAGGATCCTAACGACGTATTTCTCATTTCCTGTAATCAGAGCGTCCTCATCCGTCCGTCTCAATCGAGTCGCTTCAGCCTGTTAGCGGACAGTTCTCCAATTCAAGCGTTCGAAACGCGGCACCGAACGGAGAGCCGGCGAGCGCGCCGCTGATGAAACAATAGCGGCCCGTCGCCAACGACGAAAGTGACGACACAGAGAGAAAGAGAGAGAGAGTGAGAGAGAGAAAGAAGCGAAGCGACGAGGAGCACAGCACAGACACAGAGTGGAGGAGACAAATAGAGCGAACGAGGGAGGACAACGAGGAAAGAGGGCGAGAGAGGGCCGTCGTATTATTAAGCAAGTAAATTAATAGAGGCTCGGCGAGCAATGGAGAGCGCCGCCCGAGCGAAGAGGGTGAATATTCCACGATAAACAATGCCTACAGTTCGGAGTTTTGCACGGGGCGAGCGCGCACACACGCTTCGCGGCGACGTATACGCGCGTTCGTTGGAAGCGGGGATTCTCTAGGAGGAGAAAGAGGTAGAAGAGAAGGAGGAAGAGACAGAGAGTACCGGTGGATACAGGAGAGAGAATCAAAACTGCGACGTGTGGTGCGTGAACGAGCGAGCAAGCCGAGCAGAGGAGGTGTACACGCGCGTGAACTGTGCAGAGAGTCTAGCGTGTTTGTGTGTGGACACGAGGGTTGCTAAGCAAAGTAAGTAAAGCACCTGTGGGAGCTGGTTCGCTTTGGAGGGTGGAAGGAGGTAGCTACGTTAGAGGTGGAAGAAGACGAGGTGGGAGAGGAGAAACGTAGCAGAGACCGAGGAACGAGGAGCTTGATAGCGAAAGAGAGTGGCGGCAAGGGGGGAGAGCGAGGAGGGAGGGAAAGGGAGAGCGAGCGAAAGAGAGAATAGAGACTAGAGAGGCTTGGCGAACAGGCGAGCCAACCCCGGGAGGAAGCCAATCAATAAACTCACTCACTCGCTCTCCTACGGAGAGAGACCTACTGCTCTCCCTACACTCGCAATGCGACTATATATGTATACAGGCAACCTGGAAGCCTCCATTACGTACGCCCACTCGGCTGCCTACAGCCATTTTGTAACCGTTCGCCGTGCACGGTTTCTCTCGAATCTCTGTGTCTTCTCATCCCCCTGAGCAAACGAGAGAGACAGAGAGAAAGAGAAAGAGAGAGAGAGAGAGAGAAAGAAAGAAGGAGAGAAAGAAACGAAGGCCGAGGAATCGAAAGACGACCCGACCTGACCACGTCACGTTCAACGATGACGAGAAAGCGCCGTTCGGCGAGATCAAAGGAATACGAACGGCTGTCGATCGAGATCTAGCTCGATATCGAGTTCTTCCTCGCGATTCTTATCATCGCCAATGATCTTTTCCCTTCTAATTATCCATCGAAATTTCCTCTCGTGAAACGAGAAACGTGTCTCCATGGAGAAACGTGTTTTGAAATAAAGGGGAGAAAAAAGGAAGAGCGAGAAAGAAACGAGAATTTAGATTTACGAGCTACGAGGAAAAATCGAGAGCTGCAGGGGAACCAAGTGTTTCCAATTACGCCTAGCGTCGAAATCTATGTCGATGTCTCGTTTTGTCAACGGCACGCGACACATGGTTTTCGAAAATAACCCTGTTCGTTCCCACGAAAGCTGCTCGGAAGCTACAAGACCCGTAGCCAGCGCGCCACCTTCGAGCCGGGTTATTACATGCAGGTTACCAGGGCGGAGCTTCTCTTTCGTCTTTTTTTCTCATAAAACGCTCTCACGAAGAAAGTAACGCGACCTGGTTTATTTTCCACCGCGTTCCCCGTTCGACGCTCCACCAACAACGAAATTGCCACTCGCGAAAGGTGACCATGTCCCTTTACCTTCTTTTTATTTTTGCACGTCGTGTTTCGAGTAAACGCGCCACCTGCGAATGTTGGCGTCGCCACGGCAAAAGAGCGACTTTTTCCCCATAATTTTAATTCTGCCCCGATAAATAATCGTTCTACCGTTCTGACAGATTTTGATATATCGCCGATGTATCGCGATACAGCGGCGGCGCGCGTCGAGCGTGCTACGCGAGAGAGCGAAATAAATTTCCGTCGTAAATTCGCCCGTCACTTTTTCGTCCGTGCTGCCATTATTAATCAAAACACGGATCCGTAACGAAAATACGGATCCCGTGGGCCGGCCTCTATCCGCCCGCTGAAAATACACACCGCCACCGACGAAATCACTTACTCCGATACAATGTTTGCGGCCACGGATCGACGGTGTCGTCCCCAATGCGCGACAACCACCTCTTTCTCGCCATCGATATTCCGCAGCTTCCCTACAAGATGAAGTACAGGGGTCCTCGTGTTGACAGCACCCTCGTAACTCTTATCCACGAGCGGCAAGAACGAGCATCCGGTTTGCTCGTCACCCTTCTTACGGATTAATTGTCGCCTACCTTTGTTTGGACGTGTGTTGTTTTGTAAATACCAGTCTCGAGACTCGATGGGGAGAAATTTGATTGAAACGGCACGTGGGATAAAGGACGACTCTTGAGACGAGCGAAGATAAAAAGAATGCGACGATTTATCCCGTTGTTTTCGGACGATTTTACAATCATCTCGTAAAGCCTCCTTGGATAAAGTAAAAAGAATCGGAAGTCGCGACTTTAAGATTCGAATCGAGTATCTTTAAACGCGAACACGAAGCAGAAACGGCAGTTGCCCGTTTGGTATAAACATCAACGGGCCGCTTAAAATTGTGTATCACTCCGGTTATATCGGGGCAAAGATATTACGAATTCGCGATAACGATAACCATTGCTGCCGGGATATGTGTAACGAGTACGAGAGATCGTGACTCCTGTTTTAATGGCGGCACCGAGAGCGGTTCTCGAGCCACGCGAAGGGACGAGAGAGAGTGGAACGCGGCTGGTGGTTTAATCTAATGGAGCCGAGAGACCATGAAACCTGGTGATAAACTTACCCGTAGGCGGCCAGGGTTGGATCGTAGGGATAGTAACCCGTGGCGGCAGGTTGGAGGGCTGCCGTGCCCCATGCAGCACCCATATCCGCCGTCATCCCCATTCCCGTCGTGTCCTTCAATCCGTACGGATTTCCCTGCAATCGAATCGCATAATTAATTACCTTGGTAGAGATTGCGGCAACTCGAACGTGTAGAAATTAGAAATTCAAAGTACCCTTCAAAGTTACAGTTGGAAATTAAAAAAAAAAAAAAAAGAAAAGAAAAATGAAAGAGTAAATAAAGATTCTGTTTCCGCATGGAGGAATTTAATTTTTGATGGCGCAAATTAGCATTATTAATTGGTAATTATTTGTAACATCAAGGAGAAGAAACGAAAACGAACAACACGATCCATCTTCCACCTTCTTATCTATCTGCGTATTAAGGTCAGCCGTGCGAGAGCGCTTAAGACCGCAATGTTACAACTAGCTTTATTGTAAACATTGGATACCATATGACAACGCTACAGCAACTTTTAAAACGATGATCGATTAGCTACAAGCGACGATGGTTACCAAGGATGAATACATTGTCTCGACAACTTGCACACCTTCCGGCGAAGCTAAAATAAATACACGGTATAAAACTCAACAACGTGTATCATTTATCCGTACGATTACACGTACCGTTCGAGATATCGCATTCGTATGTTAACAAGAACGGCACAAGCACCAGAATCGCGACCATGAAGAATGATATACAAAAGCGACGGTTATTTTTACCACCGCCTCGTGACTAATTTCGTCTCCAAGCTCGAATATTCCCTGTCCCGAACGGAGCAGCCCACTCGCGGCAATTTATGCAAACGGTCCATCCGAATTAAAATCGATCGATCCATCATCTTAAGCGGCAATCTCGCCGCGGCGCAGGTTCGTTCCAACGAGGTCACGCGGATCAGTCAATCCATCGACGAGTGACTGACGATCCGTTAATCGAGCTACACCCACGAGAAACGCTCGTATTATCCACCAGCGAATTCGTTCGCCAGTAATAAAACGATTCCAGGGACGATTATCGCCGCGAACAATCGTGTACTTCGCCGTTCTTTTCTCTTTCTACTTCGCCTGATTCTTCGAAAGGAAAAACGAAACAAACGTTGGAGAAAAGAGGGACACGAACGGGGCAAGGGAGCGAAAATTTCGAGTTTTAAACGAGCCAACGTAGACGCTGCGACTCCGTCTCGGCCGGATATATCTACTGGCGCACCGACTCGCGGGAATTGGATGTTTCCAAGTGTCGGTACAAAGCGCGTCATAAAGACGCCCCTTGCTTGGAGGTAGAGACAGAGAACCGAGAAGAGAGCCGAAGAAAAAAAGGAGAGAATAGGCAGTGACGTTTGGGGGTGGAGAAGCACGAGAAACGGTGGCGGCGCGTTTGCTGGCTAATGGTAGCACAATGGGATATTATTAGAACGAAGGCTTAAAGCCGTTTGGCGCCAGGAAGTTTCGCGTTACACAGATCGGCGGCGACTCGCTCGCCTTGCTTCCCTGACTCTTAATTCTCGCCGGGTTCATCCCTTCGTTTCGATTTCCGAATCCGCTCCGCTCCGGTAGCCGTGGCTACCTTTGTGGACCACCGTTCTTTCCCTTATACCCTTCTTTTTTCCCTTCTTCCTTCCAATATGTAAAAAAGAAACGGAGAAGAGGAAAGAAAGAAAGGACACACGTATTTGTCCCCTGTTGCCGGACTTCCATGCCTTCTCTTTCCACGGAGGCAATTTTAATGGAGAACCGCGGGTGGTCCACCGTCGACGCCTCCAACTATTGTTACGAGTGCGGAACGCCGCTCGGTCACCAGCCGATTATACGACCCACCGTGCATTATTAAGGTAGCAATAAACATGCGCCAGTCGAATTTTCTGAACGCATTAGGACAGATGACAAGCCTCGCATAGACTTGATCCTTAAATCTTCAAAACTACAAGCGACCGATATTAGCTTTAGAACCATAATCAATTAATATTCCTGTAGTAACGAACCATTGCACATTCGAATATGAAACCTATACGTTTCTTTCTCTTCCAATAAGCGCTCATAGAAATTACAGAGACAGTATCTTTCCCCGTTTGATCAGCGTGCGTCACGACACAGCCGCGTCTCCGGGCGAAAAACGATGTCGCGGCCGATTATTATCAGAGAGCACGTGCACGGACGGATATCGGTGGATCGGCTGCGATGAAACGATTTGCGACTGGCGTGCATTTGAGCGTACGTGACGAGCCCAGAAATTATTAAACAGCAAGTGGAAGCGTATAAATTCGATTAACGTTAGATTCGAGGCCGAATAAACGTCCTTTTTGTCGTTCGTGGTTCTGATACTCGAAAGGTGAACTAAAGAGCAAACGCAAATTTTTTTTTGCATGTCCCTATACCAGGGGTGCTACGATTTAAAAAATTTCAAAATTTTCGTCGATTCGTCCTTGATCGCGTATGGAGAAGGAAAGCGAGAGGACGACATCTACTTTATTTGCTGAGAGTTCTTTTTACGACAATGTTGCATGATACGTACTGTTCGCCGGAACTGCAACCTTTCCTTCACTATAGAAAGCTTCGAACCTGTAACCGCTAAACCGATGCAACTTAGCAAAAAAGGAGAAGTTCCAACCCTTTTTAATTCCGTGTAACACAAAACAAAGCTAAAACAAACCTTACCACGTTACTCTAAAACTTAATCCAAACGCTTCTTCCACACCCTCGGGAAGCCGTGATTCGTCGCGCCCGCGCGTACACACACATACACACACATACACTTACATACACACACGGCCAATTAGCACACGCGGACGTACTCCCCGAAAGTTTGACGGGCGAGTACAATGCCAAGTTGGACGGCGCCGTTTCGCGGAGTTCGATCCTGAGGTCAGCGACAAAAGACAACCGGCGGAAAAGTTGGCCGAATATAAAGAGGGGACGACGTGACACGAGGCCCTCGAAGTTTAAAGTTGGAGGCTCGGCCAGCAGTTCGGCTCGACGATAATTTAATTAACGGTCGACAGGGTGGGTCGAAGGGATCGGACGGAGTTTAGTATCGATGCGTAACGATAATGAAGCCGTAGTGAGTTCTCGCGTGGGACAGCAGCTTTCAGAACATTCTAAGCTACGAAGCGATCGGTTCGCGAGATTTCGTTGAACGTTCCTTCATTCGCGAGATCAGAGATCGTACATGCTATCTATTCGGAAGACTATTTATTCTGCGGAGAGCTTGCGTTAAACAAGGACCACCGTGGTCGGCTAAAAGAGACCGCTTTTTATTAGTTCCTTTATCGCTCTTCGCTCTCGCGCCACCCACTTCATTCAATGCTAATCCGATTCTTATTATATTATAATGCTCGTCGAAACGACGGCGCGCCGGTCGAATCGTCGGAAGCACATGCTTCCTGCTTAACGATCCCCACTTTTTCTGCCTTTCTCTCTTTTTTCCTTCCTCGTCTTTCGAAGAGACAAAGGGTCACGGGTGAAACGAGGAAGAAAAGATCGAAGGAACACGAGAAGGAGCAACGGCGACGCAGAGGAACAGGCTGAAACGATGAAATTCGCGCCGCCATTGGTTTGCGCGACGACAGCATCGTCGTTTCTGCATGTGCCGCCTGTCGATGACCTTATTTGAATCACCTCATTATGTAAGAATTTCGTGTACGCGTTCGAGCTGGCGCGCGCGCGCTCCGCTTAGGTAACAGAATGCGTGTTCGCGAGTCAAGTACCGAGCTGAAATCAAAGACTTTTATTCGACTTCCTTCTTCTGAAGTCTTACGGGTTTCTTCTTTCCATGTACGCGAACGATCATCACGACGTGGAAATTTACAAAGGTCCATCGCGCCAGAAAGGCGTTATTGCCTAGTAAAGACATTCAGGGAGCCATGCTGCGAGAGGAATACCCGATCCGATGCGAGTTAGCCGGCGGGAAATGGGGAAAATAAAGCGAACGGTTTCAGCGTATTCGCGACTCAAATGGCGGAACATCTGCAAAGATAAAAGTTGCTTGAAACAAAACCGTTGCTTATCAAACTCGACTACATTTTATTTCATTTCGTAGTCAATATATATATCTGAGAAGCGATAAGATTACCTACATTATATTCGATATACGTTACTAATAACTTCACCCTTTCAGATAAGATTAGTTGGCGAGCAACAACTATTTTCACACGATAACGCAGCTTTATTACCAATTCGGGTACTGGTGGGTCGCATTTTCACGCGCATGCCACCCACCGTTTTATCGTTCGTACAATACATCCAAGTAAGTATTATTTTTATAGAAACGTTTATCAATCTGATTACTAAACAAAGTACCATGAAAATTCCCTAGATGCTGGCAACCTACGCGTTACACTTTTTAAATCTTTCCACCTCATAGCGAGGATAAACGACGTTGCACGAACGTCAAGAGGGCATCGATATCGCGAGCGGAGGGTGATCGCGGGCTCGTCAAAATTCTCAAAATTCCCGCTGGTCGTCCATTTATGACATTCCAGGCTCGGTTGTCGCACGACCGCGGGAGGCTGAACGATCTCGTCGCGTGCACGAAATTGCACGACACCGCTGAAATTCCACGAAGGGCTGACCAGGGCGAGCAGGCCGCGGGCTAGCTGCAATTTATTGCGATAAAGGTGCAAAGCTATGACGTTCGACGCATCGTCTCACGACAAATGGCATTCCTCGAGCGTCGATCGGTCAAGCCCGACTAATAACGCCAACTACCGTCCGGATAGGGGAGCCGCGTCGAATTTTTCGTCTGACGTCTGACACGGGGGACTGCGGTAGGTTCGACTTCTCTGCAGCTACGTATCGAGCAGACTACGCATTGTAGTAAATAAATTTAATTCGTCGCGTCAGGTCGTTTAGAAGCAATCTGTTCGGCGTATCATTTGCTTCTCAATCTAAAGCGGGTTACACAAATTTGTATATCGATGTATTCCTTGTATTAAGCTATGTACAGATTGTGCAAGGTTGACCCGTGAGGCTTGCTCAGCCGATACCTGCCTCGCTCGAGTTGCCTCGCGCGATCATGTTGAATACGCGAAGCAAGCAAGCGAGGCAGGATGAGCCACGGTTACGCTTTCCACAAAGTCATCCAGTACGCGTCCAAACGAAATGAGTAAGAAGCTGCGGGGCATCTTTGATGTTGCCAAAAAATCGGTACTCGTTGACTCGCCTCGAGACAGCTTAATCCTGCTATTGTCTTCTAGTCTATATTTTATTATAGTTAGAATAAACATTCTAACGTTCTACCAATCAAAGTGACAGAAACGTAATACCGCCTGCAAAGTCGTAAGAAGAGAATACCTGGAATCGACTTTGACCAACAATATTTACCAGCACTTGACGCTCCGATCTCGCTATGCTTCCCCCTCCATTACACATGAATGTAAGAAACAGTAGAGGGGGAGTTGTCTGTAACGCTGGCGTTGAGAGAAGCAGCCTTCAGCAAATAATTTCGAGCCTCCTACACCGACTCTGTATGAACGCGATGAACTCTGGTATTCTGAATCGACTCGAACGTTTTCCAACTTAGAACGCGTCTACGTTACAGGATGTTACACAAGCGACGTGTGCAACGAGCATTATCAAGTTTCAGCCGGACACCATAACGATGTCGGGGAATAAAGATCGGTGGGCAACGCTTGTGTATTTACCGGGGACGCGTTTACATACATTAGTGGTGCGAGCGTAGCGCGAAACACGCGTTACACCAAGCCAAGAGCCGTGTAGGCACATTGTATCGCATGCGAGCCGCGCGTAACTGCCAATTATAAGAGCGTAAACGGTCCGCGATTAAGAGTGCTACGTGTGTTACGCTTATCAATGAGCCGTAAAGTAACGCATTTCGCGATATCGCGGATCGGAATGCTCCAACGGCTCTTTCATTGCGCCGGAGACATGCGACCGCGTGGATTCGAGCGGACGAGCCCGCTCTGCGAAGAGACAGGAAACGTCCGCTATTTCCATTTATTTGAACAATCGCGTGGGATCACGCCAACATGTGTTTCCAGATAAAACACAAGAAATTTCAATCTTTTTCTAAGTCGTTGCAAAGTAAATCTTTCTATCCTTTTGTAGTCGAAAAGTGGAATAATATACGGCCTTGAGCGATTAACTAAACGCGTGAGAACCTTTTCTGAATACGATACGAACTAGATTGAGGGGGACAATTACAAAGTGAAACGATACGTTGAAATCTACCGAGGCAGTGTCTCGAGGATTGCTAACAAGACCGTTGTACGTAGGTTGAACTTGTTCATCGCAGAATCGTAGCTTTGATTCGATCCTGAAGGACACAAACGACAAAAATTTACGTTGGATCCCTTCAAGCCCGAGTTTCGTACATCACACGATAGGTACGAAATCCTGTTTCTCTATGTACTTTTAAAGAGAACCAACTTAATTCGCAATTCCATTTAATTAACAGAACGACAACAAGCTCGACGACACCAAACGCAGCTGAACCAGTATCGACTCCATAAGTAGGTTCGTTGCAGCGCTACTTCTGCTTCCCGCCTTTCCTTCGCTTCCTCTTTCCTCGACCCGTTGCATCGAGAACGAGCTACGGCCGCGTTTAAGAATCGCGCGGAACACAATTTTTCACCCAGGCGTCGAAGTTCTACTCGATAACGTTCCGCGCCTAATCGAGCGACAATTTATGAATGGCACTGTCGAGAAACGGTGTCATAATTGGCATACAACGTGTCCGGAAATATCCCAGAATCAATTAACATCCGCTTCAAAACGCTACGCACTCGTGAAACGAACTGTGAAATAACAGAAATCACACCCCGTGCGTTTCAATCCGCATTCCTTGCGTTCGCGAG
This sequence comes from Bombus affinis, assembly GCF_024516045.1. Lineage (NCBI taxonomy): Eukaryota > Metazoa > Arthropoda > Insecta > Hymenoptera > Apidae > Bombus > Bombus affinis. The sequence goes on along the minus strand of NC_066344.1, from coordinate 8,729,861 downwards.
CCACCCGCACCCTATTGCTGATAAAACGCCAATCTAAATTAATTTGTCGACCCGATATCGTGCGTTCGTCGATCGCTGGCACATTCATAATGCTGATTGTCATGGAATCACGTGAACCGTTAAGGTCGACGATTACGAGTTTACAGGGGAAAGGGAATCGAGCGATTGGATATGTTTGAATCAGTACCGCTGATTCTATTTAACCCATTAAGAACTGGCAGCGCCACGGCATTGCGTAACATTTTATTTGCAATTTGTTTTCAGTCGATTCGTATCATCGAATTTTACTTTTTAATATGGTGGCTGGGAAAAGGAATTGCGAGAATTTCATAGGTTTTTGATATCTTGAAAATAACAGAACATAAGTTACGGTATTTTTGTTTTTCAACTTCCGTTATGTATGCTGTGTACGTACTGTGCTGGTCCTTTAATGGCTTGATTGTGCTGTATAACACAATTTAACGAATATTAATAGCGAAATCTTACAGGTTACAAATTACTTATGCTAATAAATTCTTCTGCGTGACAGTAGCAATTTTGCAATAAAAACAGGTATAATTTAGTTTTACAAATTGCAAGTCAGCTAAGTGTATAATTTACAACATGTTACTTGTCAATTCATTAATATTAATTAGTGCATTATTGTGCAAGGGAATTCTATTCTATGAACTGAAGTGACTATTATATTACATGTCTGTTATAGATTTAATCCTCTGAAACAGGGGAAAACATTGACAGTGTTTGCTGTATAATACAGTCGTTAGAGAAAGTATTTGCAAATACTGTTATTTTCAATGAAACGTTGTTTCAATTTCCTTATCAAATTCTACGTTTTCATTACGTCCCTGTCTCGTTTCATTCCTCGTACTACTATAATGCTATTAATCAGCGTAATTAGGGTTCGTAATTGGTACCTATCATCGAATGGTCAGGACTCGCGAGAGCGCAACCCTCTTCAAAGAATATACAAGTCCGCACAATATCCAAGTCATTCTTACGTTTCAGCTTGACTGTTTGAGATAAGCAGACGAGCGATGGTATCTCTCGTTATCAGTTCCGACTGGGACTGATTGCGCGGTGAAGATCAAAAAGCCGCGGTTAGCATTTGCGGTGGTGAAGATAAACGCTTCGAAAGAACCAAACCGTGTAACGACACGCGCGCATTATCGGCCGCTAGATGGAGTCACGACGATAACTTTCCAACTTGAGAATCGGTGTCGTGCGATCGATACGCGGGGCACGGAAAATATTCCGAGGAAATTTGAATGTCATGAAACGATGCGGCTCGCGACAGTCGAAATCGCTCGTTATCTGCGATTTCATCCGATTCGTTCCATTTGGCGATGTAAAAATCGACCGTATAATTTCACCCAATGAAAGGTGGCCGGTCGTTATCGAAAGACACGCGTTGCTGATTGGCTGTGTGCACGGTTCGAGGTAGAAATTCATCATAAACGTGGATATCACGGACATTCGTATCTCGATCAGTTAAATACTCGGTTACACTCTGTCTACCTCGCATCGTCACCTTGTCCTATTTTAAGGCGGCTGTCCCGTTAATTAAATCGCGCTCAGAGAGAAGCTGTTAAGATAAGAAAACCGGCACTTTTGTCACGGAAATATCTATTCCTGAACCAGTGGAATTTTGCTTCCGTGTCGATGTTGAAAGAGCGTTAAACGAATTCCAGTTTCAATTTGATTTCGATTACGTCTTTGTACGTGAGATTTAAATGGCTTGTAGCGTTTAAGTGGTAGAATGACGAGTCACTCTGGACGGTGCCATAGAGGGATAAGTCTGTACCTGGAACTCGTTGCCTGCCTTTATCCAATCAGTCTCGACTGGTTGGCAGAGGGGCGCAAGATTGATTGTTCCATGATTTCGTCCAAAACAACCAATTAGTATAATTATGCCGATAAATTCAAATTTAATTGGGCGCGGTTCCTCTCTCCACCCCGGAGAACTTTCTCGTACACCGAAAGCCAAATAACGATAATAACGCGCCGGTTATTATCTTCGAAGCAACGTATTTTGGAACAAAGTTCGGATCTAATTGCACGAACGATCCGTCGTATGAGAAAGGAAAGCAAACGCGTACACGGTGCTCGATGCACGCCACAGGAAACGCGTGTTTCGTACGATAAAAATTCACCGACACGATATTCTAACGTATGATACGGCGTGTCTCGAATTGACCTTTCACTCTGGCAAAGGATTAATGTACTTATCGTTCGCAACGTACTACGAGAGAACTGCGGCGGCAAAAAGGAGAACGTCGCGTCGCCGGCAATAAATGCAGAATTTAATTATCAGCTCTCTCTGTCTATCCCTTTCTTGGTTCGAAGCTCGCCGGTCGAAGTCGCTTCAAATGGGCTTGCAACATCTGGCGGACCGAGCGTGTTTTCCACGCCAATCTTTTTATCGTTTCTACCTCCCGGTGGTGAGTATCCACGCTCGAGTGCAGATATAAATTGGCCGAAACCCCGATACGATCGCGCGTCTATTTCTATACGTCTACGTCAACCGCGTTTTATCAGACTATCGTCGATATGCTCGCGATTAAACGCAAACAGTTTTGCTCTACACGCGTGATCTCGCTCCAATCTCCCGTCTAGAGTTCATTTTTGTCGTGTTCAAAACACTTCATCCGCCTACGTAACATCGTCCGATGCCTCTCTTCCAGACGTCACATTACGTACCTAGTACCAGTTAATAACATCTCTTAATAATTCAACGCCCTATAGAGAATGACCGATGGTCTGCATATTCTCCACTTTACGTGTATAAAGTCGTCGCAGTCATCTCAACTAAATGCACGTACATCGAACAGAACTCTGACCGTGTCGCGTCGTGTCGATCCCAAGCTCCTTTCGCTTCGAACAAGTTTTACAACGAACTTGAATGTTTCTCGCTCCGCCTACCTATTTCTTCGTGTCCTGCACGCGATACCGATTCGATGTAATTTCAATGTCCGCGGTGACTTAATTACCCACGCCGACACTTTTGTTCGGTAGCACGCGAGCCGCGATCTTCGCGATGTCATTTTCGTCTCGGGCAAAAGCGTTTCTCCTAACGCAACCACGGCCAGACTTATTCTTAGCCGTGTTTTTTCCGCGCGATGAAAACGGCCGAGAGGAAACGCGTGTGTTTGCACGAGAAACGCGTGTTTCACAAGATTCCCGGGCAGTCTTTGGCGAGCGAGATTCGCCCCTGAAATATAACCGTGAATCCATCATGGAGTCCTCGTTAGACGTAGCTAGACGACGCGAGACGCGTCTTCCGCGAACCGAAACTTAAACGAGATTATCGCTCTGCTCACGACAGCCGCGCGTGAATAATTCGACACAGCCGGCGACGGAGGCGGCTAGAAAACGCGATCGAGTAAGACGCATGGATTTCTCGGTGGTTCTAACGGGCGCGAGAGAGACTCGTCTCCGCGTTTCCATCAACTGGAATTCCAAGCTAATTCGTGACAGGACCAACCGCTAATCCGTCTTGAGTTCGGCCAGTGAGAGTAATAATTGTCCGGCACGCCTAGCACGACGCTCCGATCAGTCTGCGACCACGATGGTCTCGCATATTTCACGCGTGAAACGTTACAAAGCGTATTGCAAAAGCACCGAGAGGGCGGACGTCTGCTTTCCTCTTTCGAAACGCAGCTAATAAACCGTTTAACGATCGCGTTTATAAATACGAGGCGCTCGTAAGTCTTTCGATTAGCGCTACAATACGCAACTCGTGTAATTTATCGTTTCCAAGTAACGAAAGTTATTTCGTCGAGCTATGTAAAGAGTGACACGAAATTCTTTAGTTAGACGAGCATACAGGGTGCTTCGAATAAAGATAATTCGTCATATGCAATGGCCATAAAAATATTTTATAATCTCGGAAGGATATTCGAAAAGAGCCGGAATCTTACTATTTAAATCTCGCAACACTCGCTAACCGCGCTGTACACGATATTCAAATCCTACCCACCCTACAAAACATTCCCGTACGCAACAGCTTCGTTGAATAATCACCTATGAATAATTCATTTGTCGTTGCGTAAATATCGCTAATTAGCTTCTCGCAATTAACCTGCGACCTTCTTTCTTATAGAGAAGGGAAAAAAAAGAAAAGGAAAAGAAACGAAAGAAGAAACGAGAGCAGCGCACAAAGAAACAAGACGAGTGATACTTACCAAAGGAGGATAGAACGCGGAGCTGTCCATACCGATGCTAGGATACGGTCCTTGATCGGTGGTGGAGGGTGTTGGCGTAGGGTAAGACGAGTAGGAGGTTGCGGTGGGTGCTAACCTCGGGTATGCGCCCAGTGCCAACCTGGCCGCGCTGTCGTATTGACAGCTGCAGACTGTTTGTCCGGTCACGGGGTCCGTCATCATGGGCCTGCCGTTTTCGCAGCAACCGGGTCCCGTAGTGCCGGCCACAGGGGTGCTCGCTCCTCCGGAGGCGGGTGCGGCCGCGGCGCCGGTCGTCGTCGCCGTCGACGAAGGCGAGAGCGCGCCAGGGCTGAGTGCGCCTCCCGACGACATCGCCGGCGACGTCGCCGTCGTTGGTTGTCCACCGCTCACCAGCAGCTAAAATGATTTCAACGGCACGTATTAGCAACATGCTCGCTTGCTTTGGCCAGTTGATTATGGGTGTGTATAGGGTGTGGTTCGAAGGTGTTCCTTATGGGTTTGGGCGGGGTTAAGAATTTGGATGTCCGTGAAAGAATTACTTTTTTGCGTTCTATAGGAAAAAGGAAAATAATTTACGGATTTTAACGTAGGTATGGTATATATGTATGCAAATATACACTTAAGAATAAATGATTGGAGATATTTTCAGCGTTTGAGTGGAACGGTAGGCGATCGAGATTTTTTCTGATTTTTTAAACAAACGGAGAATGGAAAATCTTTGGCCGTATGGGTTACGATCTTCGTGAACTTGTGGATAGATATCGTAGAACGGGTCGATGGTTCGATAAAAAACTGATTAACAGCGCTTTTGACGAAAGCGGAGATAAGAGGAGATCTTGTCAATGAAATTTGAAGTGGTGGTAACACCGAATAATAAGATAATCAGCTAGATAGGAAATTTAATTGAATTAACATTAAGAAGGACGAGTTTCGGGACGATATCTGATACATCGAACGAATTACGTTTAGATATCGCTCGAGTATCGAAACGAGGTAGAAAAGCTGTACGTAAACAAATTATATGGCAATAACGTGGTACGATATAAAATCCCTACGCCTTTCCTCGACCCTTTGTCCGTGACTCACGTTACCGCTGATTCATATTACCCGTTTCGTTGTCGTTTCCGTCAACAGCTCTTAGTTAACACCGTGTACCGATGTACGTAGGTAAAAAAAAAGAGATAAAAAAAAGGAAAGAAAAGAAAAACGTTCGCAGCTCGAATAAAACAAGTAGATACATGGAAATAAATTGCGAGTTAACCAGGCGATATCGGTTTTAAAAATAATTCTAGAGTAAAGGGTTAATAGCGGTAATGACGGTAATTTCAAAAGCAGGTGATACACGCTTATCGCCGCGGATCCGATTATAAATGCGTGCTCGATAACTCGATAGCAATTCCGTGTTACTTTAATGGACGATAATCGAGGATGGAGTAGCGGTATCTGTCGTTATTAAACAACAGATGACACACGACAATTAACTCCTTAAAAGGACCGTCAACGCGAGAAGGAGATCGAGAGGTGGAACAAATAATAATAAAAAATACAAACTATAATTCACTTCGGAAATCTTTGATCGAAGTTTCAAACGAAGTACGTGCTATGTTTCCCGTGGCTGGAATTATGTAGTGCGACATCAATGTTCACTCGCGATCAGGGTCCTTCGATAGCAATAATTGTCACGTAATTTCGTATAATGACAGCCGAGTATATTTACCGTAAATGTCACTCGAAGCTTTCCAGACCGAATAAATTAAATGGAAATTTATCTTGGAGCAAGTCAAATTGTTGGCCAGCCTTCGTACATCAACGATCCTTGTTTACGCTTTTACAAACGACCAAAATATCGCATGAAAATTACGCTTGTCGCATGTTAATGCGGAAAGAAACGCACCCGACCGCTTTTTTTCGTCGAAAGTACTTCAATTTTGTTTGGCTGCTATCGCCACGTCGAGTACCAGAACCAGACCAACGATAGCAAATATCTTGATGCGTACGTCGTTCTCCAGCCTAATTGTTGTACACGTTCGACCAAAAATATTCCACGTTTTATGTAACAAAGGATTATTATATTACACTATAGGATATTGGCCGAGTGAAAATACAGATACTACGGACAAGTTTCGGAAGGGCAAATTGCAAATATGTTTTACACGAGTCGACGACATACGCGCTTGATATTCAAAAGAACAGACGATACTTCCAAAAAAAATGCAAACGATCGATTGATGGATGAACCTAGGTCGGAGAGGACAAGCTTCGCAAAACTATCGATAATTAATTTGGTTGGCGTAATCGATCAGGTTCGAAATTTGCATTATAGTACTTTGGCTTAAAAAAACGAGATTGATATCACGCAAGGAGAACAAGACATTACCACCACGATAACTGGTTAATTAATGTTAATCATTCCTACGATATGCAAGAGCAACACAAAGATAAAAAATCGTTTGTCTCGTCGGTCATAATGCACGTCATACCTGTTGCACGCCTTGTTAAAAAATGAAATATAAACAAACGCAACATCGAAATCGAATCGATTGTAGCGATAATAAATATACCGATAGGTTTTAATCGCTTTACATAATAATCTTGCGCTAATAACTTCTCGTTAATGCACCTCTGAATCGTGCTTCCCTACAACTTTTATCGTCAGTGGACACCTCTAGCTACCTTGCGCTTACGTGCACTGGCGCTTCCATTACGTTTGAATAATCATACGACTGTTCAATGTCTCAACCTATTATTTTTGCTTAGAATACTGAATGTTCTTCGTCGACGCAGTATCGACGGATATAATTCACGGAGTCCTGGTTATTTAGATAATCGCGCGTATACTCCTAGCATTTACAAATTATCTACACGGACAACAGAGTTATCGACGAAGTGGAAAAGCGAACGAGCGAGACAAATTATTTCTAGATTGACTTTCTTGCGCTCGTTTTACCACCGCTAGCGATAAAGTAGCAACGCATCCCGTGTTGCTAGATAAATATTTCTATATCGAAATATATCTGTCACGCATCGAACGACTCCTCTGTTCAAACAGGGCGGAATTTAATCACGCGCGGATTCCAAAAATACTCGTCTCGTGTATATTAATTCCCCCCCGTTTGTTGCCTCTGATTCCGCGAACCATGTTCTAGCGTTCTAGGCAGGCAACGGTGGCGCGATCCCGCGATTAATCGCTTCCCAAAGGCAGCGTGCGTCGTCGATCTCTCGCGTAGAGTACTCACGAGGGAAGGTCTGCGTACATATATATCGCGTAGGCTTCTCCGCGCGGTAAATTAGCTCGCGGTAAATGAGGATGAAATGAATCCTGGTAATTAATACGGCAAGGGCGTGGAGTTATTTCGAGAGAACGAGCTCCGGAGAGCTGAAAGGGTGGAAGGGGAGAGAGAGAGGATCTTGTGCATCGTCGCGTTGATAAAGAGAGTCTTCGTCTCGCGTATGCCGCTTGCTGTAGAAGCAGGGAGGAAAAGGAGACGAAGTCGAAGGAGGAGAAGAAGACGAGTCAGAGGAAAACTGTTCGCTCACGTAGCACCTTTCTATTCGTAGAGCGCGTGTCGAAATCGGAGGCCAGGCGACAGGACGCCCACGGGAAACGTGATAAATAGGATCATCGGAAACATTATTTTCACACGCACGATTTTCCCTTCGCCCCTTTGTTTTCTCGCTGCTCTCCGACGAAAAAGAAATCTCGTCGAACAAGAGGCGGAGAAGAAAAAAGAAAGAGGAAAAGAATGGAGAAGAGGGAGGAAGGAGACGTCGCCACCGTTTTTTATAACGCGTCCATATTTTTCGCGGCGTGGACGTGTTTACGAAAAGCGGGATTCCACGTCGCGCTAAATAGTCGTAAGATATTTCGACGCCCCGTGGCTGCCGGCTACAAATTTCGTCCGATAATTTATCGCTAGTGATACTTAAATAGCGTTCCACCATGAAATTGGACGACTCGCCGATCATCCACGAGATCATCCTGTCGACCTCCGATTCACCGTAATTCCTATGCTACTTAATTTATTTTCATCAACATTGACGTAACTTTCGTGGTGAACGAGCTGTCGCGACCACTTTCGCTCGCTCCATCGCCTCGCACGGCTTTGTCACTATCGAAAATGTGCCTCCTTTCGGTATCCAACCCTAAGAGACGTACGCAAAGTCCCACGATATCGCTACAGCGAAATCTTCGATTAGAACGACACGCGTTCGCCATAATCGTTCAGGAGTACCGGCGTTTCTCTATTTCCACGAGCGAAACGATCTTCCCTGGTCGTTCGAGGCTCGTTCGCGCGCTCGGAAAGAAGCTGGCGCAAAAATAGACGAGAAAAAAGCAGACACCCGGACAGACCCGGTCTCGGAAGGGAACGAGGTAAACCGAACTTTCGTGAACAAAGAGCCGAGAAGAGGAGGAGGAGGAGGAGGTGGTGGAACACCTCGAGGCCGTGACACATGCGTGCCTGTGTGCGCGTGTGTCTCCGTGCACGCATAATCCTCTTTCTCTGTATGCGTTCTATAGTCGTGTCTCTTTCCTTTCTCCGTGACTCTGCCTCGTTCCTTCCTCGTCTCGTCCCGTCATTCTCACTCTCGCCAATTCGTCTCTCACGGAACGTTTCGGCTCCTCCAGCGCGTCTGGAGCCATTCACGCCCTGCTGGGTTTCCCATCGGAACCTTTTAAAAGCCCGCTTTCACCCCCGCGGCAGCAACCACCGCCGCGAAAACCCTATGGATCCTGGGCCTGCAGGAACAGTCCTGACACGTTCGTCCGTCCTTTCCTCTACCGTTCTTCTACCTTCCACCACGTTTCTCTTCTGCAGCCCTGACAAACCCACCACCGGTCTCTTTTACTCGTCGACGATTCGGTGACAGTTGCGTTCGCAAATCAACCCCTCTCCAAGGGTGAAACGAACTCTCTGACGGGTTCTCTACGCGAGAGGCTTCGTTCGTGCATCGCTGTATTCGTGCGCCACAGGCAGAAAGAGAAACGCGAGTGATTGAGAAATAAAATTCAAATCCAGCCACGAGAAACGTTCGATCATGATTGCTGGGTAATTATAGCGTATGTTTTAATTGGAAGACGCTTGGAGCAGTTCGGTCTGGAGTGTACGCGCGAGCCAGTCGAGAAGCGAATGGTTCGTGGAAAACGTTAAGTATGGTTTATCGATGATCCGATGCACGAATAAGCGGTGCGTGACGCAGGTGTAAAGAGAATGCAGCCTCTCTCGACGTCGATGATGAGGAATAATTTACCGGTACGAACGTGTAATTTCGACGTAAGTGCGGCAACCCCTTATTCTCGATGCCCGCGAATTTACAATGTATCGATATCGTGTTCGATACCTGCACTGAATAAACTCGCGCGCGATCGATGAAATCGTCGCCTGTGTCGATGACTGCGCGATCTGGGATGGGTCGATCGCGTCGTCATTTTATTAACGATTGTTTCGTAAGTAAATAACGTTAATTTCGAACATGAACGAAACGTTGCAACCATGGATCTGTCGTCGATCGTCCGATCGGTTAGCGCTATCACGAACCGAAGGACCGGAAGTGCGTCCGTCCAACGTATAATTTCGTGCCGCGGACTATCGTGGTAATCGATCGGCCGATAGACATCGTGCTCCAATATCAGTGACGATAAAAGACCCTCGGGCTAGCTCTTCAATTTTTTCTTGAAAATCGTCCGTCTGATTAATTTAGACTCGGAAGGTAATCGTTTCCAAGAATTTCGATAGGCATCCGTCGACCACGACACGTCACGTTGACACGTTGGATTGACACGTTTTGCGAACGTGAAAACCGAAATTCGAAAAGCTAACACGCCGGTTTCCTTTATCGTTCTTTTTCCTCACGAAACACTAATCTATGCATACACGCGTGTCAGCAACGAAGACACGCAGAAGAAGAGGCCAAAGTGTGAAGACCAAATTCTCGGAGAACAGGACTCGCACCGGTAAGTAAAGGGTTCTTCATAAACAGGATTACACGTGTCGAAGTTGAGCTAAGTAGCGGTTTGATCGCGAGTTATCGCCGCTCGTGCAAAGTAATCGGAGAAACTTGACAATGTGCCGCTCTTAGTCACCACTGGCACACGCGACAACGAAACAACCGACGTGATAATCGTCTAACAACCGATTTCACGGAATCACGCGAGAGAATTTCAAACGTAATTCTGCGCGGACAGTCACCGGGGGCTAACGATTCGATTCACTCTGAGAGGGCAAAATCCGTTAAAGCAAAAGTGTCCCCGTTGGAGAAGTAAACGCAGTCAGAGACCGATAGGAACGCAATACGCGCGCGCAATTCGCACGAAAAAGATGGCGGACCCAGGGATACGAATGGACAGAGTCTCTAGACCGATTCTCCCCTTCCGTCCCTGGCCGTTTCCTTTGCCAAGGCAGCTCCTTCCACCTTCCTCCACCATGTGTCTTTTTCTCGTCGCTGAATTCTCGAGTACGTAAGGAGGGCGCAGGAGCCTTCTTCAGACCTCCTTGCGACCCCACCTCCTCCTCTTCGCGCGAGATCTTGTACGACAACGGCATTTACGGCCCCGGACCCCGACAGCACTTCTTTTTCGCGACAAATTAACCGTTGCGGTGATCCTTTCTCTCTTTTATTCTCTTTCAGTTGCCAGTGAAACGTAACTCGAATGCAACGCGTCGCGTGATTGCAATTTGTCTCTATCGCTTGGTGGATAGAAGTTAATCGGATTTCCAGCTATGTTATCTGTTGTCTCCGCGCTGCGTAGAATATTGTTTCAAACCTAAACGTCTCGCGCCTCGATAAACGTACTGCGTCAGCGAACGAGTTTCAATGCCTTGCCATTTATTTCGGAACGCAATCGTATCTCGCGTCGAACTACGATGTGGAGCATTACGGTTAGTTAGCGGTGGTGTTGTCAACTTCAAAGTAAGAATGGAAAATAAAAATCTACAAAGCATTTGATGACGTATGGTTTCTTTGTTCGTCGTTCGGTGAAAGTTCTCAAAGGAAGCACCGATTTTTCTAAAGTTGCTATTTATAGCGAATGAATCGTTGATCCACGCACTTGATGGCGGCATAAACAGAGCCGTAACAATGGAAACGAGGAGAAGAAGGTAAACGTAAGAAATCGTGATTTCCCGTCTGTGGAGACGGGAACAACGACAGACACCAGATGCCAATGAAATATCGTACGATAATGACGGCAACAATTTAACGTTAATTACCTCCGGGGGCTAAAGGGCGCCACGGAATGCCGAGAGCGGTTTCGTGGAGCGTCGCGGCTTTAAAAACGTCTAGATGGAAAAGGATGCGCGTCAGGGGCCGGCATGAGATCTATTTGAAGCCCTAAAGACTCCGTTAAAGTGGCTGTAACTCGACGTTAAGAAGGCGTGAACGTTAACCGTACGAGTGACGGGACCGCTGGTATTTTTACGCGGCTTGCCGAAACACGTTTCTTTACAGACCGACTAAATTTTTACGACGGGTCCCGCGTCGGAGAAAATTTGTGAAAAATCCTCGCTCCGGCCGTTTGATTTTATACCATTCGCCGAAAGACAAACGAGAAGCGATACTTTCTTCTCCTTCCTGCGCGGTCTCTCGTTCACACTAAACGTTGATGTTAAAAAGGTCGGAGTACGAAAAAGAGAAAAGAAGGAAGGAGAAAAAGAAATAGGACGTTGCTCGGCGTTCGCGTACGCGCTGCAAAATAAAATTCGCCCGAGACAGGACGCTCTCTGTCCCGAGTGAAATTCAATCTACACGATATACATATCGATCGTTTTTCTCAGAAACGACATTCCTGCCGGATCGGCCGGGTATATACGGTCTGCTGCGGCCGAAAGAGACCCAGGTCCCCGAGAAATCGTGAAAAGGAGAAGCCCGGCCGAATTCGCACCGGTACGAGGCCGTTCCCGTGCGAATGAGACACGTGCACCTTTAAAGAGAAACAACCGGTTTCCGCGACGTGCGTGTAAGGTCGGTGCAGCAGGACGGTGTGGTGCCCGGTAGGTAAGTACGTGCGAGAATCCGTGCCGTAATTGCCGATTCCGTCAATCATCGAGCAGCCTAGCTTCATGCTTCCACCGAATCTCCGCCGATCCCGGATAAACACCACGGGTAATAACAAAGTATAACCGGATAACGATGGTATAATAACGCGAGTTAACGAAGTGAACGAACCTCGAAATTCCCTGGTCGGTCATGCAATACACGGCTGTAGGTACCTGAGAGACGTATGTATAGAACGCGAAGCTGATATCTCGACGGGCATTATTGTAACCGATCACACACCGTCGACAAAGTAATAATTTCACGAAGTTAATCGGGTAACAACCGGCGCATTTCTGTGTGTATCGTTACAAATTGCTACGCGTATCGAAAGGATACGAGGGGAGTATCTTTGCTCGGTGGTATCTACGATCGACGATACGCGTCAAATAAACCGCAATTAAATTTTTCAGGGTTTAATACGAGGGAATATCGCGGTAACGATTCGCGTCGTTTCGATCGATTCTTTGTTACGCTTTCTACGCTATCGGTACAGTAGGCTACGAAATGCGTAAATACCAGGTGCACCATTCGGACGAAAGTTGCGAGACGCAACCCCAAATTGCGACGATCAAACGGCATTTAATCTCATTTACCTTGTAATTACCGATTACACGAAAAGTATAGCCTCGGTATAAGCACGGCACAAGGTCGCAATTTTTAGCCGCTCGGCAGAAAAACGCGGTGGCTGTCCGCGGTTAAGAAAATCACAGCGAAACGTAAAACGGAAGGTCCATTTCGGCCCTTCCAATTGAAAGTTCGCCGACGACACTGTGTTCGTGAACATGGTAAACAAAAAGTGAGTGGACGAAGGACAGGAAAGAAGGGGGAGAAAGAGGGAAAGAGAGGAAAGAGGGAAAGGGAGACACGAGAAGAGCGTAGGCCACGATCATGAAAACTGATATTACCGAGATATCGAGCGCTTCCGTGTTCAGGGCCGTAATTATACGGCGAACCGATGTATCCATTGCGCCATGCGCGTTATTGCCATTACGCTCTCGCGGACGTAACTTTGCAAACAGATGCTTGACTGTTGATATCGAAATCGCGCGATGCGCTCTGTTGCAAACGGCGGGGACGTTACGATAGCCAGGATAGAGGGGCTCTCTCTGCTCGATTCGACTCGGCTCGCGAGTCGAATGCGATCGTAAATTTAGCAGTGCGCGGGACCGATCGACGTCGCTCATTAGACGCAAGAGACCAGAGTATCCACGTTGTACGAGTTCTCGTTGTACGAGCATGATTTCTCGGACAGAATTCGAACTGCTTTATACCTAAACGATAGTTTTCATTATTCTCGGCCAAGGGTATACTCTATTTCGTTTACTCGATAAGCGTAACGAGTGATTTTTGATTCCTTTATGTCTCTCGTAGCATGTACGTACATGTACATAGACACACCGATGATTGGTCGGTCGGTAAGAAAAACATTTCATGGAAATCGTTTTGTCGAACTTAATCATCGACTTACGGGTCGAACGTGTATCTATGTGTGTAATATATACTTGTATACGCACTTACATATTACGAAAGAAAATACGATTTTCGCTATGGTAGAACGTCGTTCCGTTTTCGTTGAGCGGTTTAATTAATGCATACTCATCGGTGTCTTGTTAACAAGCAACACTGTAAGAACAGTGGTACTAATAACTTTGTTACTAATTATTCGCCGAACGAAAAAGTAATTACCGTCGTTACGCGGCCGCGCATAATCGGCGAACAGATGTTCCCGCGTAGAAAGTCGACCTGTCCGACATGTTTTACGGCCGCTGACAAATAACGGAAGAATCGCGATCGATGCGTTGTTGGCGAACTTAACGAGCCACGGCCAATTGCCGTTTCTCATTACGCGTTAACAAACGAATTCTTAAACCGTGTCTGCGAACCGTGCGCCCTCAACCTTTTCCCCCACCACTCTTCCAACCGCTTCTCTCTCTTTCTTTTTCTCTTTGTCCCTCCCTCATTCTCTCGTTCCTACATGATTATTCAATTTTTCCACTAAATACACATTGCGTTACATTCTTGATTTCTGAACAACTTTTGCAACACCGCATCGACTACCAACGCTGAGTCGTTTCATAACAAGTATCGTTACTTCTTTGACGGTGAATTAATTAATATCATTAGGCTGTTAACCCGTGACCCTAGTCAAAGACGTAACCAACGTAGATGTAACGCTTAAGAGACGCGTACCACAAGTGCATACCGGTATATCATTAACGTTATAATAGGTGGATTCGTGTTAACACCTAACCCTACACTACGCAACGCAGTCGTACAAGAGATTATAGAAAAAGTTCTTTCCGAATACTCGCATTAGTTTCTATTTATCTGTCTTTGTGCAGAACGTAATTCGTTACGATCGGTATTTCCTTTTCCTTTTTTTTCCCCCCAACAACCGTGACTATTCGTCGAGTTTACTTTCTCGCTCGAAGCGAAATTCTATACCTATAACTGGATAAACACAGACGATAACTGCGAAATTAGAGGATTAACTTGTAAGATAATCGCAGACTACGAAAAAATTAGAAACAGAATGTTTCAAGTGTAAATACTTTTACAAACGTATGCTGTACTAGCGGCCTGCAAAGTTTTCGTGTATAAACTTGGACATAACTTTCCCGTTAATTACACGGCCATCCATAAAACGAATCGAACGCATTCCACGGCGAGAATTTCATTAGCATGTAACGCTGAAAATGCTGGAAAATTGAATGGAGACCGTGTAGCGTGCAGGCTAAATGGCCGCGCGGGAACCGCACCGAGATTAATCACTGCCGTTCAACGCCACGTTCGAATTTTTTACGTTAAACGGCATACGAAAACATAGGCGAGCGAATCAGATAGATAGAGAGAGCGCGCGCGAGAGAGAGAAAGGCAGATAGGAGATAGACGGGACTTCATAAAACAGTACATAACGCGCTCGTGGCAATATCCATCGGGTTCGCTTAATTAAAGGTGCCATTATAAGGCGTTCTTTCAATCGACCAACGATAAACGTAACCTTTCTCTCGCTCGTCTCGACACCCTTTGCCAAAGAAAAATAAAATGCCTCTGTCGTTTAACGCGAAGTAACGTTGACCCGAAGAAAGGAACGACGAAGAGGAAAGGAAGAGGGAAAGGGGGAGAAGAGGGCAAAGAGAAAACGGACGGAACAGGCGATATCACCACTGGATTCTCTGGTTGTAGTAAATATATTAACTACCTAATCTGTAATCGCAAATTTTACGATTCCGCCTGGCGTAGCCGCGACCAGCCGCTATTATAAATTCACGTAAGTATGCTATAAACTCCAATTATCGTTACTCGCATTTCCGTAGAAATGATCCGCGTAAAATATTTATTATCCCGGACAACAGGAATCGCCGATGTGATCGTAAAGCATCCGAGGGATCTTGTAATCGTTTATATAAACGCAGCGAAGAGACGTACGCCGTTTCGACTATTCCACCGGTAGCAATTAAACCCGTCTGTTTTTTCATTTTCGTTACACCGCTGGCTGGGCTCGAAGCTGTGCCTCGTTGCAGCCTGCACGCATGTAAACGCCTGGTAATTCGTCGATCGCGAATACGTTTAGATAGGGAACACGCGCAGTTACGAGAGAAGATAACCGACCAATTATTATCGTTGTTCCATATCACGGCACGTATCGGTATTCGAGAGCACCGATGACGCACTTGCGCCACTCTCTCGGACACCAAATTAAAAAGTCCTCTCCTCGTTCGATCGTTAAAATGACGAAAACAGACGTACACAAAGTAGAAAATTATCTAACACGAGTTATAATCCAGGAAGAAGAAACTTCAAGTTGCAGCAAGTGGCTGGTTAAGCAGTTATTCATGAATTTCCCACCTCTCTAAATACAGCAGCGTAATTAGCTGATTTACCGAGGACATACCTCAAAAATCTACGCTAATTGCTAACTTCCATGGGCTGAACAAATTAATTTTCTCATACATATAAAATAAAACATACATATACATGCGTGAACGTACGGGAAATAAACGACGAAGGAAAGCAACGTTTCACCGCCACGAGTACAATTCCAATAATACTCTAACAGTACGACAAACAAGATCGACGGCCGGCTCACGGCGAAATGACGATTTCAATGCGCCTTTAATGGCGTTTACTTCGGGTAAAGTTCGCGCGCACCGGTTCAACCGTCGGTTCAGCCGAGGAACAAAAGGGGCCGCGTCCCCTTTATCATCGGGTTAATCAAAACGAAGGAAAGCCCGAGCTTTAAAGCGTGGCAGCTCGCGGGCCGCGGTTAAAAGGAACAATGCGAGAGTCGATTCTCGACTCTCTCTTTGGCCGATGCAACTCGCACCTTTTTCGCGAGCCCATGCGGGTAACACGGGGCTACCCGTATTATTATCTAGCCTCGTCGCTGCACCTGCGCGTAAGCGCGTCGTTTTCGTCCGATGTTATTTCGTTTGAGAGCTCCTTCCTTTTTTCGGCTACAGGAAGATTACGCGCCTGCGCGGATCTCAACGCCACCCCGTTCCACGCACCGCCGCGTCGCACCGCCGATCATCGTCCACCGATCCCGTAAATCAGAATTCAATTTTCCACCCTTGTCTCGATACGTCCATCGAATTGATTAACAGGTTAGGAAATCAGAACAGTAGGAAATTATTAAGCTCAAGGTCTCGATGATGCGTTTCATTTATTAAGGGCCCCTATAAATTTAAAAGCGAATGTACAAAGTAAGACATCGTTTTGCTAGTCGATTGTATGGAAAATTGTTGCAGACGTGTCTCTTTTGTGGTCGTCAAGGCGTTATTAGGGGACGTACCATTGGATTTGTTGATTCTCAAGTTATTTATGGCCTAAATGTGTATACCACAAAGGTAGGGTAGAAGTTAATTCGCCAGAATATACAATATTTGTACTTCATAAAGGATACTACACCATTATCGCTAATCATATTTCGAAATCCTATGTACCAACGATCAGCTTAGAACAGACGGTATATACCTGCTCACCGACAAGTGCACAGAGATTACAATCGTACCGTAATTTATTTTGACCCTTCTTTCCAGGCCTTTTTCTTTTTCTTTCTTTTCAAATTACCTTTCTCGAGCATTGTTGCATTGTGAATAGATATAAATACTAAGATTGAAGATAATTCCCTGTCGAGGTGTAAATAGGCAAAAACCAGGGTTCTATTTGTTTAGAATTTTTTCAGGACAACCGATCCTTGTCATCCATCAATTACGTATACCTAAGGACAAGACTACGGGGTATTTTCGCAATCTATTACGAATCTTTCGAGTTAATATCCGAATTCGAAAGGAAAGTTTAGCTATAACAATGCGATAGCACTTAGAATTTGGTAATTCTTTAGACGATATTAATTCGTATTACGAAACTTCTATAAATCGGTTACTAATTGTATCACTGATACGTATTGGATACCTACACTTATAGAGAGGCCCAACGAGCATCGTAACTCGTGAGCGACGGCCGTCGCGTCGGTACACATTTGTAAGGGACAGGTGTACTTATAGAACACGACCGACATTGCGTTTCACGGAACTTTTCTCTTTGTTTGCTAGTATCGATAGGAAACAATTTCTTTGTTGTGATTATCTAGCGCGCCTTTCGAGCGTTAAAGGTTAAACGCTCTATCCGCGTAATCAAAATCGTTTAGGCGTTAATTAGGTAAAATTTGGCGAGAAAAAATACGAGTTTCCCAGAAAGCGAACGACGAGTAAATTAATCGTAACACGTGCGTGATGCCGGAAAACAACTTTGTTACACTCGACGCATAACGAGTATACATGGACGGAGAAAAATTAAAATCTCAGCGTGAACGAGATCTCAAAAAGCAGCCTAACAAGGGAGTAACGTTTAATTACCGGCTGTCGGTCTCACAATGCGTTCGCTTTCACGAAAAAAACAAGAACAGAAACGATCGTTCGCCGTGATTAGCAACGATTCTGAAATTGCTACCTGATAAAGGACCATCATTAGACGAATAATTGAGCTACGATTTTGCAGACAATGGAACGAACCCGTTACCCATACTACCGCCTCTGCATCGCCAACGATAATTATCTGCTATTCGCCGTGGATTTTTCTCGAAAACGTGGCCTGCTACATGCGAAAAGTGCGCGACAATATTCGGGGCGATGTCATCTTGCGTCAAGATCGCGAACGACAACTTTCTATTCTCGGAAACTATTAGCCAACGAGACACCACTGAACACGACGCCTACAGTCAGACCGATACGAGTAAGAAACACCCAGCAATTGTAGGAAAAATCTCAGAGCATCGAAGCAAGGCGTATTGGATCGTAGTTTACGACTCACCTGGGACGCCGACGGATACGAGTATCCGAACTGCGCGTATACTGACATCTCGATTGGTTTCGACGATCAGTTCTCTCTATATGTGTTTTTTTCTCTCGATGTCTCTCTGGTCGACTAACGGAGAGAATTAGGTCACAACCGCACCTGCACGCACTACTACACTCTCTCACTAAGTCAGTACTACTTTCGGCGACGCCGTGAATGCCACGAATATAGCAACGAATGGTGCAGCGATGGTGAACGATCGCGATATCTCGCGAACGGTGATTGCCATCAGGGTGTTTTTCGGTCGTGATCGAGGAATCCGACTGGCGACCACATGTCGAAACTGGCGTTCCCCGTGGTTTGGTCAGGAAGACAACGTGCCAGCTCGAACCGCCGACGGACACTCGAAGATCCAACAGTTCCGAAAGTGTCCACAGGTGAATCCAGCCGTAGCAGATCGCGGGCGAAGAACGAGGTTATCGCGGCACGATTCGACGTGGTGAAATCCGCACTAGCGAACGCGGGGATGCTGACTCTCGGGGAACGTTCGTTCCTCGCGGGTCGAACGCCGCGCGACACGTCACAACTCCACGGATCACGTTACCGCGAGAAGGAGATAACAGGAGTAGAAGAACGTTGTCGTATCGGCGCGTCGGGCGATGGGACGGACATTCGGACAGACGACGAAGCGTCACGAGCGATTAGTTATAGAGTTCGTTCGTTCGTTCGGTCCGTCCCCTGCTCTCACAGGGCACTCCAGTCTGCGACTGACTCGCGACTACTCACACCACTTCAGCGCCTTCCACTCCGCTCCGTCCCAGTTCCCCCTCTGGCGAGGAAAACCGAAAGCAACGACTACCCCCACTCTCGTTACGTGGGACGTAGTCCTTACGGAACCGTCCAATCGCGTAGCTTCGTACAACCCTGCGGGCGTGTCACGTGGGATGATACGGGACCCGTGGTTGGCCGAGTGTTTCGCGCGCGGGCGTCCTTTCGAATCGAACGTGCCCACGAGCGCGACGACGCCTTTTGCCCCACCCGCGAGAAACTACCGTGAAACGATCCCGCCGCCGACGTCGCCGTCGCCGCTGCCACCACCGCCGCCACCGCCGCCGCCGCCGTTCCCCCGCTAAGGCTCGACAAACGGCCACAGCGGAACAAGGAGAAACGAGTATGTTTACGCGAGTCTACTCTTGTCAACCCGACGGCGAGGGACTTAAATAAATCTGCTGGCCTCTCTCTCTCTCTCTCTCTCTCTCTCTCTCTCTCCTCTCCAACCAACCCTCTCTACTACCCAACTCCGTCATCCAACCTATCCACCCGCTCTGTCTTTCCTTATCCTGCGACTAGCCACCTTCTTCCGGCTTATATCGCGCCATTGTCCGGTTCGTGAAATCGCCGAGTACTACGATGCGTCGTGCAGCCTGTTTCCACGCTTCTCGAGCTCGGAAACTTTGTTATAGCTACGTGACACGAACGGCCAAACGTTCGGGTTACAAGGACACCCTCCGAGAGTTTTGCGCGCCGCATTCGCGACAATCGGCCGCGCGAGTACGTTTTGGGCAGAGTTGGAGTAACGTCCGTGACGAACAGCTCCGACGTGGAGGAACGATTCCAAGAATTCGGTTGGATCGACGCCGTCTCCAGCGCCTATGGTTTATAAATAAAAAGTGGTGGTCGTCGCGTCGGAGGCTCGAAGGCGACGAGTATCGCAGCTGCATGCTTAATGAACTTCGTTAAATTTTTTCGATCGTTCCGTTCCGATCGCAACGATGAGGTGGAAAAAGCGCCGCGAGAAATACGAGACTCGAATGTCTCCAAGATCATCGATCGGAAACATGGTTTGTAGAAACGTAGATAGAACATCTTGGAGAACGCGTATGAATGAAACAATAAAACAATAGAAGGTGTACGAACCGCATTCATTAGATCCCTATCATCGCTTTCGAGCATACTATTACATTTAGGAAACGAGTTTCTTGATTTCGCGTGGATTATTTACTAAACAGCTAGTTTTTTTTTTTCTTTTTTCGAATTTACCGTTGAAATCTCGTTCATTAAATCTTTCCAGCAAAGATTAATGGGCTCGCGCGTTATTATGGGTTACTTTCACGGGAGATACCTACCATCTCCTCTTTGAAATAACCGTAACGCCGGTTATCTCTATTCAATTTCTAGAAATTATTCCTTCCGAAATGCCAGCTATATGATTTCTAAGTTTCTAATAAACCTCTATTATTCCGATCTGGCACGATTTGAATCATGTTGCTCGTCGAAAGCTTTTCTTTCGTAATACGAGCCACTTAAAAGAATCGGCGCGTTTTCTCGAACGACAAAGTTGCCCGATCCCGGCAATTATTTCGGGCAGCGCATAAATCTCTCCGCTCTGAATCGAGCCGAATATTCCGAGCGAAACGCGACGTTCGTTCGGCGGAGAGATTTCACGGACTCGGTCCGTCGTCGGAAGGATTAGCCACGGGGATCGTTCGGTTACTCTGGCATTTAGAATAATTTCACGGGTTATTAGACAGTAGCCGAGGCTGTTATCTGCGAAGAAGTATTTACTCGGCAAATTAGAGTGTCTTAGATTATCCAGTAACATCGAATGACTCGCCTTTAAAATGGCGCGCGATAATAACTTTGGAACGGGTGGTGGTTTCGTGCGGTCGTGCAAATGGTCGCGTTTTCCTCGCTATCATGCTTGGTCGGCCATGTGTCTTATTCGTGTCAATGCAAGCCACGCGGCGGACGATTTTCCGCGACGTTGCCTCGAGCAATTTGCTAGCCGTACACATTCTGCACGGGGACGCGTGAAGCGTTCCGACAGCCTTCTTCTTGCACGCCAGAAATCGTATCGGCGGTGTATCGCGCGAGAAACGCTCCGTGCACTCGGAGGATACGCGGCGATTTATAGAGGAACAAAAAAGATGCAAGCGTTCTGTGGAACGTGGAATATTGGAAGAGGAAATATGGAAACGGGAGGAAAAACTCGATACAGCCGAGCGAAGAGTGAAAAAATAGCGGTTGCTATTGGAAACGCAAGATTCAATGCCGCTAATAGGATCAACTGACAGGTCGACGAGGTTCTTAGGAGATAAGGATCCTTCCAAGGATCTTCCAGTACCTGAGTACCTGTTGGGACCGTTCAAGAGAAAAAAAACCAAGAGAGGGTGCCATAGGTCTCTCGAATGATTTATTGCGATGCGTAAACCTAGTGACCTGCTGATCACGCCCACTCGACCAACAGTCGCCAGCACAATGTGCTCTCTTTTGGAAAACCTTGTCTCGGTCTGCGACTCGTCTCGCGCCGCTACTTTCCTTTATTGTGACAGAGTCATTGTGACCCGTCAAAACCACAATAATAACCCGTTTAATCCTGTTTCATCTTCGTTGGAACGTACACTTTTGTTTACCGTTTCGGCGGCAAACGAAGCTTCGCTCGGTCCATGTCTTCTTGTTTGCGCGGCAAATATTTTGCCGCCTTCGTCGGGACGCGAGGAAGCTTCGAAGCTTCTACCGACGATCGTCGGAGAATACGAGGCTTTCGTATAACGAAACTTCGTGGAAATGAAGTTGTCGCGATTTCTAAGTAGAAATTGTAGGGAGCGCACGAAAGACGAACAAAGCAATCCGCGTGAAACACCGATAGTTACTTTACGTACGAATCGGTACTTAGGTTAAAATAAGCTTCAGTCCTAACCATTAATCTTTGGCGTTTAATTGCACGAAATTTTATCACCGATCGATCGTACCTTATACGCGTAGCAGCGCGATGGTGGCCACCAGAACGAGAAGGCATCGATATTTTATAGCAGCTCGAACACCGCTGTTCGCGATCGTACATCGGCGAGTGCTTCTGTTAAGTAACGCTTAAATATCCCGCTGCGTAGTTAACGCCGCTTAAAGACGCATTGTAAATCTCGACGCGGGGAGTATCCGGGGGCCAGTTGCAGCGTCGTTTCATGTTTACAGCCGTCAAGTTTTTCAAATGTGATAAGGCTTTTCAGTGGAAGGTAGGCGAGGGTAACGTGGCGAGTCCTATCTCCCTGGCCAGTGTGTCCACTACTTGTTTGCAGGTCGAGTAAAAGTTAAACGGCCGTGTCGGGGCAGGCTGTCTCTAGCGATAAGACCGCTTAATAAGGCAGCAAACCATCCACCTTCTTTACTACTCGTTCATCTCACCCGTCTCTCCTTCACCTCTTTCTTTGTTTCACCCTCGACCCAGTTAGGTAAGGCCTTCTCCGCTCTCTTATCTTTCTTTCCATTGCCAGGTTTCTTGTAATTCGTTACTCTCCCTTGCGAGAACGTTCGTTCGAGCCCCGGCCTTAACGAGGGAAAGATTTCAACTACCTAATTCAAGGTGAAACGCGAGGGAAATCGAGAAACACGGGAACCCGTGTAGACCGTAAACTGTCCTGCTAACCAAGGAATTATACGGAGCTCTCGCAGCAAGCTCGTGCTTCCTCGTCAAACTCGTTCGAAAGGCTAACCAAGATTTCTTCTCGATTCGGTAGAATTTCAAAGCAGCGTCTGTCCGTCTTTGATCGCTACAACGATTCAAGAACAAGAATTCCCAAAGATTTCAAAGACTAAGGTTTATGAAATGTGTTGGTTCGACCCATCGTGTATCGTCGGCTAGGCTTCTCTAGCCTGGTGCCGCAATCACAAAGGTGGGTCCAATCCGAACGCCGTAAAACGGTGCGATATTCACACCGTAGGATAAAACAAAAGGCTGCTGCGGGTATCCGAAGGTGGACGGTAAAAATCGAAAGAGGGGAGCTAATAAGGGAGGTCCAGACTGCCCTGGCGCCTTTGGTGCACCTTCGAGGGGCACTGCAGTTTTATTGGCCGGTGTGTCCTTGTTCCTCGTCGTCCTCCTCCTCCTTTTCTTCTTCTTCTTCTTCTTCTTCTTCTTCCTCCCTCTCGTGCTCCTCTCTTTCCTCTCTCTGTACTGCTCCTCTGCGGCGACTTCGTCTTCCTCCACGGCACTCGGTATGGCCGACCAGTATGTTGCCGTAAAAAAGCCGGTCTCCCCTTGTCTGTCCTCCTCCTCTCACCTTCCCCGTCCTCCTGTACAGTGGAACGACGAACGAACGAACGACCAACGAAATGTCAACCGTAAACCTCGCGAGGCAACACTAATTAACCCGACCGAAATAAACTGCGCCGTTCAGCGGCGCTCTCTTGCCTTCTCGTTCACCCTGGCCCTTTTCTCCTTCTTTCCTTCCTCTGCCCTGGCCGGGCTTTATACCGCGCGCCTAGCGCAACCTCAAAAAGAATCCCGAACCATTCGCCACCGAACGCCGCGTCGCTTAGAATTCGAACGGAAGAATTTTCGCCGACCCTGTTTTTCACCCTGTGCTGCTGCACCGTGGAAAAAATTCGAGGGGTAGAATAGCCAGCGATCCTCCCGTACATTCTACAAGACGGACATTAAGGACGTAACGATCGATTCTTTCGAGTTACAAGGCGTGTTACGGTCGAAGGCAACGTAGATTTCAAAGAGCGGAACTAGCACACGATTCGAACTTCCTCGATGTATTCTCGATGGACGAAGAGAAACGGGGTAAGAGGAGAAGAGAAACGAGCGTTCGGTTCGGAGGAAATAAATCGAGGCTTTTTCTCTCGGCGTACGACCAGGAACTGGCGTTTTCGGCCAAAATGCTTCTCCCTTCTTCTCTTTTTCTCTCCGCTGGCTTCTCTCCGTAGATCTTGGCCGAAACAGTCGAAACCGCGGGGTTTCGCCTATACCGCCCGCTGCCACGCATTTCCATTTTACCCCCCAGACGAGGGGCGTCGTGATACCTCCTTATACTTTATGCGGAGACACCTACATCGACGCCCACATCTCCGAACTTTATTTATAAACAAAGAGGACAGTCGATACCTCCGGAGATTGCGGAGACATCTCCCTCCGGTGTCTTCTCTAGCTGGTAGGAAACGATTTCCTAGAAGCAACTTCTCGAGAAGCACGGTCGTCGCTCGAAAAATAGTCAACTCAGCCATTCAGCTTCACCTCCTCGGCTTGATGAAGGATCGATCGACCCTCCAGCCGGGAACAATTTTTCTTTCTGCTAATTAGTCGTATACGCGACAGTATTTCAATCGAGTGGAAATGTTTCGAGCGTCACGAATGTTGCGTAGTTTAGGTATATAAAACGTTCAGAAGTTACACCGATTGACTGCGTAATAAATTAAAAGAGTAGACAAGCAACAGTCGTATAAATATTATTTGTCAAAATTTCCCTCGAAATTTACGATTATTTATGCAATACTTCTTCGCGACCAGCAACCTTATGGATGTGAATAATTCGTATTCTGAGACTGATCGAATAATTGAATT
Source organism: Bombus affinis (assembly GCF_024516045.1). NCBI lineage: Eukaryota > Metazoa > Arthropoda > Insecta > Hymenoptera > Apidae > Bombus > Bombus affinis. Next base: position 8,705,003 of record NC_066344.1, on the reverse strand, counting down.
GAGAGTCTATGGAGAGCGGAATAGATCAGTGTGGTTTCTATGAGACTCAAATACCTAACAAGGAGAGGCTACGTTTTTCAGGAAACCAACTAGTATGGACACAGTTCGATGTTGTACAATCAGAAAAATCACATCGAATAAACATCTCTTACACTTGGAAGAAACTTTCTTTCGCGTGGATATTGCACAAACGGTGAACATATATATCACGATGTTTTTAATACAAAACACGGAATCATAACAAAAAGTTGGAAATACTCTATTCGAGTTGCCGATCGATAAACCGACGTGCAAGCAATTAAATGATTTTGCAACGAGCTGGCTTTGCTATCCGTCGTTTCATCGGGGCTCCGCTCCGTTTCAATTCCGTTGGAAGAACAAACGCGTCGATGTTTTCGTAACAAAAGCGGCGCGATTCCGTTGGTTGGTCTGACGCAACGCGAAAATATTGTCCGACTGTGTCGACTAATTGCCGGGTTGCTTTCATAACTGCACGTTTTACAAATATGCGTGCACACACGGCCCTCCTTCCTCCGTTCACGATCCCGTCTCGTGTTCATTGTGCCACGAGACTCGCGATACGCACGCTACCGTTCTTCGAACACTCGCGTGAAACGACTGCAACGATTCTAGCGTGCGCAGAAAACGCGAGAACGGGAAACAGAGACAGCGAAGAATAGGCGAGGAGGATGATCGTAAAAAATAAAGTGCAACGCTAATGAAGCATATGTTTCAACGATATCGCGATCGCCGCCTCATCACTGTCCTATTATAAATTATTTGTAATGATTAGCGACACTGTGACTCCGACGCTGTTATATTATACGACTATTCGACGATCGATATCTGGGAAAGTGCCGGGAAAAGCTGAAGAGTGTTGTTATTGCGGTTGATGTGTTTGATTATTCTTCGTTGGGGGCTGACAGAACGTATAGGGTGACACGATGTTCGTTGTTCATTATCGAACACTGGATACAACAGATTTTGGATATCGTGTCCTTTGTACGAATAAGACGATGGCGCGTCAATGTGATTTTTGTAAGTTATCCTTTTTGCGCTTGGACAGGACTTGGTGCATTGATTCTGTCGCTTGCCGAAGGAGCGCGATTTATCCTTCGGTAAAAGAAAAACTATACGTACATGGTATACACGATATACAAGAGTCAGAAAGTTCGCACCACAGTTTCAAAGATTTTTCCACTTCGGATAACTGCACCTCGTTTCCTCTGAGTCTAGGTCGTTTGAAGATCGCCAGAGCTGAAATTCTACAGGGTACATGCAGAGAACCGCATGCTGGAGTTGGAGTATGGGCAATCGACGACAGGTTACGCGAAGCACGACACGAATAGCAGTTTCTCTGTTGGCCGTCAGCGAACGGTCGTTTTCTATCTACGATCAGGTGCAAAGCGTCGCATGAGCAGCGAGCACCACGATGTTACGTGCCCATAGAAAATGAATAGGTAATTATAACGCATCCATAATGCAGAGAGACAAGGTCGTGCGGTTGGACTGGAGAGACTCGGTTCTCGGAAAGGGCGCTCGCGAGTCGGCAACCTACGCGAGACCGGAGAGTCAAATCGCGGCCCTCGTTGAAATTCATTCGCGGCTCTCGTCTTTTTGCCTGGCAAGCCTCCTTCTTATCTCTGCCTCTTGTTTCACAGCCACTTCGCCCCAGGGTCGTATCTCAACGGAGAAACTCGAAGATCGCACCGGGCTTTTATAATTGGACTTTATTAGCCGTTCCGCTGATTAGAATCGCTGAACGTGTTTTTCAAACCGTCGAAAGATAATTTGTTCTTTTTGAAGGTGTCGACTCTACACGAAGATCCGTGTAGTTAATTAATCATTCGTTAGCAGATTCGTAATTACTTATTATATCAATAAGGCATTTTTTTATTCCCGGATAAATCGTTTCTGTCTCGCAGCGAGTGAAAACTCGAAGAATTCCAACATCTTAATTATCGTTCAACGTTTGTAGGTAGTCCGACTATTATAAAAACCGACAAGCTTTTTCTACTCCGCGGAACGCTACAAGTAAGTATACACGAGCGAGGGTTACCGGAATTCTATCGCCGCTAATGCAACACGAGGAGTGGCGCTAAACTTTGCGGTACAAACATGAAATCGTTAAGTCGAGCCACGGATTTTTCCTCGCGGTACTTTAATACCGCGCGAGTATATTTTTCATGCGATCAGCCATCCAACATCCAAGCTCGTGATTCACGTTGATAGGCGAACAGAGCCTAGAATTTTCCCTTTCCTTAATACCGAACTTCTTTATCGGCTGGATAAGTGGTGCTAATTATAGTTATTACAATTAAGACCGGTGTTCGTGGCCGTAGCGAGGTTCTTATAACGGTGACCCGCGTCTTGCTCGTTGCAAACAGGCCGGGGTACGTGGACAGGGGTGCGGGGTAATGCGTGCAGATAAAACGACCCGATATTCCGCCCTGTGAGAAAATATCTGCTGGCCATCAACAGGTAATTTCGAAATGAACGAATCCCACCGACAATCGTACCGCGTCATGCGATCCACCGACATTTTCGTTCTCTGGTCTGTTTGCGCCACGATTCCCATCGGTCTTTTCACCAGAGAACTCTTATCGAATTACGCCAATGCGCGTTGCTTTCGTCCATCGTGATATGGTCTCTCGATTTCACCTTTCCAGATGGACGACGCGATTATTTTTACCGTGGACGTCTGTTCGTGTATCGTCGGACCATATCCTGCGTTTATTAGACCGATACACAGCGACGACAATTATGGTATACAGCGTGTATGCGAATAGACGATACGATATGAAAATATGCAACGAATGAATACCGACTTTTATAATTGCAGTTTTACGTTGATTTTCTATCTTTAGGCCACGAATGCTTCCCTTATTTTCTGGTAGGTTAGGGTATAACGATTTTCCATGGATCGCACGAAGGGTTCGCGTGGTTCGCAACGAGCATGTGCTACAATGTAGAAGCGAGCGTATAGAAACGCGGCCTGGCCGCGTCGCCGCGAGGATAATGATCGACGGAAGTTTTCGTGCTAAAATATGCAGATCCAGCTGAAATTACCGGACGAGTAGCGCCTACTCGAGCGACCGCTAGCCAATACCGGCAATGTGCATCGTGTGCGTTTCGTTACACGAAACGACACGCGTACCTGTGCGTGTCCACGCGAACTCGAAATGCGAAGCGACGGCGCGGCGGTACGCTTCGCGATTCCTGGTCGACTGTTATCTTCGTGATTATTACTGTGTATCGACGATCGTGTTAATCCTACTTACTCTACTGCCTTACAATTACGTGTTAGAAAAATGCGACGAATTCCAAAGAACGAGGAGCGATTACCCGCTCGACTCTACGGTGGAACTGCGCTAAAGCCTCGAAGACGGACGTGTATTCGTTTAAACTGAAATTAAAGTCATCTTGTTCGATGTAAATATTACATGGAAACGATCTTAAAGAATTCGAGGAAACAAATGGAATATTTCATTCGAACGAAACGAATACTTCCGTTACCATAACAGAAGCCGCATAATTGAAACGTACCTACTTATTCGTCTTGTTATTTGTACGTCTGTGAGTAACCGGTATGCGGTTCGTAAGTGAAAATCGTCGGAGGGGAACAGCATCGAAGTCGAGGCCAACGTAACGTTCGGGTCACAGGAACTAATTAACTTCTTTACAAGGAACGACCATTACGTTCGACTGCGTTGAAACGATCTTGTCGAATGGAAGGAAATCGCGGAGATGTCACCGATGTAACAATCGGAATCGTTAAACCGGTACCCAAGAATGTCCTCGTCGACCGACGGAAGACCGGAAGTGACGTCATTATGGAAAATTCAATGAATCACGATAATACCGGCCGCGAGTCGGCCGCGATCGAATGCGAGGGATTTTTCTCGCGCCGCGTTTCACTTACTTATTCAGGTGCACGGAGCAATATTTTACCGGTCCCCGATCCGCGTAACCTCCGCGGTTATTAATCGTGGCAACATTAATAATCAGCTGCGCGGCGATAACTTAGGTTAAGCAGGGAGTTACGGTCTCCTGCTACCAGCCGGGTCTCCGTTTCCGCGTACATATCCGCCGATCGTTCGCGGACCGATATCATATATAATACGGATAGATGACATTTCTTCCACCGATATATCATGCGTACCGATTTTTCGAAACTCTTCCCCACTTTCCTCTTCCTTCTCGAGGTCGCCGGGGTTAAGACTCGCGTGCAACAACCGGAAACCGTTTCGCGATTCTTTTTCTGCTGTTCGGATCGTGATTAATGGCGTACGTCGAGATGAAAAGGTAAAAATCATTTTTATCCAAGGGTACTTTGCGACTTTGTGCAGTGATTTATGTTTTGGGAACAACGAATCGACGGTAACAGTTTAATTGTTGGAAGTAAGTAGTATCGGTTATGCTCGAGTATTAACATGTGGTAGAAGGAAACACGTGGCGTTCGTATTTTGACACGCGCGATACGAATATCCATCCGTGCGTCAAAATCATGTCCGAAACTCGACGTTTCGCCGTTACATTCAGGATACATCGTCTAATAACTCTGGTCGCTGAAAGTTAAAGCACAATAATAGACGAAAAAGCTCGTGTCTGGCAACGAGAACGCTAAAAACCACCGAATGAAATCTCGTTTCAAACCAGCCCTCGAAACTAGTTTGCCAGAGAGCGGACTGAAATACATATCTGCTGCATATTCATGGCAGTTGTACTCGTGTCAGGAAGATTTTTCGAGAATAAAAATCCAGACCGATCGAACCATTTTTATTTTAATATACAACTATATCTACCATAGTGGTGATACGCTATTGTTATATAACAAATGAATTGAAATATTCAACGAGGAAACAAGGGATGAAAGGTGGGCATGGTCGATGCCCGAGGACGAAAGAAGCGATTGAAAGAGGAGCACGGTGGTGCCGGCCATAACCGAGCACGTTTTATGCGCGTATAAACGTACGTGTAACGACGGAACGAGAGTACACACGCGCCGCCTACTCTAACCTGTTAACAAATATCCAAGGCGGGCGGTTAACATGCGTTTACGATAATTTATCGCGGCGACGTAGCCGGGGCAGGCATTATGTTCGGTACCGGGTACACGCGTACGCGCGTTGATACCGGGTCACCGTGAAGAATCGAAAAGAAGTGCACCGGTTTCGTTCCTCTTGTTCGATCGACCGTGCGGGCCCTTCGGATCGAGAACCTTGCGATTTTACCGTTTACTTTACGAGCGTTATTAATCTCGCGAAGCATACTGGCACATATGCGTAATACGTCTAGTCTTTCTTTAATCGAAGATCTCAAAGATACGTTAAATATGGAGGAATATTATCGAGTACCTATATGAAATTCTTTTATAAATAATTAACTTCGATATTTAATAGTCGCACGAGCGTAGATTAATTTTTTCAGAAAGATAAGAAGAAATTACTTTGCGTTCTGACTTTAATAAATTCACCTTGGGGGATTAATTTGCTGTAATAATTTTACAGTGCTAGAAATTCAATCCAAATTTGCCCTGTTCTCTTTGAAACATTGATCGCGCGCATATATCTACGCGATTAACTCAAGACCCGGATCTCATTTGTCCTCCCATAGTTGTCATTATTCGTTCTTACATTATACGAAGTATAAAACCATCTTTCCTCCTCGATGCATGATCGAACCACTTTCAGCTCGTGTCAACGGAATATATTATCGAACCGTTATCGGTTAACGTAGCGAGGCGAAGCATCGCCGACAGCAGGCATTAAGCAATATTAATTTATCAGCGAGTGCAATAATTACTGCTGGCTGGCGGTCGATTTAGGGGCGATGGCAACTACGGCGACAACGATGGCGACGACAAAGACGAAGACGACGACCACTCGATGGAGAAAAGCAATACAAATTATCCAGCGGTGAGAGAGAACTCGCCGGTCTGGGTACCCTTTCCTTTCCTGTCTTTTTTGGTATGGTCGCGCGATCGAACTTCGCGACGAGCCGAGAATCATGATGGATCGGGCCAGCAGCTTTTATCAATCGTTTAAGCGCGATCGTGCCTCGATTGTCGAGGAGCGCCGCTCGATTTCGCAACGCGGCCGTCGATATTCTTTGTCAATGGGATAGCTTGAAACGTTCCCAGAGTTGGTTCGCGACGATCATCGATCACTAGAAGCGGGCTCGACGTAGTGCGTGATCGAAATCGCTACGACGCGCTTATGCGCGCTCGAGGACGCTAGCCGGCAGCTTTGTCCGATGGATCCTTTTTCTACTTGGATCGTTGACTAAAAAGAAAAGCTACGTCGCCAGAGAGAGGAAAAAAGTGGAAAAAGAGGAACGCGCTATCCAGTGGAAATCACCTCTATTTATAGGAGAATCCACGGTGGACGCTCGTGGCGTCCAGATGCTCGCGTCCAGATAAGCTCCCTTATGCGAACCTTATGAATTCACGCCCTGAGAGATAACGCGGGGGATATAATTAACCTGCGATAAAAGCAAGCAATAACCGCCGGCGTATTTCATTGACACGCGCTTATTTCACGGCGAAATCATCGAGCGCGCTGTGCCGCGTCCCGTCTATATATTCCCGACGAGAAATCGCCTGTACCGCAAAGCGAACGGAGAAACCAGGGAAAGAGCGAGTAAGAGGGTGAGAGGGGAGGCCACGTACTCGAATATCGGAACACCCTGTACACATTAAGCGAGCGAGATACGGGGGCCTTTAGCAGGCGAACGGGAATAATAATTTCAAGTGCTCCTCGCGGAGATAGATACGAGCACGAGAATCAAGAGGAAGAGAGAGAGAGGAGGCAGCGATGCCGTGGCAGAAGCGAAGCGACCAAAGCAGTACGGGGAAACAGCGAGAAGGTTTAAGTGAGAGAGATGGAGAGAGAGAGAGAGAGACAAGTCGAGATATACGTTACAGGTGAGAGCGCGAGTATCGCGTGCTGCAAACGAGCCGGCAGCTGCCCGCTTCTGGCTACATGGTCCCAGCTATTAATATGCGACTGACCGAGTGGGACCGATGCTTTCGTTGTTAGACCGAACCATCCTATTACGTCACGTCAATCGAGCACACAGCTACGCGAACACCCTTTGATTTTCAAGCACCCTTTGTAATCGGCCGTTCTAACGCTCTCTGCTAGTTACCGCTGCTGGCGACTTTCCTTCGTCGTGCTACATACCGTGCTACGCTGCTTATCGAACCGGTAGCGTGGCAAAAATCTGCGCATATCGTCCAACCAAGCGTCTCTACTTATCGCTATTATCCATTCCGTCCAAGAAAGATCGTTCCTCGATTCTAAGCTGCTATCTTCACCGAAGAAAACGTCTTTTGAAACTTCTTATTATCGAGGTGGTCGCGTGATTCCTCGCGCAGGTGCGATCCTTCTGAAAAGATACTCCTTTGATTGACGGATGGACGTGTTCTTGGGGTCAAGACACGTATTTCGCAGTTCATTATGCAACTATATTGCTCCGAGACATCGAATCAATATGCATATACGGGAGATGCGAGGAATCTCGACAAACCGTAAATCCAACGAAACCCGGAAGGAAAGAAGCAATTGACAAGCTGTCCGCTCGTCAATCGAGGTACGGCAATTTCGAGAGGGCGAACAAGAGATTCTGCGCGTCCTTACGAGCATCGCGGCTGATACTTGCGCGTGTAAAAGGCTGGCCCGCCTCCGGGCGAATATGTGTTTGATTTACACCGCGTCGCAAAGCTGCCGATACACTTCGTCGAGGCGAGGGCATTAAGAGGGCCCGGTGTTCGATCCCGTCATTACGGTTTCTTAAGAAAGGGTGCTTTTTCATTGGACAGGCTCGACCGCCGGCAGAGAACAAGGCCCGCTCGTCTCACGACACCGCGATACACCTTCATCCCATGCCAAGAAGGCGTTTTAACACGAGCTTCGTTCGAGTTTTTAACGGAATTGACAGCGGCTCGCGGCGGTCTTGCTTTTTCCCCTCGAAATAATGCCTCGTTTGCAAGGTCGGTCCATTTTGCACATCGTCCATTGGTACACGCGTGTTCTCCACAAAGTTCTTTTAGGTACGAGGGTACTCAAGATGTACGAAACAGTGGCATACGATTCGAGTACAATTCACTTTGCGAACGATGCCTCGTTATTCGACGCAGAAGTCGTGGAGCTGGTAATCACAGGCCGTCGATACGTCGATAGTAGTATAAGGCCGTGCAAGACGGACGCGCACGGCCGAGAACTCGACGGAATGGAAGACGCTGTAATTACCAACGCCGTTCACAGAAAACGAGAATGGTAATAACGACTCGTTACTGGTTTCGCAATTACCTTCGCCTGAAATTTCCAAAACCGTTCATCATACGAAGAGAGATAACGTTTAACAAAGAAGTACCGAGCTCCGCTCGTTCCAGTTCACGTTCCATCAATGAACCGAGGGGCCCGACGATATGCATAAAAATTACGTTAAGTAGATGCGGCTCGATAAGGGTCGGCATGTAAACGCGTAAGAAGCTCCTTTATCGGGTGAAAAGGATCCGGACAGGTGGTGGTTCCGTCGAGGGTGCGGGCACCGAGGGAAAAAGAAACGAGTAAGCCGAATTAAAGGAACGACTTGTTGGTTAGTCGACTCTATCCTCTCGGTTTTTCTCTCACGAACAGGCAGGAGGCGGGGAGGCGAGACGAGGCGAAAAGAGGTTGAAAGGAGGGTGGCGGAGGCGACGGTGGCTGAATTCCGGGCAATCTGTTTTCAGCGCGGGATAACTTCGCGTCCCTTCTTCGTTTCAACCCCGTGCCGTCTCTCCTCCGCTTTTGCTCGTTCCCCTTTTCGGTTAGCTAGACTGCAACCGCGGCTCGGTAACCACCCACCGACGCTATCGCCGTCGCTGTCGGGCGTAAAAAGCACATCCGAATTGAATCATTGCTGAATAAGCGGGAAAGTGGCTGGCTGGGAGGAAGGAAGGAAACCGAGGAGCGACTAACCCCCACGAACGAGGGTCGTTTTCCATCCGGCTCATTGGTACACCTCCTCTGTCATGTCGATCGTTCTGTCCTGCTCCCTCTACGCCCTTGCTTTTTCTCCGGCCGGGTTCTCTGTTCCTCGAAGTCGATAAAGTTAGGGCGCTTCGATCCGGAAGCCTTTAGAAATCATAAAGAGCTTTAGAGATTTGGAATACGGCTTTAAGTTCGAGTCGTATAGAAACGAGTACGCACGAAACAGGCAGCTAGTTCCAGTATTTTCGATATTTACGAAAACACTCTACACCGTTGTCTAATTTAGCCGGAGAGTTGTCTAGAAACATCGATGGAAAGTGACATCGCGATTTCCCCGATGGTTAAAGGACTTTTACACGCGGTCGTTAACAGGACGCTGTAATCTCGCGCGAGAGCGATACTGCACCCTCGAGTGACGTTTTGTGGAAGATTCAGGGCACAGGAAAATTGGCTGGCGTCGACATACATTCGTTTCGTCGAAGGCGAAGCCGAAGGGGGCTGGACCGCAAACTGTTGCGTGAAAATAGCAAAGGGCCGTACGTTGCGTCTGTCGCTTAATAAAGCGGCGACGAAGCGAAGCGGTGGCGGCGAGACCGTGTACACCGCTAGGCTGGAATAAAGGCGGAGTTGCTGCTCTCTTGGATCCCGTACGCTATACTCCCACTTTGGATCTAGGCCCGCGTTGACGCGCGTCAAGATAAACTCACCCTCGTGACGGAGCGTGCGGCAGCGGGCTACCGAGGGTCGTTCAATTAGAGCGGAAGCCCCTTTTCGCCGAGAGGCAGCTCGCCGTTTACGGCGAGGGTCGAAAACTTTTCAAGGAACGGGACACGACGAGGCAGGAAAAGAGGAAGGGGTGAGAGCGGCGGCGGTGGTGCTCTTCTCTCTGGGAACGCCAGAAGTCAAAGGGAAAGAGCGGAGAGAAGAGAAAAGGAAAAAAGGAAGCAGAGACACGAAGGGGAGAAAGCGCGCTTGTCGGAAAATGGAGAGGCTGCCTCGGGACTCGCTGTGCGTGATACACGACCGGCCGCAACGACACAGAAAAGATTTTTACTGCTCGCCGGAGAGATTGAACGACGCTCGTCGCTGTTGCGTGTCACGGCTCGTAGACGGTATTCTTGCGCCTGCTGCTTTTTGTCTATGACGCTTAAACGAAGTACCGCGATCGTCCTCCGATCTTCCGATCGAGCGTTTTACATTGGTATCTATGAGTACAAAGACACGGCGTTTTCCATCTCAAAGATCCCATTCGCGATGGCTCGCGAAGCGTTCAGCGTTTCCCGGATGCAATCTTTTTTAGCAACAAGTGGTCGATGTACTTCTTTAACCGTACGTACCAAAGCTTCGATCGACTATTTCCCGTGGTGAGACTCGCTCTTAATGGCACGGAACCGAAGATCGTAGTTCCGACAGGGTCGGTGTTATTGCAGCGACGAGTTGGATGCGCTCGAAGGCTACTAGCGAAAACGTCGGCGTAGAAGCGTAACCACGGGGTTCCGGCGACCGTGGAACCGGTGAACGCGTTGCACGTGTCCACTCGATACGGGATGCACGTGTCGCGTGTTTTCACTCGAAGAAAGCCTTCATTCAGCGGCTCGATGGTAGGAACGCGGATCGTAGTCGAACGAAGAGGGTGAGCCGAGGGCCGGGAGCAGGAAGGGCGACAAGTGGCTGAACGACAAGTGCGTATCCTGCGTGCGTCGAGAAGCACGCGGAATATCGGGGTATTACAGGGTGCACGCCGTGTGAACCTCGCAACGAGCGTTCGGTTCGGGAAAAGGAGATATCATCGAGCGGAACGCTCGATGGAGCGTCCCGTCTAGCGACATCTTTCCCCTCTTCCGAGCGCCATGGGAGCTCTCTGCGTGGGACGTTTAGATTGTGGGAAGATGGTATCGCGCCTGTACGAAATTTAGTGGCAGTAGAGGGAGAGAGAGGCGATGTATCGTATCGTTTCGTGCATCTCTCGCGATGCCCGATAATTCCAGCCCGATTTGGAGAAGATTGATGCCGAAGGTGTGTACCGTGTAATGTTTTCCCCTTTTTCCTTTTTTCCGTCGAAGAGAAACGCGCTCGAATAAAAGCGGTTGATTAACTGCGCTCATATTTCATCGGCGTCGTTGTAATTATGCGCATTCGTGCGGGCCACTTTCTTCGGAAGAGGGACGGGGTCGCGGCCTCGCGCGGTAGATTTTTCTATCCACGAAAGCGATATAAAGGGATTTATGTGCGTTTTTGCGAAAATACCGAACATCGCTGCGAAACGATTCTTTCCGACCCCTGATTCACGCGCCTCGGTTTTAACCGCGACAGTAAATTCGGCTGTAAACGGCTAAATCTGGTTCGGACGCGTTGTAAAGCAGACCGCAAGCCGCAGCAACCACTTACCGCGCGAATATTAAATCTCTAAATCGTAAAGCGCACCATTACGCTGTCGTCCATTCAGCAGTTCGAACAGACAATAGCGCAGGCTGAGACATTACGCTGTAAGGAATCCCCGAAATAGGTCAGTTAGCGAGACAGCTGGTATTAAACGAGACAGGCATTATCTGTCCGCCTGCAACGACCTTCGAAATTGGCAAATGACGGGCAGGTTCTACCTTTGGAGATTCGCGTGCTTGGTCGTAGCGTTGTAGCTGATACGTTTATAGAATACGTACGATCCTTGGAGACTGGTAGCTCGAATATAATCCACGGATGGTAATTAATCGGATTGAAAATATCACGAAATAACTTACAGCGGCTTTAACGGGGAATAAAGATCGGAATGTCGAGAAAAGCAGTCGTCTCTGCGGAGGTCCTTCATCGTCGGCTGTTAATCAAGCCTAATTAATACGGGCGCGATCGGATCTGGACCCGAAGGAATTAAAAGGCATCGTTGCAGCTGGCGAGGATTAAAGTGGTAAAGGTGTTACGTATCCTATGGACTACGTTGAAACGTCAAGATTATTCGGATAACGAACCCGCTTTCTTGGCTGCTATTCGAAAGTAGTGAGAGGATGGGAGCACTGATATCAAAACGGGCAAGGGGTTCCGAGTCGGCCGGAAGTATAAGTCGGGGGCTATAAAGAGACTCTTCGGAGTGATCAGCCCCGAGACAAGTCCGAACGTGGTAAAGCACAGGTGTACCGCGCCATAATTTACAGCTAGCTAATAAATTTCACTCGGAGAATCTTGTTCGTCGGTTTACGCTCGAATCTGGAATCGTATCGTGGAGTGGTTGCGCGCCAAGTTCTAACGCGAGGACATAAAGCGAGCTCGGAGATATTTAGAGGCGGCATTAAGGGAAAAATAATTGTCAGCAGGGAGAGACCGCCATTGATAAGAACGAAATGCGCGCGATGGTGCCGGCCGTTTCGACGGTGGGATGACCGTCGAACACGATTCGAAATGATCATTGAAATTTATCGTACGTCACCGATAAACGCTTCGAAACGCTCGATTAACGTTTCTCATTTCCTCGACAATGTTCGGTGGACGGATTGGCGCGCGTCGCATTCCGATTCCCCGCCGACAGAATACTTAGCCTCGTCGACGCGTAGCCGATTGGTCTTTACTATGTGAAGCAGTTTGCATTGAGGATCAGAAGTGCGATCTGTCTTGGAAATCGCGTGGAATTCCGTGAACGTGACGCGCGAGTCCCATGCTCGACAGCCTCGTTCCACTTCTCATTTCAGTTTCACGACGATGCCCGGCCGGTGTCCAAGCGAAAGCAGCAATTCGGAAGCAGCTCGTACACCGTCGTTATCGTACGAATCGGCCGAGTTCTCTCACGAAGCGCGTACGTGCCTCGAGCGGCGAGCCACGTTGTATTTTTCTACCAGAATCCGTGGTTTCGGTGTGAACGGAACTTAAGAGCTTGAAAGAATGTCGCGTGCAACAAGAACGCGCGCACCCTCTTCGACTTACCCCTTGCGTTACCCTGGGTATACCGTGTTGCATTATCGTGCTGCGCCGAATCGCTACAAAAGCACGAAGAGAATACGAGAAACGACGAAACACGGATAGGAATGTACGATGACGTCACGTTTAAAAAAGACAGAGAAAAAATCTCTGAAGAAACAGGAGGGACGGAAAAATTGGTAGAGGTAATGAAGAAATTTATGGCGGGAGAAAAAACGAGCGATCCAGGAGGCACGAGGGAGGAAGAAAAAAGCGGGACAAGGCGAAAAAGGAGAGAGGCGAGGAGAAAACGCACACGAGGAAGGAATACGAAAATCGGTGGTCGATCAAGGATCGAACGTGTGTTACCTATGCGCGAGTAATAAGCCTCGATATTCCCACACGGGCCCATCCTGGCCCGCCGTGGGAAACTCATACGTGAGCGGTGCGCGCGAGTTAATCGAGAGAGACGTGTGGCGGCCTTACGAGCCGAACTATTTCGACTCGCAGGTGCGGATTTTTTGATACGGGAACACGTCGCATCGCGTTGCGTCGTACTCGCAGCGTTTCAACGCGTTGACATATTTTATCGCGCAGCTGGAACGCCACTGTGTTACGTATTCCTTTCCCGGTTAAAAATTAAAGAAATACGAGCTGACGTTTTTAATCGATCTCTCTTATTTGTCCAGATAACGATCCCGTCGATCGGCGATGAGACCTTTACTTTAAAGGAACTGGACTGTGCGACGTCCCGTTCGCAATTTTCATCGTAATAACGCGTTTGTGCAACGTGTTGACGTCGCCGATCGGTAATTTTTAGACGGGGGTAAATCGCGTCTCCGGTGCTGGCAAGAAGCTTTTAATGTTTTAATCTTGCGAAGCGTATTAAAATCGCTGCGAGGAAGCTTAACTGCGTTCCGGTACGGCCAGTATCGTCGCGGACCACGCTCGATCGGTTGTTTATAATTCTTCGCGTGCACTAAGGAAGCAATTTAATAATAATAACGGCAGCGGCACACGGATTCTACATGGCCGAGTGTACGCAATCATCGTATATCTATATACATACGCGTATATAATCGTTTATCATAATAATGCACACGCGAGTGTGCGTGCCGCTTAATGTACACACCCATACAAATGGACAGCTGATTGCAACTTATGTTGCCGCAGTTATTATCGTCGTCCGTCGAGAGGGAAGAAGAATTAACCGAGCCCGATAGTTCGTGTCCCAGAATTTTGTCCGTGTACACACGCACACGTACTCGGGGGTCGATCGGGGCCAGGGGAGAGAAAAGATGCCAAGAACGGAATACATCGAAGGTGAATCTGGGCCTTGATCGGGTCTTACATTGCAGCTGCAGGTGCCTTTAGAAATTGGCGGCACAGCAGACTCGAGGTAGGGTTGACGAGAGAACTTCTCGAAGGGGGACCGAGAGCATCGGGCCGTCGATGCTGCACGCGCCTCTGACACACCGATGCCACCGATATCTTCTTAAACTTTCCTATCCGCTCATTCATGCCCGGCTAAATGCCTATAATTTCCAGGATGATTACAGGGCACCGTAACCAACGCCCTATAGACCCATGCTGTTCCACCGCGAGAGCTCGTTACACGAGACCCCCGAAATTGAAACGGAATGAGCTGCCTCGTCTTCCGTTCTCTCTCTTTCGCCCTTTCTCGTGCTTTTCCTCTAGCTTCGACTTACCCGAGCCACCCTAGCCACTACGCTCCTCGTCAGCGACCATAACGATATCTAAATTTTTCGTTCTGCTCTCATCGACCCATCCATAAACTCCTTCGTAGGATTATTGCAGGTTGCTCTAGTTAAATAAACAGAGAAATTGAAAGGCGGAAAGGCACGGAACAGCTGGCTCCCTTTTTTTCGATTTTGGAGCTTCACTTAGCCAAGTTTTTACACTCGTGTCACGTTCCGCTTCGAAACACGATGCTTTTAGAGTGGCAACGAATTAATAACGAAGCACGAAACGGCTAACACGCCCCGTGTTTTAGCAGAGTCGAGATCCGAAATCGAAAATCACTTGAAAAATTAGCGGTGAAAGATACGTTCGAGCTAACTTTCGAATTCGCGTGAACTATAAGGACGATTTAATCACGTTACCGGGTACACATATCGAATAGTTAATTCGATAAAACTGATCCGATGTCGTTGGCGGAATTGTTCCGGAGAAAAGTGCATCGTGTCGATGGCATCGTGCCCGCGATAAAGCTAGCCCCCCGATGATCGCGTGCACGAGAACATGCTTTTAATTGTAATGCGTCAATTAAGGGGTAACACAGATTTTATTCCACATCTATAATCGGAATTGGTTAACGGAGTTTAAATTATATTGTCATATAGAGTGTATCTATTTTTTGCGAGAATAGAGTCGTTCGAACTCTTTTTACCGATTCCATTCGAGCATACGAAGTATCGATCTCACCGGTATACTCTGCAGAGTATTCGCGGAGGTTAAATTGATTCACGCTGTCGTTGTTATCAATTCTCACGACAATTTTTTAAAACGTCGTACAATTTTCTATATTCGTTTCATGGAACGCACTATGGTGAATGTTTCAACGTTCCAGCGGAACTAAACCAGTATACTATGTTATTATGATAACGCGCGACAGTGCAATCCACCTGTGCTCCGTGTAAATTATTTAAAATATAGCTTCACCTAATATACAAGTCTTCTAATTAGTTTAAACACTATACTATCGGGTAAAAAGTTGCGCAAAAATGTAAATGGTCGCCTATTACACGATAATAACGCATTAGCACGGAAAAAAATGTAATAAATCAGTAACGTAAATCATCCGTACCGGTTCCTATCGATCTTAACGCACACGTGATTTCTCTTTCGATTCGAAGCGAAAGGATACCGGTGTTTGCAAAAACTGTAACGGTTCGATCCCGATCTCCCACGCTTTTTTCGTTCGACCGCGGACCGAATCGATCGAATATCCCGATCACGAGAGTATCGTAGCAGCGAGGAAAAAAGAAATCAACTGCTCACCTCCTGTTGCTGAATTAGGAAGTCGGGAGCGGGTGGTGGCGGGGGTGGTTCCGTGGCGGAAACCTCTTGAAGCAGTCCCACGTGGTCCCAGCAATCTTCCGATATGTCCATGATCGTCCCTCCTCTTCCTCCTCCTTCCTGTTCAAATGTCTTCGGGGCGAACGAGACACAAAATCCGCGCGGCGGGACGTCGCGACTCGGATCAATCTGTTTCTCCTGGTCGATTGTCTGGTTCCCAGATCTCCCTCTCTCTCTCTCTTTCTCTTTCCCTCTCTGATTTTCTCCCTTAACAGCTGGTTTCGTGGAAAAACCGGAAACTATATCTAGACACGCTTGGTCACTCTAGCTTTTCTTTTCTTTTCTATTACCAAGCGTTCCTTCTTTCTCCCTCTCACGATGGCTGTCTCCGCAGCCGGAACTCTGTCACTCGTGAACCGGGATACGTATAGCAGTTCGAGGTAGTCGTAGACGGACGACGCGCGAAAAAACCGAACGGAGAACGCACGAACACACGGTAACCGTCGACACGGCGTGTCGCGTGACCCGCGTTCTATGACGACGACGACGGCGTCGAGGACGACGACGGCCGTCGGTGGTGGTCAGTCGGCGTGGAATGAAGTTGGCCCGCGGGTTAGGTTGGGTTAGCCGAGCCGGAGTTGCAGCATCAGCGGAGAGGGACGAGAGGGCAGAGCGCGCGAGCGAGCGAGCAAGCCGCCGAAAGAGGGGAGAGAGAGGAGAGAAGAGCAGAGAACAGAACGGAACAGACCGGAGTAAGCGAGCATTCGAGCGAGCGAGAGGTGTCGAGGGGCAAACCAACGAGGGAGAACGAGATACGAATAGTCAGAGAGCTGGAGAAAGGGGAAAAGAGAGAGGGAGAGAGAGAGGCGTAAGGCGTAAGTCTGCCCTAGTCGCTCGCTTAACCGTGCAGGAGGTGGCGCCAATATAACCCGTACTCCACCTCCGTCCGACAAAGAGCTTGCGTATACCTGTATGCGCCTGTTGGTAGGCCATACCGCCTACTGACTACCGTATTGCAGGATTTGCGTCCGTGCCGCCTGTAATTATTCCGATTTCACTTATATTCCGTCATACCCGATGTTTTTACGTCCTTCGTTTAACCGCTGCTCCCCTCGATGTACCTTTCCCGCGCGTCTACGCCGCTCGGAGAACGTGACTTTGTACTTCTGCTTCCAGCCTCTGTGTGGGTTAAGCGAACAAGCTTCACGATTCCGTCTACGTTTCCGCGATGACATCTTAGGAAATGTAAATGACGACGCCCTCGCGTCACGGAAATCGTCCTCTCTACGTCATTCCGTTCGGTCAATCGAACACACAGGATATCGATGCACGCTGTAAATCTCCTGACCGGCGATTAACACCCTTCCTCTACCGCCGAGTCGTTCTTTTCGACTAACGTATATTGCGTTACTTATCGCAATTACCGCAATTCTCCATTTCCTCGAATCGATCTGTCGACACGGGGACAGAGGACGATAGCTCGCTGGCGCCGATAAACGATCGTTATCCATGATCGAACTGCCCTTACCTTTCACGTATACCTCCCGGTAATCGGCGACGACGTGGGCGGCGTAGCGGTCTCTCTGAGACAACGCGAACCTCTTGCGTGAACTTGCAAAGGGTGCCCTGTGATCGTGAACGAACGTCCTCTCAAAGAGCCGGATGTTCCCTCTTCCATGTCTCGATCAACCATCGCGAGTGCGTGCCATTTGCATTGACATGTTCTTGTCTTTAACCAGCTCGTTCGTACCTGTAAATTTACATTAAACTTAGATTTATATTTTTCAATTGGAATAGGACGCAGTGAAAAAATGCGCACATCCTATCCGCATTTACGCGAAACATATATTTTACGCGAGTGCACTGCGCGCATAAACATCAGTCTATGATACTTTGTCTTCGAGAACGTCCTCCACTTCCTCGTTGCATCGAGGTAAGATTTTTCACGGGAACTCTTCGTGACTGGTTTCGTAATAAGCTCGCAGGTGGGTTGAAAAAACGTTAATTGTACCTGTCGTTATCGTGCGTCATCCACTGTTTACTATGCATTCATATTGTACAGAAGTCGTGGAACGCGAGAAATATTTTATGGGAGTAGATTAGCGGTTTAGCAGGCGCGTTATTACACGCTGTCACCGGCGCGTTGCCTGTAACTTTTTCCAGCGTTTCTTGCGACGTTCGTTACTATGCACGACAAATCGTAATATAGCGGAGAAGAGTGATTCGCGCGATAGGTGCACACTCGTTTCGGAAACGCGTGTTACACCTCGAGCGTAATGACAGTTCACGTACGTCAACGAAACCCTATAGTTAGAGTTTCACACTTTTTACCAGCGATACTCACCGATAGCACCAGCACGAGCAAAGCGTTGGACAGATTTTTCGCGAGCTTACAACTTGACATATATTTAACGCGTTGTCCGGCTGTGTACTCTTTGATAGCCACGAATACTTTTCCGCTGTTCGCGCAAGCTACACGGCAGTGCGCGACTTAACACGAGTGAGCGCGCGAGTAACGAGACGCGTACAAAAGAAAAGAAGAAAGAACGAGCGCGAGGACATCGAGCAGCAAGCTGCAGTCGAACGAAGGGTTGGAATGCGATATGAATGCGTTAATGCGTCGTTACTGACAGCGACACGAATCGTTAATAGTATTTTCGGCCCTTCTTCGTACCCAGTGTACCCACCACTGGTAGCTCGACGTTCATACAGTCCAGCCATTGCTTCACTTTTTAATTTCTTTTTTGTTTGTTTTGCGAAATTCCCTCCATTGGCGGGACGCGTTTTAATTTGACTGCTACCGTTCGCGTCGACTGGCGTACCTGGCTTAAAATTCTACTAATAGTCGCCACTTGGCAGTCGCTATTATCGCGCGGACACACTCTGAAATAGCACGGGTTGTCACATCGATGTCAAAGATTGATCGCAACAGACTGTGACATTCTCGTGGAACGTCGGGGCATCGATAAACGCAATTGCTGCCACATTGAAAACTCTCCGAATGACTGCTCCAATCGTTAGTCATTTTGAAAAATTCCCGACGATATTTATATTTCGGATAGTTCTATTGGGATGGCGCGTCGTTTAATAAAAAATAAATAAATGAAATAAACCGTCGACCGTGCTTTTCCTCTGAAATAGGACATGTATTTATACGAGATATTGATCTATGATCGCGTGTTAAATGTTTCGCGTGAAACGTTCGGGCAAACAGTCGGTCAATTTCCGTGGTATATGTATTGCCGAATAAAAAATGCGCAGCTATTAGCCGCGCCAAGGTATACTTTGCTCTTTTCATGGACCTCTAACCACCAACGACAACGCGACCCCGTAGAGTGTTGATCGAGCCCTCGACTTTGTATGCACGGAAAGCCGCTTTACGACGTCAACGAAGGGGACACGCGCGCTTCGGTTGGATACCAGCCATGATAATATGTAATGCCTGTATAGAGCCAAGTGCTCGATCGCGAATCTTTGAAGTCCGAACTGGCTTTTCGCCGACAAACCGGAGCCGCTACGATCAAGTACTAAAAATCATCCGGTAAAACTATGAGAAAGCCAAACATACAGCTCTCGGTGGTCATACTCGCGGGCATCGGCTGCTTCACAGTCCTTATATTCGTTCTTTTTTTGGTACGTGGAACGAGCGTATATACGGGCGAGCACCTGTGGCCACTTTAAACGATGCCGTGGTAAACGGTAGTCAGGATAGATTGAACGGTCCGATAGGGTTTTAGCTCTCTTCTTTTGCAGTGAGGATCGGGACTCGCGCTTTAACCCCTCGACTCATTAGAGCCCATAACTCTGTTCAGCGAAACGTTTTACGTTGGCTGCCGTGCGGTATACGTAGCCACCGAAAGGAAGCTCGATGCATTATACCGTATCTTAGCTTGCGACGCGTATCTCTCATGTTTCGAACGAAATTTATTCCTCGAACGTAGAGTTACGGACTCGTTAGCTGTGTACATTAATCGCGATAACTGTTTCAGAACTGAATGATCGGACCTTAATGTATAATGCAGCGTATAATACCGTAATAATTGTGCGGAATCGACCTCGACGGACGTGACGTTCGACCACTGGCTTCACTTTTTTTCACTCGTCTCCTCGAAACACGGTTTTTAGGGGATCGAGACGACGAGTTCGACTAGATACGCGCTGGCTTTGTTGTCTGTTATTGCCGTTTTTCCCGCGGACCTCCCACTGTCCTTCTAACGAGACCACCAAAGGTACGCGGAGTAAAAACCGTGCAAGAAACCTGCCAAAGTACGCTCTTTATACGGGATGTTTTATATCGTAGCCAATTCGAGTGAGTGCAGCCGCTCCAATTATGGACGAATATATAAGTCGCTCCTGTTGGATACGCGCTACCATTGCGACCCTTTATATGGCAAAAACGATAGAGAGCGCGAAGTCCGTCATCGGGTTCAGGTCGAATTTACTGTTACACGTCGGCGTTGCTTGCCATCCGTGGAGAGGACAGCATGATCTAGAAGCTGTTTTTTGCCAGCGACGCGAGCGCATTTGCACCTCCACCGCGCGTTTCTTAGTTCGTGCGTGCATACACGCGAGTAACTCACGATATCCCTACGTAACGTTCCTCTGGAATCTTTGACAAAAACCGAGCTGGCGTTAGTTCTCTCGTTCCGCCCCGTTCTCCTCGCTGCGAGATACATACGTTCCGGTAAACCACAACAGGAAAAGGATTTCATTTGAAAAAAAAGCTAAAAACGGAAAACGTAGACCCTTTATCGCGGTTGTTCTTTCGCGAATAGAGTCAATTATGCGAATAGCTCGATCGAGTAACAACCGTGCTACATCGATGGATCTGCTTCGCGGTTTGGTTTTGTTGCATGAAAACCAATGGTATAGTATAACATATCCAATACTTTCATGTATGGGGTGAGGTTATACGAAATACAACAGTTCGTTTTCAAACTATACTTCTATTCGAAAACGACTAGCTTCTGTTGCGGAACAGAGCCTACCGAAATGTTGACATTACCTATTTGCGTTTTACGTAGTCGTTGTTAGAATTTTTAAAATGGAAAAAAGAAAATGGGGACGCGAGTTGAAAGTCGAGTTAAACGTGTCTCGTCTGAATAAACTTGTTGTCGAAAACGTTTGGCATTAATAAAGGCACACCTTGTATGCGAGCAGGATTCACGGTTACAAAGGAGCAAGTGTGCGTTGAAGTAACGTTTCACGTTGGTCGAAAGTAAAAGAAGTTGGCGGAAACCATACATTACATAATGAATTCTTGTACACGCTCGGATAAACGTGTACAGTAAAAAAGCATTCCCCTGTTGCATTGTCCAAGAATTAATTAAAATGGCGCGAGAACAAACGGGTTGGGAGAATTATAGGGAGGGTGGGGAAGGGGAAAGAAAAGAAGCTTGCGGTTCTCGTCGGAATCCCAGCGGCGACATATCACTGGGCGGTAGATCACACGAACTCTTTTGCAGTTTGCACCAGACGGATAAAGCGCTGCAGCGGCTGCAGGCTCGCGCATCTTTTACGTATGCACGAGCATAAGCATAACGCAAGGGAACATGGGTAGATGATATCGTGGATGCACCTACGGGGCCACGGGGCGTCGACGCGATTCCTTTGTCCTCGTTCTTGGCCGCTCGTTCTTCTTGCTGCAACCGCTTCGCCCCCGGACGACCTCTTGGTGCACACATTTTGTTCACGGAAATACCACGGCCAATCTCGTGCATCAATCCTGCCGGGTTTAGAATTGTATCAAAGAACACGCTGCGTGTTGGCTACCGCGGTCAAAAGATTACCATCTGATCTCCACGAGATCCCTGATATTGTTATTTGGCGTGGTAAACCATTTTTCCCTTTTCTCTGCAGAGACACAAATCCGTATCCTCGCGGTTGTAATTATTTTAATCGAGCCGATCTCTGATCCTGATGATCCTTGTAAAGCGGTGTTACAGAATACGCTTAATGCGCGTTCATGGTCGTGTTTAACAGCATTGTCATTTCGGCGAAACGATAGCAACCATTAACAATACTTGAAAAGTTATTTATTTAACTCGTGAATCGTTTGACCGTTGCAGAGTGTTACGCGGATCGAGCTCAATCATTAGTCGTCATTTCATTAGAATATCGCCGATAAAAGGAGTTTAATTATAAAGGCACCACGACGCTTCCTGTCCGTGGACACGCATATGCGTGCCGCACGTATACTCCGTCCCTTCTAGTGTTCTCCCTTCGTCTTTTGTAGCTTGTATATATTTTTACACACGGTAGGTGATTAGTAAGGCCATTTTCTTCATTACAAAACATTGCTGCGAAGAACTGTTCTCATTATAACTCCGTGATTATCTGGATAATCTTGTTCAAGACTATACGTATTATGCAAATCATAGACTTTCTTCTTTGTCTGTCGTATCCAGGCATCGTGATGATTATATCAACACCATTAAAAGGCTTGACTATCCGATCTTGTTATAAATTAAGTAACTTTCGCGCAAGATTTTATCATCGCCTATCATTTTTAATATCTCGTCACAACAAAACGTCAGGGTGCGTGTTCCTTTTAATGTCGAATAATAGATGTGCAATCGAGAACATATAATTTTAACTTACACGTACGATAACCTTGGCTCCCAAGGTACTGATCTTAATGGCACCCTTGGGTAGTTAGTAGTGCTTCTCATTTCAAATATACATACAGCAGCATTTATTGTATCATCTAGTTAACGTGAATTATGGCACCAGTTTTAATTTTAAGTTATACGTTTCGTGTAGTATGTAATTAAAAAATTAATAGTGGTCCGTTTGATTCGAACTTGTAAATGTATCAGATAACGTAACAAAAGTGAATTACTTCATCGACCATCGTCGATGCGTAATAGCAGCACTTAAATCGCAGTGTTTAAAGTTTAAAGCTCTATCTGGCTGTGCACGGTTATTCACATTAGTTTGTGCGACGGGTTCGTCAGCCGGATGTTTGCATCGATGGAATATAACGCGTCGGGCTGCTAAAAGGTTTTACGAATCGTCTATTTGCGCGGGCAGAATCAAATATCTAGTTCCATCGACGGTTAATACGTTCGGCTCCGAAGTGAAAAATCGGTTTTCGCGTGGCCGCTGGTTTTTATGTACGTGTATCGCGACATGGGATGCGAGCTAGCAGCTGGATCGCGCGTTACATATTCTATCGCATCCTACACGATTATAATACAATTAAATTGACTGCTATTATGTGTTATGCATGAGGAGTAACGATTGCACTCGTTACTAATGATGTTAACAATTTTTTTGCGGTGCAATATGATTACAGTTCGTTAGTACATTATTAAAGGAAGAAATTACACGTTGCGTTCATGTATGCATTTTCACGCATACATAATTTTTATTTGCATTTTTAAGTAGCAATTAGACATCGCTCACTTGTTCCAATGATGTACAATGCGATGGAAGGTTTTCACGATACTACCATCTACAGTATATTAATACGTACTAGACGTATATCTTCTAGTTAGCTATATTGGATTTAGAAAAATTACGTATGTATCAGTTGCCTTCGATTAACAGAATCGGAGTCCAGTTGTAATGCGTTCTGAATTCATTGCGTGTATCGTGCGACACAGAGGTCGTCTTTATCGACGGCACAGCGAGGCAGTGAAGATAGTGGCGCTGCTGTGCCGACCAGTAGTGACAAGATGGCGACGCCCAGTGAACTGTCTATCGAAGAGATTCGCGAATATTTATTGGAAAATGGGGGCACTGCTCGTAATCACGATCTGGTGAAGCACTTCAAGAAGTTCCTAACGGATCCGGAAACACGAGGTATGCTGAAAATCTGATATACGACGTAGTCGGATCACTGTCTCACTTTCGCAAGGTGTGACCCTGATGTTACACGGTGTGCTGTGTGTAAACACAGGCAGATTTTAATACTCGTCACACCGGGAGTCAAATCTAACGATACTTAGTGAATATTGCACAAATTTACATTGCAGTCGAGGCACGAAATCGGTTCAAGGAGTATGTAAACACCCTGGCTACTATAAAGAACGAAGAGGTGCGTCATCGAGTAGCAATTTCCTTCCGCCTTGACAGCAGCGACTTGTTGCACGTTTTGCGACGTTGCCGGTTTTTCCAATATGTACTTCGCGCAATTGTTGGAAAATGAGGTTATCTAGGAAGCTTTTTCTCCAAGATTTTCTTACTATTTCTTATCGAACACTGCGTACTATATATATCGTCGTAAAGCGTACTAGGTATTCTTTTTATTTAGACAAATAAAGGTGCAAGAAAGCTAATGTTGATATATAACGTTTAAATATTCGAATGGTAAATTCGCAAAACGTAATACTTATGTTCGTTCATAATGCGAAGTCGAGTCTATCCATGCATCATAACGAAATTGCTCGTGCAGGGTGAAAGATATTTGGTTCTGAAGAAGAAATATCGTCTAAATTCTCTGCAACTGTCGTCTCCGGATCAAATTGGATCACCTATTTCCACTGCCGACATATCTACCCCGGTTTCTCCGTTACGAGTTCCGCCACCCTACCGGGCCCCACCTCCCGCACCCCTCAGTCCGCCGTCGAATAATACGAACGCACATCGCGAGGAATCGTGTTCGAATTTCTTCCGCGAAGAAGTCGCTATCAGTGCACAGAAAAATGGCGTTGATCAAGTCGAGACCGGATTTTCAACATCGTCACCTCCCGTACCGCCACGCCGTAAAAGTCAAGATAAGATCAAGATCGAGAATAAGGAGAACGTGGACAAGAATAAGGGAGGATCAGAGGCTGTTATCAAGGTCAGTATTTGCCTTATACAAGTAAATTCAAAATAAAAGGAAACGTGAAATTTTATTCGGATTATGTAAAGGAAGGGGAGGTGCGGTATCATTTGGTCAAGTTTAATTAACTAGTTAATTAAAAGGATATCAATTTTTTCATGTTCTGACTGAGATTCTTTTATAATACGGCAATCATAACTCGTCAAGGTATACAAGTGTTTGATAAAAGTTCACGTTTCTCGTACACACGCAAGCCACGTAGTATATGTTCTGCCTATAGTGTCCTGGTTGTGGTCGTATATGTAAATAAGTGTGCAAACGATAAAATGGTTGAACACGTTTTCGCTTTATCGGGTAATTACCGAGGCCAGATAATTTTGGTATTATTGCGCAATAGTGTTGCGTGTACATGGTTTGGTTATGTAGAAAGGTGTTCATGGTTACAGTAAATGTCACTTACGCGGTATGATAGCGTACGCAGCACACTCGACACTGGTGTTCCTCATCCTCTATCGAAAGCTTAACGTTCTTGCATAACGACACTGGTATCCTCGTCATAAATAATCGAAAATCTTATTTTCACAACTGTCATTGTTCTCGCAGTTATTTAGCATGCTTAGATACCACGAGTATTGATGTGTCGCTTTAATTAGTATTGTAGCATGATAGTATGACATAGATAAGCACCTCTATTTAGCGTGCACTAGTCTCGTCGAATATTTATATGTTAGCACATGGTTTTTTGTCACCCTTTCTGTGTTACTCTGTTGCTGTTTCGTTGTTGGTTCCGCCTTTTATCAGTAGCTGGACGTAGCGTTACGTGTTACTATTCTCTGAGTCTTGACAATCCGAGATATTAAACATGCAGGAAGATGAGGCCGTCGCGACGAATCCGGGCTCAACCGAGCAATTAAGCTTCCGCGAGCGGATGCAACGTTTCAACCGGATGGCTAGCGAAACCGATCTCCAAGGCAGGCCTAACGGCACTATCACACCTACTAAAAAGCGATCTGACAAGGTAACCGATAATCTAATAATTTTTTGCCTTTCTTCCTCTTAAGACGATCAGTCATGCTCGCCGGAGTATTTTTCTTTCATCGTCATAACATTAGAGTCGAGGCAATTATTTTGCCGTTCTTTCGTAAAATTATACCCCGTGGCCATTCGGTTCATTGACTAACAAATTTGACGCTTCACGATACATTCCACGCTATAAGGTGCCCCTTGATAACTTCCTAATCGCGATTGGTAATCGAGGGTATGAAATAACGGAGCAGAGCGATTGTAAAACTTGAACGAGTCGCACGAGTGTAAGAACTAGCACGTGGCAAGGTGAAAAAATACTCAGAGGGAAAGAACTGAGAGACGAAGCGTAGTAATTCCGGGAATAATGGATATTGATGTTTATTATTAATATCATACGATATATTCATTTGCACGAAGTTAATTATTCGAAAGTGCGTGTATATTCGTGTATACACGAGGTATGTTTTAAAACAGTTATTAAACATACAAACGGCGTAATCATGTGGCTAATTCTCTGACGTATCCCTCGCTTCGTATAAGATATCGACAAATTACTTTACTCTAACAGAAAGCTTATATTATCTGACTATGATCTTCACGCGGATGTAATTCATGTGAGAACACGTATCAAGCAGCTCCTCAGTTATAAATAAGTATCTTTTATTTCCTCGAGATAAGATCGGTTAATAACACAAGGTGTTCTTAAACGTTTTGCTTTCAAATCATAACTACCCATCTGCTGCCGTTTCACGTTTGACACTGAGTTATCGGAGAAAAAGCGAACGATTCGAGGCGAGCATGGTGGACAGCCGGCTCTCGATATATCGAATAATCCACACGCAAGGATATACCTCCTTTTTTTTTTATTTGGCGAAGAAGGGATGCGGTGCGTACAGGTCTGACCGCTCATCTTGCATACCGAATAGACTACTAAGAATCCTTTTCTCGTATCCTTTACACGCGCGCCTCCCGCCAGTCAGCTCCTTTGCATCTTTCTCTATCTGCTCTCCCGTCGTTCCACCCTCTCGCTTTCTCTTTCTTTCTGTTTCTCATCTCGTCTGTCGCTGTTCGTGCGCCGTTTATCGCGGCGAGCAATATTCATCGCATTTGAATATCCTGCGGGCGGTATCTCGCGTACCGATCAGGATGTTGCGTCGATGTTGCCGTAAATCATAATTAGCCGCGCCTGAAAATTAAAAGTGGAGGAGGCAGACGCGGCGGGAACGAGAGGATCCTTTCCGCCGCGGCCGCAAAGCTTGCACGATCACCACCGCTCGTCCTTTACGCGCTCGATCCTCCATCATAATTTCGATATGTTTATCGTGCCGAACGATTAAAAGGATCGGCCACGTGGAACCCTTCGTGGCAATCGGAAGAAGTTCTGATCGTGCTCGTAATGCTCCAACGTTGCACAACTCACCGACGAAAACATACCGTAAGGACCTCGACACATGTACATATTCCCAAGAATTTTCATATTCATTGTATGTATGTATATTCTGGAGGATCGTGGAACAATAGAATATTGTCTGGGTCGCCTACAATTCCGGTATTTAGATTGTTCATTCTCCGAAAGAAACGCTACTAAAAATCTGTCCGTTTTATGAGAAAGATTATCCGATATCTCTAACGTGTAAGCGATGTAAAGTCAACCGGAAATACGAATCGTTTGGAACGCAGTGATCGTTTATGTTTCGCTCGCCGCAAAAGAGCTCACGGGTGGCGCGTGGGCCCAACGATAATTATTTATTATTCAGCTGTCATCATCTATTTGTGGCGGTCCGTCTTTCATGTACGAATCCAACCGGCCGGTTGTTAATTTTTATTAGTCGTGAGCGTGGATAGGGTTTCGGGACATGCCGAGAGAATCCTCTCGCCTCCGGACATCCTGTAATCTCTTGGGAGCTCTCTCGAGAGGCAAGGCGTCCGCCGGGTCGGAGCTTTCTTTGCTGTAATTATCATGCAGCATGGCCATGGTATTCCGCCCTCCGCATCCTTAATGAGCCCTTCGTCTAGCGTTGTGTCGCGTGCCGCGTCGTTTGCCAGCCGGTCGTCGCATCAACACGTTTCACGTAATTTTCCGTCGTGCTTTCTTCGAAAGCCTCGTTATAGGTCATTGAATGCAGCCGTGGCTACGTGTCGACGAATGATTATAGCACCGTGACGTCGACGATTAGGGTGAGCCATGGGAATCGTGACCGAGAGGGCTCTCACATGTTTGGAAATACATTTGTCTTTAAAGCGATGGTAATTTTTATTTGCACGAATATTTTCTTGGTGTGGGTCTTGCTGATTTATTTTTTATATGTATATATTAGAAACGTTTTTGTGCCATCTATTTGCTTGTTTACTTACTCTTCTATTAGTTGGTTTACTAAGTTACTAAGTTACATTTGGTTGATAATTACTGATCACTTAATGATCATATTTTACTTGTAGCCTGTGTGTATAGTGGATTTATAGAAACAAGTCAGATTTGGAGCAGAACAATTTACTTCCGAGTTACTAAAGTGTTTCGTAACTCCTCGTTCGCGCCAAAGAAAGGAAATATTAAAACGATGCCACCAAGTTAATGCGGTTATTCGTAGTCATCGGGCTTCGGGGCTACAGAGCCCTGGCTCGTTTTTATGTAAATTCGCTGAAAATGTGGGTGGTAAAGAATACTATTAAGAGTTGTATCTCCGTGAGAATTTTCGTAATCGTATGTATATTCCTTGCTCTTTTCACAGAATACAATATCCGTTGTAACGGGGTGGTATTCCGGCGGCGTTAACGCTACGTCGAAACTTTATGCGTCCACGTCGGTCTGGTCATCCAACGGGAAGAAACATCGTTTGTTTTTCGATGATACCGCGCTTTCTTCCGCAACTTACGCTCTTGAATGCTCGCGGGCGGAGTGGCACGCGGAACGAAGCAACAAGAAAGCTGCTTTTACTTCGACACTTGGAGGAGGACGCGTTCTAATTAGGATCACGCGTGTTCGCCTCTTCTACGGTGTAGTCTTGTCGGTAGTTCGTCCTTTCCTGGAGTCGGGAGAAAGAGCGAGACCGTGCTAGATACTCATCGTAAAGGTACCTAACACGGGCATGCCGAACTTGGAATTTCTCTCGTATAGTTCCGCATACATTAGGGACCTTCTAGGTGAAACTTGCAGGGTAGTTTGCCTCCTGGCAAAAGGAGCGAGCTCTCGTCGAGGGCTGCGAGGCGTTCGGCGTACTGAAGGACGAGCAGCAGCTACGCCGTGGCTGGGTCGAGGGTGTAAACCGCACAAAGTAATCTTACAGAATGTATATGCAAAGAGGTTCACCGACGTAGAACGGGCGAGGCTCGAGGGGTGGGGAGAGCACAGCTTGCATGATCCCATCCGCGACAACATCGACAAGACACCCCCAGAGGCAAACTTACCTCATAGTTCGAAGACTCTTCGACCTTTGCACGCTATCATCGTCTTTGCGATGCTTTTTATCCCAGTTACGAGACCGTACTTTTCTCCCGGAATTTAATCAATGAGCGCCGCGCGAAACGGATACGATATTACCTGAGCGATGATATCGACGTCGAATTAGGGAAAGTATTACGTACACCGGTGAAATATTTTCGTCGTTCTTTCGTTGGTACAAGTTTGGGAGACGTTATTAATGGTTCATTGGTTCTTGACACGCTACAGATAGACTGATATCGTGGAACCTTGGTAAAAGTAAATTGGTTTATGTCCTGTTCTCTTAATTAAACGAATCGAGTCGAACTCCAGTGACAAATGATCGCGTTTCGTAAATAAGAAACTTGCTTTTCTCTATTAGGTCTCTCTTTCTTCTTGTAATCAAATCTAACGTGACACATAGATAGGTCGAATATCATAGATATTTAATTCGTCAGGAAATATTCTCTGATAGATTGTCGATTCTATGATAGTCAGACGTCGATAAAATTTAATAACCGGTCCAGATAATTACAAGTCGCGTCGAAGGGTGGTGGGGTCGTTCGACTGGGTAATAATTTATCGGCAAACAAGAATATCGAGATCGGCGGACGCGATGATGCGCGACCCAATTTCCTTGACGCCATCGAGCACAGGACAAATTCACCCGTACCTTCCGAGATACACGGCGCACCAATATAAACAAGCTTGTCTACAGAAGTAGTTAGCACCTACTGTTCCCCATGTAACAGTGCTAGATACGCCTAACAGGTCTGCCGACATTTATTCCAGCCTATTACGAGTTAATCTTGGAAGCATACATAGCGCGCATTATCATTTAAATTGGTGCCGTTCTACACGCGCATTAAATTTGTTTGCTTAACGGCCGCCTCGTGCCGTACGCCCTCGCGCTTCCGCAGGAATTTTTAATGTCTTCATGCAAAGGTGACTGTATACTGATGGAGAGGTGACAAAAAATAGCTGTAACCCTACTATTTTTCATTCCGTGTGTATCTCTAAATAAAGATACCCATTAAGTATATCTCATTCGTTTGATTCGTCTTTTCAAACATCGCAATGGAGATTCTATTCGTTTTTTTCTTTTCAATCAGAAAACGTTAATAGTCGTCCATAACTAACTTCGCTAGGACGATCGAAATTTGATAAGGTACTAAAAAATGCGAAGGACATTTGTCGTAATAGAAACAACTGTACCGAGTCGAATCGCTTGATTTCTTCGTTTCGTACGCACCATTCACCGGAGACTAAGTACCTTCGTCGGCGGGTGTCCGTCTCCCGTTGTGACAGTCAGAGAATGCGTCGAAAACTGATTGTGACTGTCACGATAGCGAACGAGTCTCCACCCTTCCGGGTCACGTCGTTCTTGGTGGTCCGGTTATGGGACAGGGATTTTTTTTTTTTTACCGCCTAGGCGTAGGTCCGCTCGATGACCTTCCATTGACAAATTGAACGAATCTGTGTTCGGTCGACGTGGAAGCTATCAAACGAATTAT
The DNA here is from genome assembly GCF_024516045.1 of Bombus affinis. Classification (NCBI taxonomy): domain Eukaryota; kingdom Metazoa; phylum Arthropoda; class Insecta; order Hymenoptera; family Apidae; genus Bombus; species Bombus affinis. Next base: position 8,674,379 of record NC_066344.1, on the reverse strand, counting down.
AGAAAACGAAGATTCTCACGCAGAAGAGAAGCAAGAGAGGAAAGAAATCATAGTGTTTTGTTTCGTGACTGTGCGTATTGTAATTCATCGTCCTTATAACAGTTCGTCCTTTATTTTTATCAAAGACAAGGGAGACATACATTGTAAATTCATTAGAAAGTTTTGAGTCAGGCCGCGTCTCGTGGTCAAGAGTGTCTGAACAAATGGTTGTCAGTAGATCGAAGGAGGCGTAGTTCTTACACGACATTAGCCGCAGATAAAGGCAGATACTGTCTCCAATCCTGAAACGCACGGCAGGAGCGTAGGTATCTTCTTACTGATCGACCGGATGAAACCGGGGAATGACCGATCGAGCGATGGCATTCCTTTCTGCTTGGAAGGCAGAACATGGATGAAGACGCGTAATTTGTTATCGGCACTGTAAAATGCATTCCACAGTCGCAGGAAAGAAGGGTGCGGATCGTTGCGAATTCCGATTACACTTTTCAGTACATACGTTATATTGAAATATTCAGATTAATTTCTGGAAATCGTCGAATGTCTTATTAACAAACGTTCATTCGGACGAAGAATGTAAGAATTAAGAAACGTTTCTTTCCATCGAATGTGTGTATTCTAGCCTGAAGATACTTTAGAATTATTTTCCATTGTGCTTCCGTTACGTTCTACAATTTCTCCTAGAAATATAACCCAAACTTAGGTATCTTCTGTCAGCTGAACGACCGTTATTTTATCTTCGAATATATCGACGATCGGGTTCTCGCTTAAACGCCTTGTTCCTTGGAAGAAGCATATCTGTTGGAAGTTAATAATGTCTCTTTCACCGTCCGTGTAGAGAAACCGATACGGTTGGTCCGCCCTCGGTTCGATCTCTCAGAGAGTCTCGCGAGGTCGTCTGCATGACATTCCGGAGTCCTTTCTTTCAACCGATACAAGGACGATATCGTCCGATGCGAATCTTTCTTCGCCGCGAGGATAATCTTCCGTTAAACGCTGGTGCCTCGGTGGCCGCGAGGACCTAAGCTCGTACTTTATGCTAGTCCATGGTACCGGTAAGCCAGGAGTGTACCTTATCAGGAATCTGAGTCGCGCAGTGAGCGGCTATTTGTATTCATAAGTCCGCGGGAGGCCGGCGCTCGCTCCTTGGGCCCTGAGTCCCGGGGCCCGTCCTAGCTTCTATTGGGACCACGCCGTTCCCCAGGGATATCCGACCGTAGCCTGGCATCGCTCGGTCGTGCTCGAAGAAAATGGGAGAACGATGGAGAAGCAGAACGGCAGAGGGCCACGTCATTCAACCGAGGCGCCCTTCTCGCGGACATCTTCGAACGGCCAAAGTTCCACAGTGTGCGTGTACGTGTGCACGTTCCTCTTGGTTGCTGTATATGCCGCGTGTCGGAGAATGTGACCAGTCATCGGGTTATTTAATTTTTCGAGGCACCCCTGTTGCGCATGTTTGCTCAGCCCCGCTGTGAGCACAAATTACCTCGCGACCGAATCACCTCCAGCGAAATATTCGGTCCTCGTCCTCGTCTACTCCTCCCCACGTGGCCGCTGCCAATGGCAAACTGCCATTCATGTCGGTCACACTTCGTGCCAGTATACTCTATTCCCTCCTCCTTTGCATTAGAGGCCGTCTTCGTGGAAACAATACGCTCGACCGTATCTCGATCGTTTTTTGCATCGTTCTTTGGTACGTACAAACTCTCAAGTTGATTCCTCGAAGAAAAGGATCATGAGAGATTGTTGACGGAGTGTTTCTTTTGACTGGTTTCCCAGCGATGCATCAAGCAGGGACACGGTAAAGGAAATGGTTCATTAGACGCGACGATTGATCTACTGTTCTGATAATTAGTTCTGGACGGGTGTTCGATGTACAAGAGGCGCTCGGGGTTCATCCGCTGCAATTGCGGGGGTGTTGCAGCGTAGCACCAGCTGACCCCCTTACGTACAGAGGACACGAGACCAAAACGGACATGGCTACGTCCTGCGACGTAGTCTAGGCGCGTATATATACGGTCAGCCCACCTCGCTATCTATATGCTAATCCATTGAGATGGTACCCGCAGATTACACCTCGGAATTAGCCCAGAGACTGGGGTATCAGGGCCGCACAGACAGGCCGACCTGTACCTATACGTACCTTTATCCCACCTTATACACGTAACCTGTCCCGTCGAGCGCCTGCTCTCGCCCTGCACTTACAAGCCCGTGTGTATAGACTTCCATACGTACACAGGTAGACACGGGCACACGTACAGGTGTGTACGCGTACCTGGTGGAACCGTGGCTCCGCGTTTGGCGGAGGACCTCGGTGACTCGGCACTTCCAGTTCGTTAGCCCGTGTTAATAACGTTAAAGAGGATGCGATAAACTCGTTAGGAGACGAAACTACGCTCGAGGATGGTTAAGCCTGATCGTCGTGAGCTTACGTCGTTTCTTTCATTAGTGGATTTGCTTATAACCGAAAGGAAATTCATGAATGAACGTAGTGTATTTTTGAACGTTAGGAATAAGATAAGGATAGAGAGAAATAATTTCGAATAATCTTGGAATAATCCGGTGGTTGAGTGACAACCATAATGGCTCACAGAATCATTTCGTCGGAGTAGAATCGCGTCGATTAGCATTGTAGAAGGTCCTTGAAACAGTGACACTGCCGGCAGGACAATCGACCGACGACATTCGTACGATAGTTGTGCGCTCGAGCACCATGGTAAATTTATTAGTCGACGAGAATATGATCGCGTGACGCGTATTGCGGGACCGAGCTACACCGAGGAACACGATAGGTACCTACGAATATAATCCTGTCAACGGAGGCCGGCCGGAGGATGGGAGGTGCGGAGCAGCGTCGATGCTGCATGTTCTCTATCCGGACCAAATTCGACGTGCCGCTTCGCGAAAATACGAGCTGCCGGTTATGAATTACTCCCAATTCCACCATAGCGCCGGCTCAGCTAATAATCGTCTCTATGTCGAATTTCTCTGGCGTCGTGTAATCGTTCGATGCTTGCCTTGTCGAGCGTGCTCGGCACCCAGTCTCTTCGTACTTCGATATAAAAAATTGCTCTGACCCAAGGAACAATTCCATTATTGGTTCTTTCGAATTTCATAATTATCCTTGTGATTCGTATTAAACGTTTTGCGTTAAGAAACTTCTGTATCTTTCGAGTTTCATAGTCCACGTGTTAAAATAAATATTCTATTTGTAATCCTGTTTATACTTTACAATTAAACTGGTTGTCCGCACGCTTGGTCGATGCAATAGAATCTTCCAATTATTCTGAGTAGTGCATTCGAATTAGATAAAACGCATTTGCATACTGTAGATTTTTTGTCTTGAAACCAAACAACAAAGCAGAAAAAAAGAATATCCTAGTGTTTTACAAGATACCTTCATTGTCTCTATACAAGTATCTTTTCATTTATCCGACGTAAAATTTGTTAATTTTTGATCCAAAGAATTTTTACCACATCCATCATCCATCTCTTTACAATCGAATATCGAGAGCAGGCGAAGAGAATCCCGGACGAACAAAGCAAACCTGTATCTCCGATTCAGGGAGACGCGGTGTCGCGCGATTCACCCATTCCGCGTGTCCAATTCAAACAGCGGTCTGCACTTCGGCGCGATTTCGTCCGACTCTGGACTAAACCTTGGATTATGATCCCGGACGATAGCAGCCGATGGAAATGGCGTTAGGTAGGTGGGCACCGGGCTAGGTGTAGGCATTATGGTGGTCGTTGGGAGGCGTCGCCGAACGGAACGCTGAATCACCCAGCGAGAGTTTTCCTGTCAGCGGCAGTACGGTCGCCACCATCCGACGAAGCCCCGTGGAATTGCCTCGTACGGCCACGAAATGAATGCGCGAACGCCCATTAGGGGAATAAATCAGGCCAATGTTATCCGCAGCGTTGCATAATCGATCTCGCGCGCACCACTAATCCGGGCCTAATCGTTCGTCCACTGTCAGCGCGTCAGAAAAGTTCCTCCTAACGATGCTCGTTAGAGAGGACCGAGCTTCTACCTTTCACGGTGGAGAACTTTCGGTATCGGGGATGATCTAGGGAATTCTGGTAGGAGTTCTGCAGCTCTAACATAAATCGAATACAGGAAAAGTGATTGTGAAGATGTAGTAAGTAGGTAGATATTGCACTTGGCTAATTGAACACGAGTCGGGATTTTATTCGGTCAGTTATCGATAGTTTGTATCTCTAATTCCTCTTTGATTCAAAGAACTACTGGCGATAGATATGACCGATAAACGAATCAAATCCCAAACATTTATACAAACGAAAGATACAGGTTTTCCGAGTAATCGATTGGATAATTTAATAAATAGAGAAAGGTTTCCCCGATCGGACAAAACGAGGGGATAAACGTTCCAATATAAATGGGACGAAATAATCCATAAACTCGATAATTACGTAAATCGTGAGTAGTGTATAATCTTTTAAGTGGTACCCGCAAACAGGCAGATTATTAATAGTCGGCGGTGGTCGAACGTTAACGGGCACATTAAATAGATATCCAGCTTTAATTCGTGAAATCGATCCTCCTTCCTCCCTGCTGCCCCATCTCTCAGGTCCGGTGGCTTTACGTCCGTCGTGTAGCAGGGATAAATTCGAGGGTGCGGCGAGTCGCGAAAATGTTTGGTTAGCATTCGGCTTATTGGCCGGCGAATGTTCGTGCTCTGTTAGGCATGTATGGATGGCCCCCAGGTTATAATAAAGCTAATTCTGCGGTGCTCTTGAGGCAGCTCGTGCCGCAACATGTTTTGCCTCCGCCATCCCGCACCAGCCCGCCACCGCCACCGCCCTTCCCCTTCTGACTCCTTTTGCCGTTTCACCGATATCCAACCCTCCCGACTCTTCACCTCCTGACTCTGGTACTCTCTGTTTCTCTCCTCTCCACTGCCTTCTTCCACGCGCTCGAACAACCGAATATATTTATACGCCCCCTCGGAGGGGTAGCACACGTCCGTTTATTAAAACGTTTCCACCCCGAAGAACAACCGCACGCGCTCACACCGCCTTCGCTTTTATTTCTCTCTCTTTCTCTCTCTGTTTCTCTCTTTTTCTCCAGCTTTCTGCTTCATTCAGTTTTTGCGTTCTTTTCATTGTCCCGAAAAGAGAAAAGCACCGGTGAACGTGAGCCAACACGTGCACCGCTGTTCGAGTATCTGCGCGCGTTTCTCTATGGCTACATTCTCGAAATTAACCGGAGAGGCGTATTTAATTTAATTAGAACAGGGAGAGAATGTTTTGGAATCAACGTCGACGCGGCGCACACTTGCGTTAACAGCGAGATGGTCATGGAAATTCCTCCCTTTGTGTTCGTTTCTAGAGCCGTTACGCTCGTTGTTTCTCCCAGCGATCTAGCATTAACGCGGTACTTCGCTATTTCTTTTTCTCCCATCCTCTTTCGAGGGGGTAAGATAATAGAGTTTGAGCAAATCGTGGAACCGTGAAGCGAGTCGACAATATTTGACACCGTATCTCGGAAGTTGTCGAAAAAGTTGGCAGCGAGAAAAAGTTTTAAACGCGTGTCTGGATCCTCCAGAAGTTTGCCACCTCTCGAAACACGTTTGTATATGTACGTATCTCTGATCGAAGAGTCAAATCGTTCCACGTACTTGCCGTGCATGAGAGCCGTATAGATACGTACCGTATGTTGGCGTATTTAGCGAATTAAAAAGTTCCATGGTGGAATTTAAATTGCTCCTGCTCAGGGGTTCGCGTAATCGTAACGGTTATATAAATAACGACGAGTAAAAAATTAGTCCCGAGATAATATCTAAGGGGCGTCTACGCGCAGCGTGAAGTCGTGATAGTCGACGAAATTCATGGAACGAGCTGTACAGCTCTGACAGGCGCCGTGTTACGATCGATTAAATGAACAGTCCAGACGGAGGGTATAACGACGCCGTTGCATTAATTAATTCTCGGTGATCTCAATTAAAATATTAATTACGGAGAAACAATGACTCGCTGACGGGTCCAGGCGCCGATGAGGATAGATCTGTCTTTTCTCTTTTCTCTTTTTCCTCCCTTCCTATACCTGCGACTCGTTCCGTTCTCGATCTCGCTGGCAACGATGAATCAGAGAAGCCATCGTAGCGATGTTATTACGATTACCGTCCGTCTATAAGCTTATCTGATAACCACCCCATTATAGTGGTGACTCTCGCGGGATCGGAATCGTTGACTCGTCCGTCTATCCAATCGTTCGCGTTCGTTGTTGCGCCAACACGGGACAAGACCATTTGCATATTTCTGGACCAAGCTATCGGAGGAAACAAGTGTCTCCTCCCGGCCATTTACGTCGAGCGTCCGGTCGTTGGAAAATCAACCAAACCTACCGGTGACAAGAATCTTAACGTCCTGACTTTTTAACCGGTATATCGGCGATGTTCCACTTATCAGAAACCGAGAAAGCGAACAAGTTCCTGGACAAGTTGTCGTTCGTTGTTCGCCCCTCGAGTGCCGACTGGCTGTCAGAAGCCAACCGAATTCGTTGTTGACCCGTTGGTTCGCGTGGTTATTGTTAAACAGGCCGGACAATAACAACCGCTTATTGAAAATACGATTGTCGAATCACTGATGGAGGATAACGCTCTGGGCACGTCCATAATAAAGACTATCCCCCATCCGTGTGTACCGATGCATTTGCACGAGGCACGGACAACTCTGCCGGGAGAGTGGCCGTAGCACATGAAAGCTGGGAACGTAGCTCGCTGCACCACCTGACGCGACGGGGGGTCAGTGGTTCTCACTCGTCCTTTGATTGGTAGGAAAGAGAGGGGCGGGGGATATATCGCGATGACACACGCCACGAAGAGATCATCGGACTCGAGCGATCGAGCGAATTTGCATACCACAAGAGGAACGTTAAGCGTTAGGGATTACCCTGCGAAATTAAATTAAGCGCGGAATGCGCGAGCTGTGCGAGGCAGGCTTCTTAAGCTGGCAGCGCTGATCGCCCTCTCGAATCACGATTTCACTTAAAGACACGCAAGGTGGTGTCGATCGATAGAGATATATCGGGCCCGGCTAATGATGACTCGACCGAATTCAACTTCTACCCCTCCCGCTCCTTCGTTGAAAGTAATTTACGAGGAGTCACGATTGATTCGGATACGAGTGTCGATGTGAGCACCTCGAACGGACGATGCAGCCGTGACGAGTGAAAATACAAACAGTTTAACAGGGATGAGTAGTCGTTTAGCGTTCTTGGGATCAGCCGCTCCTCACTGCCTCCTCTTCCTTCTTCTCCGACTTCTTCTTTTTCCTCTTCTTTTTCCTTCTCTTTTTTCGAATGTCTCGTGGACGTACATAGGTGTGGTCGTGTGTTGCGAAAGTGTCGCAGAAATCGAGAGGGTTGTGTTTTACGTTTGTTGAGTGCACTTTGCTTCGAAGGGTTAGTTGCGATTACTTTCACTCATAAATAAATGAAATATTGTAAATTCTACCAATTACGATATCAATTAATATCGATGGCGAATTCTCGAAACGATTACGAGAAGAATATATCCCTCCCTTTCTTAAACAATCGAGTCAAGAAGTAAAAGTGGACAGGTCGTTGGATGTAAAAGGTATCGGTTCCAAACTTCTACGAGACCATTAGCAGCGTTCCGCGATCCTGATAGAGACCCACTTTATCCGGCAAACAGCGCTGAGACAAAGTTCGCCGCAGGCTGGTTAAAACGCTTGCCCTCGGCCCGGTGGTGGCCGACAGGGGTTGCGTAAGTTGGTCCAACCTCCTGCGGTCTTGCGTCAGAGAATCAATTATTGGATCCGTATATCAATCTGATGACCGAAGCACGTTCGTGGTGCGCGGCTCCCCGCTGCTTTTACGCATTTTCTTCTCCCCGAGCTCTCCGTGGCCCTTGTGGCGTTCGTAACCGCGAGGGCACGTTGTTCACCGTAAGAAAGACGAAGATAGAAATAAAGCGGGAGAAAGAGGGAACGTGGTTCTCCGTATGGCTCTGCAGGACCATATAGAGCGATCGCGCGCCAACGACCGGTTCCCTCATGGTGTTTCACGGCGATTCACCGTTCGCCCCGTCGCGCGTGACGTAGCACGTAATGTTGATTTCTCGAGCGACTGACTGATTTTCTTCTTTTCCCCGCAGGGCGCCGACGAAGATGACAGCGCTTCCGTTGCCTCGGTAAGTTCATCGTGCGAGTCTTCCGTGGATCTTGATTATCATACGCGAGCCAGCCCGCGAACACTTGGACTGTATGTGTGAGAAGAGAGACGATAGATTCGGTTCGAACGGATTGCGCGTCTTGGCATGATTAACGCACGCGGCCTCTGCACGGAGATCTTAATTAAAATTTTCCCCTTCTAATCGAACCATGGATCTCTCTTCGACGCGTTCCTGTTCGTGTTGGCCGTTATCGTTTGCTGGCTCGATATCGCGAGTAACCCCTGTTAATTGAGGCAATTATCGCTTTGGGAAGTAGCAACTGGACGGGAAGTCACGGGAGTGGTTGGTCAGAGCGGCGCAAGGGGATTATCAGGCATTGGCGAAATTGGCCACGGAAGAACCTCGCCTCACCCGACTCAAGGTATGTCAACTTTTTATGATCGCCATTTAATTCGAGCATGTTTTCTCGTTTGCTTTTTACTTTGTCGAAATGCCAGCAACGTCGAGTAAGATATAGGCGTTTTATATAAGTGTGACGTGTTATCTCGAACGACCCGAATAAAGACGGCAGACGTCTCTCGTAAATTTCTTTCGATTTATCTAAAGCGGTCTCTCCGTCCCTCCCTTCGTCTCGGTTGCGTGTACGATCGGTTAAAAAATTGTAGATTCGCGAGCGATTTGTCGTCCCGTGTGTTTAACGTGTTCACGTAGAGAAAGGGGCGCGCTGGTCCGCGCAATGGATCTCATTGAATTACGGCCACGCCGCCTCGGGTGATAATGACAAAGGTGGCGGGCCAGAGGTTCGGAAATATAATTACGGTGTGGCTTACCGTAGGCCTGGGATCAGGCCGTTATTACACGCACGGCAGAACTTAACACCTGCGGCGTTGTAAATTCGCCGTTTTCGCGCGCCACCATTGACAGGTCAATAAATCTAAGAGCCCCCGTGGCAATCAGGCAGCCGGTGTATACCAAACCGCCAATATGTGGAACGGATCACCAGTGTCCGATAGGGAACGAGTTAAGGATTACTCACACTATCGATTTCACTTATAATCCGTACACTGAGAATCAAAGACAAGAAAGAAGATTTACCATGGAGGGTAGTAAATAGCTCTAGTTCGATCGCACCTCGAAAGCAACTTTCTACTTTCCCCTCCTTAGAACTAGAAAATTCACCTTGTGCAATCGAAGACCGAGAAAAATGCCGCGACTACACGTATCATAGAAACCGTGTCAATCGTATTCTACACGTTGCTTTCTTCGAAACGGTTAATTAAGCTAAAACGACTATCGTGTACAAAGCGTCGTCCGATGATCATAGCGGCACTAGACCGAGCGATAAAAACTATTCACCGCGACGTGGTCGTTTCTGTTAACACGCGTCGTTTTCTGGCCTGAATAGTTTGAACCGGCCTTAACGGCCGTTCACGGTCGGTGTCGATGGAAAAGGCGGAGAGGAAGGAACAAGGGGATGAAACGGCTGGAAAGTGGGGATGTAGCACGAGGTAGCCTGTGGAGGTGGTGGTCTGCGAAAGGGGTGGAGGCGGCTGAACCGCACAGGGGCTGCGTGCTGAATTCATTCCGCTGGACAAGGTAGCCCCACACCCCGGTTCAGGCCACGTCCGCCTCATCCCTTGGGATAAATTGGTCGAACCCGCGTGTTTGCGGATAACATCGCCGCGATATACGCTCGCCTATGGCCGCCGTACGAACGTAACCATACACTGCTCCCTTTTTGCGACGAGTCTCGCGCTCGCGGAAATTGGCAACGAACTCCGGTCTCTCTGTTGTCTTTTTCGCGTCTCTGCTCTCTCCCTGCAGCATCGTACACGCGCCGTCTATCACGCGGCCGTGCTACCGCTTTTGCATGGCTCTCGCATCTACTACCCGAATAAAACGCGGAAAATGTTTTTCCTGTTGGAAATCGTACTTTCATTTCGCTGCCGCGTTTCCTCTTTCTCCTTTACGTCGAAACTTACATTTTCTTGCAAAAGGAAGATAGTTTATATGCATATTTCCGTGTAATCGATTTCTTTCTGTCCGCTTTCGTTAATGCGACATTTGTTTTCCGAAGTGGTCGATCGGTATATGTGGTAGTAATATTCCGATCTTTGATTAATATAAAAATTTATTCTCTACGGAGTACTCGAGTGACCACTACCATCTCGTTGACCGAGGCTTCGACACATGGATATGTATATATATATTAATCCATCGATGAATATGCAACGGTCAGGCGAGGAGAGAATGCCAGAGCGATGGGATGTGGGAGACAAAGTGAAGCAAACGACATGGGGGTGTCGTTTGTGGGTGGGAAGGGGAACGTCGGTAGGCATTCCAATTACTCCCCCTCCGGTAATTAAATCAACACGGAAGCTAATCAACGTTGGTACCATGCTCGACGTTTCTCTCCCCTTTGCCGAATTTTTGCTTGGATAAATAAATCGGACGATTAGCCGATAACCAATCGGAAAATCGTGTTTCACGGTTGATCGCGGTACGAAGATGTCGATGAATAATTGAGAGGGACCGAATGGCCCGTAAAAATTAACTCGTATCCTTCGGACGAGACGTTGTACAAATTTCAACAAGATCGATAACGGGTTTCGACTATGGCCGATAAAAAATTCAGCACAAAAGCTCGATCGATCTGTTTTCTTTTCTCCTTTTCTTTTTTCATTGAGTCACCTCGCATCGATTAGCCATCAGGCGTCGATCGGTCGTATCGGTATCCGCGCGCTTTTGTGCGATTGTTCACGAGCCACCGTCAACAGTCACACCGCGTAGCTTTCTTTTCTCGCGGATGGTTTACGAGCCCGTATTAAAGAGTCGTTCGCACACACGTGGCCTACGTGATCGGTGGCCGAACGTCGTAGACGGCCATTGTATTCGCTGGGTCAGGTGTACGTCGTCGTCCGGGTACCGTGTGCCCATTATACTTTATTAACGGACGCGTCTGGCATCGCGATAGATTCGCCCGTTCGATTTCTGCGTCCCCCTACAATGCAGGACGGCTGCATCGGTCTGACACGACGTTTGACTCTGCTCCATTATACTTGATTCAGTGGGATCGTTAGCAATCCGTTTTTGTCGCTTTCGACAGGTGCGATGTGCTAACCCTTTTCATTCGCATCTCCTCAAATATGGCATATCTCGTCTTGGTTTCGAGTTTGAACTTGCACCGTAACATAGAAAAATCTTCGAAACGAAAAAGAAAGGACAAAAGTATCTAGAGGGTCTGAAACGAAGTTCACGAAGACGCGCAAGAAGGAAGAAACCAAGCGAACGAAAGATCAGAACGAAAAGCTGTTAAGAACGATCACAACGTTATATATTGGCGGATGAGCGAAGCGCGGGTTTAGCATCCGTCCGTGTATTTATCAGCTGGTATCGGTTGGTTTAATAACGCCAGGCAATCAGAAGGTGTTCCCTCCTACCTACTTGTGCATTCGCTGCCCCCACGTCTCTGCCGGTCGATAAATAATAACCATTTGTATCGGATTCTAATTACTCGCTCTAAGCAAACAAATAAACGGCAGGTCGGGAAGACGCAGCACCGTGAGAGGCAGGCTTAATGTTATGGTGGCTGCAGGCTGATTTAAGGAGTGTGGGACCGCCCACCTCGAAGATGCATCTACAGCCCGACCATCGGTCCACCTGTTATGAGTGTTTCAACGCCACTGTGCGTTCCTTTTTTTCTCTGGAGCTCGCCTCGATACCTGTTGCCGATACCAGAGCCGAGAAAAATATCGGAAATACCGTGGCGTAATTAAATTGCCAGAAACCGTGATCATCGAACACGTTGATTCTCATCAGGGGAGAATGAAAAAGCTAAGATAAATAAGAAGAAAGAGGCAAAAAGAATAATCATTGGACAAACCATTTAATCCCGTCTTGGTAAAATTGTCCACCGTCGCGACGTATTATAAGAGAACGTCCTGCGGCTGAACGGTGACCGATACTCGCGCATGCGCGCGCGAGAACCCACGGTATATCATCGGTAGAGGAGAGAAGCACGCGGGTAAGGAATTCGTTTCCAGAGGCAAGAGCGATCCTTTTTCGCAACGACTCGACCAGGATGATCGATAAGAGGCCGGGCGAGAGGAGAGACGCGTTCGTTTTCGCTTAAAAGGTCGTCGAAAAATGCCGACGGTAGTTCGTTACCGGTGGGCTATTAGCGGGCGTAACGCACGTCCTGGCAGCGTCACAGGACTAAGTAAACCCTGGCTAACAAGGAGGCGTATCCAACGGCCACGAATGATCTACCGATCCAGAGTTGGCATTATTTCGTTCTCCGTTTCTCCCTCCTCGATCCGTGGTATTCTCTTTTCCCCTTGACGTATCTTTCTTACCCTTCACGACCCTTTTCTCGCTACGACGAACGCGTACGAGCGTTCCTATAGACAGAGAGCGTATATACCTGTACCTGCACCACCTACCTACGCCCCCGAATATTAACACTTTGATTTATGCGCGTAATTATCTCTAGTTATTTTCTCAGGAAGGCACGGTGCGTTCTTTCGTAGCCTGTCTTCGTAGCTGCCGGTGCTGCTGCCGCTGATACACAACAAATTAACCGTTTCTTCTTCCGCCTCTTCTTATCCCGCTTGCTCGTCCGTGCGCGCCTTCTCGCGTCTGCAACGTATCCTCCATCTTTCTGTTTCCAGCCGACCGTTTTCCAACTGGAGAGGAGACTCTATTTATAGGTGTCTCGTTTCGCTTGGTAATTGCATTCTTATTATATTGGTGGACGGTTTGCGAGAAGACGAAGGGAAACGCGCTCGTAGACGGTAGCGCGAACAGGGAGAAAGAGGCCGTCGTCCAGGTCGAATTCAGCTCGCGGTGATCATTTATCCTCCGGCGGAGACTCGCCAAACGACCTGTCGCCCCTTTGTGCGCCCTGCCCTTTGAAGCTTCATGGCAAAATATATTTTCAGCCGCGCTCCATGCGCCCGACGATTATTACGTACGGTCGGTCTGTCAGTAATTAGCACGGAATCGTTTGGCAGCCCTCCGAATTAGTCTTGCCGCGTTATCGTTCGAAACACCTATTAGTCAGATTGAACGTCCTTACCGGTTCTTTAAATCTTCCTCTCTTTTCCGTCTCGTTGCTGAACCTTCGAACGTCGTAGATTGAGTAGGAGAAAGTCAACCGTTGTCCAGGCCATGACAGTCGTCGAGGTCGAACAGGAAGTCGACTGGGACCGATAACGGATCAGCGAGGGAGAGATTTTGTGAAGCAGGCCAGGGTGTCGCAAATCGAGGCGCCGTCGAGGCGTCATCTTTCCGTGGCATCGTCCCATGGACGCATGTTCTTCGTTACTTTTCGGTGCCCCACCTTTCTCCTCTCCTCGCTCTAGTAGACTTCTAGAATTTCACGTTTCGTTTCGCTCTGGCTGGCGTTCCACGATTCCGCTACTCACGCTCGAATTAGTCAACATTTCTCGTACGAAACTTGCGCGCACGGTCGTCTTAATCGGCTACCCCTTGACGTTTCGATCAAAGAGAAGGAAAAGAACACCGTGGAACGTCGAAAAGACAATAGCCGACCATGACGCTGGCTGTGAAACTCGAGAGGAGAATTGGTTTAGCCATTTTGTAAGAGTTTGGGTTCGCTTCGAGGACTCGAACCGATGTCGAGCAACGGGCCGTGAATACGAGTTAACCTCGTTGGCGGAATAGTCCTTTGAACGTCACTACTCTCTGAACGCGAATATTCCTATTTTGTTTCGTTCCCTTCTTTCCCTGTCACGAAAGTGTCTCAATGTTCTCATTGAAATCGTTGATCTTCTCGAATTCCTATTTAATACCCGTATTCTGTAAAACTTGTAGTTTCGGTTCTTATATCTTGCAATTTAAGATCTACGAAGGAAAATCGTATATTCCGTAACGCGCCATTAGTCTTCGAAACGACTAGTCATTAACCGTTAATCCACTCGAATCAATTTAGAAAATAATATCAAGAATTACCGTGCTAGCCATGGAACATCAGCACGGAAGCTTTTCGTTTCTCGAAGAAATTCTGCGAATTTCTCTCTCATACGCCAATGACAGATCCGCTTCGTTCCTCTTGATTAATGTCACGCGTACAGACGCGCGCCTGGTACACGTGGCAAAGGGACGTGTACACGGGCGGGCCAGCACGCACGTCTCGAAGTCAGTCGATCCTCGTTTATACGTAATTTCACCGCGCCTTGAGCGAGGTTCGCAGAAATTATGCGAGTAATAACGAGGAACGACGAAACGTCGTCCTGGTATCTGGTCGCGAAATCGTTCGTGACGGTCGGTCGTAGATCGTCTCGTGGCCGGTGCGCTCGAGGAGCGTATTCTCCGAGTAGGTACGATGACGATCGAGAGACCGAGTCGAAGAGTAAATGCAAGAAGCACGAGGTGGAAGAAAAAAGAATCGTAGAAGGGCGTTCACCGTTGTATGGAATACACGCGTTTACGTGTATATCGTGGGCCGATGGAGTCGGTGACTGCTTGTTCGCACTGTGCACCGCTAATTAGGTTCAAGATCGATGGCTATCTGTCCGGCCACATGTCCCTAAAGTGGCGAGCTGAAACATCCGGTACGCCCTTTCCGTTCGGAAACTCGGTCGGTTTCTCGAGGACGGTAATACGAAGGAATCCATAGCCACTTAAGCGTCCAACCCTTGGTCTCGTTTCTACCCCTCTTCGTTACGTTGTATCAGTTAGGCGACGCGATGTCAAACAAACGACCTGCAAATGCGAGAAGCATCGAGGAGAACCTCTGGCCGGGACCCTCTGATCCCTTGTATCGATGCGTGACAACAGCTGTGCACTTTTAAAATTCATAAAATACGTGTGTAACCCGTATTCCGATAATTATGCTTGCATGTAACATCGGATTATCGAGTGTGTTGTCCCTTTCCTGCTCCCCTTTCGCTGTCCCTTTGCTACCCTGGTCACGCATAGCTTTGGACTTTGCGATTGACGCGACTCAAACGCGTTCGCACGGAAACTTTTCAACTCGTTGTTCGTCTGGATATATCTACTTTACGCATTGATCCGTCGTAGCTGCCGGTATTCCACGCTTGATCCGATATTTTCTTCCGCAACGGCTAACGGAAACTCGTGGTAACACGCGAAATTACACGGACGGTGCATGAGAAAATGGGGCGCAATTAACGGGCGGAGCTTATTATGGTGATTCAGTCGCGCAAGTAAATACGTAATACTGGTCCCAGCGTGTGTCTCTCCGTCTCGTTGAATTCGTAAAGAAGCGACACAGCCAGTCAACCCGCATACACAGTGACAGCTACCTAACAGAGAGGAAAGACTCTTGGCTCGTTGGTTCGTTTTATAAACTACGTACGTAAACGTGGGATCCACACAGGCGGGCTGCGTGCACACGAGAACGCTTGGCGAGTGTGTAAGAGTAAGAAACGCCGGTGAGCCCTAAGCGGCGGCCGGATCGCGTGTCGATCTACGCCGAGATATTTGTTACTTTACAGTTGTATCACGTTTTTCGCGTGGAAACAAAGCCATTGTTTGTAGTTCGTACACGCTACGCCCGTCTGAGCCAACCGCGCTCCGCTTCGCTGTTCGACGCGATCGAGGATGCGAAGCGCCCCGTCCAAAACGACCTCTCTTCCTCCTGACCTCTCCTCTCGTCGAATCTGCCATTTTGATGACCATCGTCAACATGGTTCCTCGCGATTTCATTCCCCTCTCTGCTTTTCTCGGATTTTCGAGACACGATCATCGCGTGAATTTCTTTCCTTTCTGGAATTTCTGATCTTGAGAATGAGTCGTGATTCTTTCTCGATATTTTTAACATTATCGTCGGCGAAAGTATAAGCTTTCTACCGTAATACTCTTCTAGATATATATTATTTCTTGTAGAAGTAATTATTAATCATAGCCACTCGTAACCAATATATATGACGATCGAGACGATCGAACAAAAGCGGAATTTTCCACGAGTCACGGTCTGTGACCGAGGTAAATGTTCTAAGTGCACGCGTGTTAGCCCATTCTCGAATTCCGCGGTCGGTTCTGTCGCGTTTCAAGCGACTCGAGCACACGTGGCAGCGTCGCTCGCGAAGCCGAGGGCGGCACACGGCCAGATGAATTCGTGAGCCGCCGTTGATATTTCAGTGTCAGCGCCGGCAGTTTTTGTCATTTGTACCGGCAGCCTTAGGACCGCATCGCCGACGTGTACACCGGTCGCTGGGCTAAATCGAGTTTAGACTCTAATTACGCGCTCGCGCCATTTTCGAACCGCTTGTACGTCGTACAGGCTGTACAGAATAATTAAGAAGTCTTGCGTTCTACAACTGAACTAAAATTTTTGAACTCGCACTTTTGAAGTACAGTAGAACTTTGCGTGATTTATTCGAGCTCGTCGAAGGACAAATATACATTTCTATTCCCGGGAATTAAAACAGTTACTATCTTCGTGTGAAATTTGACTGTTATTAACTTAAACTACCAAAGAGTCGATTAACCGTTCGTAAATCTATTCGTTCCTTTGCGAAAGGCGTAACGTAACAAAATTTGACAGACTGCGGTTTAATGGCTGATTCATGAGCGACGAAAGATTTCGGCGATATTTACGGACGAAGATTAAAGTATGTAAACTTGGAGCGTTACATCAGGTTAAGAGGTGATTATTGCGTGTTCGTTGCTCTTCAACTCGTGATTTTTATCAGCTTCTAAATGGGGCGATTGTTCGGCGTAATGGCTAGTTGACAACAGAGTCTAACAAGAACTTTTCCAAGAACGATCCTCTTTAAAGCGACTACTTAACTCAATTTTATTCTCAGACGGTGTATTATAACGTTGAAATAATGAAGCCATAAGCAGCACTCGTCACGATAGTTCGCGGCGTGTTCTCGAAGCGCTAACTTGCGGAAAGGTCGAATTCAATGGTAATTACAACCACGAATTAACCAAGCCACAAGCGTGTCAAGCGATTAATCATGCAGTTTTTTTTTAGCGGAGCCGTGGTAACGTAATTAACTAGCGTTACGGCGAATAATTACCAGTCGACGTCCGTACCGACGGTAAAACGGTTTTATTCTCACGTTAGATTCGAGGAGGCTCGTTGAACGAATCGAAGAAACCGAATTACCCAGTACGACGTATCCTGGTAGCGTCTAATTGTCCCGATGTATGCGTCTCTCTTCAAATGCCAAGACGGATAATCTGCTCACGAAGCGTCTGCCAGAGACGCACAAAAACAGCCTAGACTCTAGCTTGCTCGGTGAAGATTAGTCGATCGCTATCGGTCCCGGTTGTCTTACGTTAACGAGCCGCTCTATACTCGAGGGGACCATAACCTGCCCCGAACCGATCTCTTCGGCTCACTCAGAGCTCACTTCCGCTTCGTCCGCAGGTTACGGCAAGGGACGATCGCGCAGGTAAAGAAAACCTCGAGCGGTTTCACGGACCGCATAACAGTTAATGCGATTAACAAATACGACCATCTTGCTTTTTCAAGATCGTAAGTACTCTGCAGACCTGTAAAGAAGTTCCTAAGGTGCTCTGTTTTCTCATTTATCGATATGCGGCTGCTCAGGGTATTATTTGTAAATGTAAACTTTTGTCCACTACGTGTTCTTGATGGTTTTTTAATATACTGCTTAACAAATGGCAGGCGTAGTAGGTAGACGTTCACAATTTGTAAATGGCGCTAATGTACCGAGCTAATCGAGAAGTAAGCATTGTAAATCGAGGATTATCGACGCTTGATTGCATCTAGCCACGGACCAACGTCCGCATAATTTATCCCTTAATTGGCCCTTTTAAAGAATGGATTAACAGCAATTAGCCGATATGGCCGGCTCGTTAATATCCCGCACGTTTATTCACGCGTGATGGAGACGGTGTAATCTACGCACGACCAACCTTGTATCGGTAGAATAGAAATAGGTTAGTATAGAAATAGAAATTCATATCCAATAAATTTCTATGATTACGATGTATTCTTTCGCTATAATAAATTTAACGTAGGCTAATGTAACGCAAGAACAGGAACATAAACGTTCAGAAAGCAGAATGCGTTTGGTTGCGCGAACTACTCAAACGCGAGACTTGAGTGGAAAGCGAAAAACGACTTTGGAAAATTTATTGCTAATATTTTTTCGTTGTGGACATAGTGGGCTTAAAACAGTCGGAATATATGGCACAATAGCGACTTTGGAAAATTTATTAGCGCCCTTCTGGCCTCGTGTTAAACCAGCCACATTGCAACAAGATACAGAGGCCTGGCGCCACTACGACCGTCGTTAAACGATCGTTCGAAAGAGATCGTATCGGTTTTTGGGTCTTCCTGCCTCCTAACCCAGGGTCTCGATTTCACGAATTTTCCCAACAATTCACGCGAACTACCGAAAGAGAAGCTTCTGCAAAAGCTTACTTGAAAGCGATACCTTCACGGTAATGGTTTAGCCTTACCTGTGAACAAAATGTCGCATTCTCTGTCAAAGATACATTCCGGTATCTCATTTTTAAATGGTTACGATTTTAGTCGTCGGACCGATATCCGTTAAGAAAGTTTGAAATGTCTCTCGAGAGGTAAATAAATACGGATTAATTAATGGAGTTAGCGGACAAAATCCACGGGTGCCGTGGTCACCAGGGAGAGAAGGGCCATTTCGATGTGGAACGTTGTTGTCGTCCGTAACGAATTGTTCATTTAATTTCGCTGAACATTTTCGGGCGTTGCGGTGGGGCTCGGCCTACGGCCCTCGACACCGTGTTCCGATAAATCGAGAACAAAAGGGGGCGAGAGAAGTTGGGCTAACGAAAAAAATGCGGCCGTCTTCCGCGAGGGAAACATTAGTCGAGAGCTGGACACGGAAAAAGAAACGCCGCCAACAGTTTGGATCGGGTTAGCGAGGCAAACATTTCTTTCGAGATATTATCTGGTTTACGAGCTTTTACGACGGTCCTTATTTATTGCGCCGCGTAACCGAAAGAAGAGCAGCGCCTTTATTGCGTCTACTCTTCCTAGATGGTAGAAACTCGTTGAATTCTATGTTGCGTGTTAAACGGTTGAAACTTTTACAATCTTAAGAACTTAAGATAGAGGGAAACCTCGATTCTCTTACAGATCTAGGAATTATGGAATTATAAATGGAAATTTTGCGGATGGACGATGAATATTATCGCGAAGAAACTTTGACTGATACGGTGGGTTTGCTTTTGAATCGACCTGTATCCTGCAGCGTTCCGCAATATTTTCTATCGGAAATATTTTAACGAGAGCAATGTCGAGCCTCGGATTATATCTGTTCGCTGGAGCGTTCCTGTATTGGATTCCGGGGGAATTACGAAAAATATCAATTAAACATAAAAGCCTGGGTCCGTGTCATCCGATAATGGCGAGATCGAACGGCCCGGGGCGTCGAATAATTGGGATGCAGGCAAAAGGGAAAAAGGGACGGTCCGGAGAAAACAATAGTGCAAATAACACAAAGCAAATTACAGGTACAACTTATTGTATACGCTGCCTGAGTATAATTGAACCTCGCGTTCGACCAGCAGCGTTACGTGTTTTCGGTATTTCGAACAATGCGCCTATCCTTTCACGCAAATCTTTTCTCCGATCGAGACCGTTGTTACGATCCTTGTCAATATCCTCTAAATCGAGCTACCGATCGTTTCATAGAGCTCTCGATCAAACACGAGAGCGTTTTCTCGAAACATTTTTCGTGCCTCTTTTCTGAAATAACAACATATTATGACCGCACGCGATCTCATATTCTCGCGTCTGGAAACAATCATTTTCTACGGTCGAGCGCGTACCAACTTTCTCGCGTAAACGTTCGTAATATCCGTTCCATTTGTTGACCTCGAAGACGATGCCGGCGGCGAGCTTCGAAACGGTGAACTTTTCCTCTGGTAAAGCTGTTCGATCATTTCGGTCGAGCGAGTAAAGAGGAGGAAGGATAAAGAGAACGGCAACCATCTCTCCCCATTCATTTGTTTGCTCGTTGATTCGTTTGCCCTCCGGGGTTTCGTGGATTCAAAGACGGACGCGCAGACCCGTAGAATGGCGCTCTGGTGGGGTTGTACGGGGACGCTGGAACGCCGAAGCGAACAGAAACGGTTCCCCAGCCCGCGATTCCAGCAGGTTCATTAGCGCTGCTGTCCTTTGATTAATGGCCGCCGGAGGATACCACTCGCCACCGGTTTTCTTACAGATCATTTCACCGTCGCCTATCTAGATGGTCGTTAAGGTGATCCTCCTACGAGCTTTACGGCTGAGACAAGCTGCGAATGAAATCGCGCCGGTTACGACGCTTCCTATTACGATCTTACGCGGGTTATCACCTGCTACGTCGCCACAGGTATCGCGATTCGAGTCTAATCGATCAATCGTCTTCGCGATCAGACGCCTCTTACATTTGTTAAACAAACGGCTGTTTCTGTTTTTACAGCGACCGTATGATCGATCTATGCATTCCATTTGTACGATTTATTCAGAGTATATCTGCCACCCACTTTGCTATATTCGCAAAAGTGAAATACGTATAATATAAACGTTGGAGGAGGAAGTTGCTCACGGGATACGAAAAGTTTGTCAGTCAAAGTGAAGAAAAGAGATTCAGCAATTCAATGGTCGCGCGAGTATTAAAAAGTTTCTTTTGTTTCCTCGCGGAGCGTTGTGGGAAACGTCGGTTCCTGACACAGGCTGACGCGTTTCTTCACAAACTTATCGATTATTCGTCCTGGCCTTTGGAATTATTCATAAGCTTTCTCTCTGCAGCTTTGAAGGATACCGCGTGTTCCTTCCTGAAGAGAAGAGGGAGGAAGTTCGATATGAAAAGTAGACGGTCGGACTCTTTCGTGACAATGCTCGTGCCAAACTGAAACATTCTCTTTTCTCTGTCTCCGTGAATCCATCGTCTGGCCGGATGAATGAGGTTAATTCATTCATCCTCTGAGACAATGGCGGATCGGTTACACGCTGACTCGGCCGTTTATTAATGGCCTCTTGAAAATCTTCCTGCATTTCTAATGGCCCGTTTGAACTTCATCGTTCAGGGCCGGTCCTCGTCATTGAACCTTGCCAAGCAAAATGTCTTGCAATCGTATGTTTTATACGTCAACGTTGTTAATTAAAGAATTTTCGCCGTCAGTGAAAAATTGCAACGTCCGCTGATTTACAAGATACAGAACCAAAGGTTCATTAAATATATTGTACCGACTCAAAAGCACGATATACGGAAGAAACAATACGAAAAACAAGTTGCAGAACTCGGGAACGTACGAAAGGCGAGATCTCTTGTTGGCCGTTTTCGGTGTGGTTTATTGCTCGGAAAAGAAAAGGACGCTTCGCGTTGGGCGCCATTTTCGAAATGGCCGGCCCTGGTAGTCCTCGGCGTGGACAGAACCGCTGTGACGTTCACGACTTATGCCGACCCGGAAAGGGATGTAAGAGGAGGGTAAAGAGGTATAAGGAGGAAAGAATGGCGCCCACGCGTTATGCTAACACTAACGCTGCCGACACGGGCTGGGTGGTCCTATTCCGCTCCACCTACTCACCCTTCAGCCCTTTACGTGGTCCACACCTTCGTCGTTCAACGAGGATACAAATACAGCTAATTTTATCGATCGAGGAGTCCGAATGATCTTAATACCCGATAATGGGACATCTTCGAATATAAAGGTTTAGCGAGTGTCACCGAATACGTTGCCATTCGACAGAATGTCACCGCTGTTTGTTTTTATTGCAACGCGTGCCATAAACTTCTCACTTTAAGAATTTTATAAGAAAAGAACCTTCCCTAAGAAGAAGATTCCCTACGGGGTTTCATCATTCCAATCGTCGGTAAATTGCACCTGGAATAATTTTCTCGGTTCCCGAAATTGTGACATTGAGCATCAACATCGGTGACAAAATTCTTGACGGTGTGTTCCGGAGATGAGAGCGCGGAGAGGAAACGAGAGAGAGGCGGAGGTGTGAATGAGGCCGGCTTGTAGCAGCGACGCCTCCAGCCGCGGCGTTCCCCTTGTGTCAACACCTTTGACGAAACTTCACGCCACCACCCCACGGTTAGCCGTTCGCCGCATCCCCGAACGCTTCCTCCTGTCTCGCCTTCATCCCACTCCATTCCGCGCTTCTACGCTCCTGAATTCATTCGAACGATAAACATCTTGGCCGCTCCTCGCATAATTCGTCGCGCGAAAGCGCCCATTCACGCGTTCTCTGCGCGTTCTCAATGAGCCGGGGCTGCATGAATGGTGACGGATAGACGAGACGCAAAATCGAGTACGAAATTTTCTTTGCCAATAGACTTATTTGTTTTACTTATCTTTTATTAGAAAGAAATAATAATAGAAGGGCAAGTTGGTAAGATGGAAATTTTTACGTCTGGTATTTTAATTACGATATCGAGAAATAATCCGTTCGATGAAACTTTTTTACACGTAAATAAAAGATTTTCCTAGACACGTAGCAAAAAATATATCTTTGAAAATCGCGATTTCAACGAAAGATAGTAAAGCTGCAGGTTAAATAACTTTTATCTAACCCTTCTCTTAAATCTGTTCGCGAATCACTAGTCGGTAGGCAAGCGGACGTATTTATCGCGAACAGATAGTCCGGACGCGGGCAGCAATTTTTTTGACCGCCATAAATCGTTGGAAGGCTCGAAGAACGGCGGCGTATAGGCTTATCCAAGGGAGCACGGCAAATGGCCGTCTTGTACCGATTCGAGACCGATGTAACCGTTTAAACAGCTCCGTACATAGGCCAGGGAAAGTTGCAGCATCCCTCTTGAGAGAGAGGATGTTGTTTGGTGAGCGCGGCGCGTTTCAAAAAAATTTCGTTGTTCCGCGGCGAAATATATCTGGGACATTCGAGTCGGTGACGGGTCCTCGGGCGGGTTCCCCAGGAATCGTCGAGGCTCGAATGTCGCGCGGAGGCACTAAGTGGAAATTGTTGTCAAAAACGGCGGGTCCAGGCCGCGTATACCGGTTCGACGGTACCAACGTGGCCGCTGGCTCATATATTTCGGAGACCGCGGTACCAGAAAGCCGACGTGGGCGTGAGGGAGGAAAGACACCCATACACGCGGACCCGATGCGTACGCGTTTCACCTTCACCCGATAGCTATTAGTCTTTCCAAGACCATCAGTGGGCAACGCGTGATTCACGGATAAAATATCAAGAAGCTCTAGCCACTCGATCCTTTCCGTTTTATCCCGATCGTCGTTGTAGCCGTTGAGCAAAAATCGCGGGTTCTGACCTAGGTCCCGACTTAGCTCCGTTCATAAAAGTGTCACGAGTTTTTTGATGAACACCAGCCGCCTGTTCGGGTTCTGTGTGAGTATCGAGGAAGAGCGCGGATCATGGTGGAACCTGCACTCGTTCAGCTGGGCAATAAAGTCGTATTGTTTTTGCGGCGTAGCGTTGCTTTAACGCTCGGCTATATAACTTTAACAACTCTCTGGATGCCTAGCGAAAGGAGAAGGGCGCGAGTGGGAGGAAGAAGACAGCGATGGGTAAAGAGGCCGAGAGATCCCGGGTGACTTTGTGCCCAATACGGCGCCAGAACCTTCGCAGGTCCCGGTTCACCATGGGACCGTCGGACGTTGTACATCGTCGGACGGTCCATAGGTCCGGATGCGGCTGGATATACCTTCTCGTATACACCGAGAGAACGACCCAACCCACCCGTTAGACCCTCGTAAAATTTTTTCTCGATCCTTTTGCTCCGATCCTACGGAGCAAACGGTCCGCTACAGCTTCGACGTCCGAGGATTTAATTTGGCCGACTACGTTCTCGTTCCACGTTCTTCCCTTTCCTTCCTTCCCGACCCGACTCTCTGTCTCTCCCTTTCTCTTTCTGGATCCTCATTCTTCCGCGCCAATCCTCCCTTGTCTCTCGATTCTTATCCGATGGTTTATCATATCCACTCCTCGCCGTCAGCCAGCCGGAGAGTGTGCATCTCTGCGCGTTGAACGTGGGTCTGGTTTTATCGAAACGGTCGAACGGTCGTGCAGGATTAATACAGCGTTATTAATAAAAATCTCCGCGACTTTGCCGAATTGCCAGGTCCGCCATGAATTATCGATCGTGTCACGGACCTGACCGTTTTTAACTGCGGCAGGTGGTTGGATCGGAATGCGTTCACCGATCTCCTTCCTTCTCTCTTTCTCTTTTTCTTCTCCTTTTTAGTCAGACGTTCGTTCACGAAACACGTTTTTCCCTGCTCGTAATTATCGAGCTTTAAGCGGATAGCTGGTACTACGGAGACATGCCCCGTAAGGGACTGTTACACCCGCGGGACGCGGCCTTATCGTTCTTACCTCTGGTTATCTTCCAGTACAGAAGGTGTTAATTAAAAAAGAACGAGGCTGGTACTTATCGTGTCGCTTAAGCCGTTTATCTCTTCAACGACTGTCTGTCGGGTGTAAACATTATTGACGCGATAATGTGCGTCCCATTGAGCTTTCTGACGCTTTTCTACGAGCACATCCACGGCTTGGCCAAGCACGTGTCTCGGAGATAGACATGGTCGTACGATTTTTTGTGAGTTGCCTGTACATTGTCGCTTCAAAGATACATCGACTTTTACGACCGCTCGTCTGTTTTACGTCAGCTAACGGTCGCAACGGCCCTCGAAACTGCCTGCTCGTCCACCACTAGACGCTTTCTTCTATCCTTCTTCCATAAATTACATAAAAATTTGTATATACATTTTCCACGCGTTTTCTCGCATCTTCGCGGCAATTAGTAGAAGGAGGTCCCTCGATAATAGACAGCAGGTGAATGTGAAACCGGCACAAAGCATCACGATCGCGAATAATAACGATCTCTACCTAGAAGTTATCGCTCCGTGGAACCGAAGCTCGGCGTAGAGGAAGAGAACTGGCATGGAGGGAGAGAGAGGAGACTTCACTCGTAAAGCGGATAGAGAGCTTCCCTCTCTCTTTCGCCTAGCGCTTCTCTGGTTCCTCGTGTATATGCTAATGCGAGACGAATGTCTCCTCCTGTACCACCCTCCTGGTCGTCTCGCCTCCGAAAGACGGTGTCTTCTGCCTCGGTACGGTGTGTCGACGACTTAGGAGGATGCGTTACCTCGTGGGCGTGTTTGCTCCTCTAAACTCTGTCCGCAGCGGGGTGGCTGCAGTTGCAACAGATTCCTCTCTCTCTCCACCCTTTACCTCGTTGGTCTTCCCTCGTGCAATCGATTGCCTATCGACAATGCGATAGATTAGTCGGAATTATCGCGATACCAGGACGAGTTCGTGGCCATACATCGACTATGTTCGCGGAGAAAAAGAAACAGGGATACAAGTACACTGTGAAACACAGTTAAATGTTTCGTTTCGCGAAACGAAGCGCACGCTTTAAAATTACTATGCATCGATGCCGAGCTGCTATAGATTAGTTGAAATTATGCAGGGTCGAACAAAAGAATGGTAACCGATTACGCGGTGTTCTTTTGAGAAAATGTAATACGAGCGAAGATTCTTTCTCGTTAAAGGCTCTGTCTAAATTTGGACCCTTTCAGATGGTCCAATTTCTACCGTATTTACGTTAAACTCTCGTCGCAGTGCTATCGATTATCCCGCGAAATTCCACGACATTCGTATAACGTAATTAAGCGTCGGTGTGCCGGTTGGTAACGCGGGGGAATGGGAGAAGGAAACTTTTTGACGGTGAAACTCAGAACGATCTATTTAA
The DNA here is from genome assembly GCF_024516045.1 of Bombus affinis. Lineage (NCBI taxonomy): Eukaryota > Metazoa > Arthropoda > Insecta > Hymenoptera > Apidae > Bombus > Bombus affinis. The sequence goes on along the minus strand of NC_066344.1, from coordinate 8,648,551 downwards.
CGTGGTGGAACCGACGGCGTTCTGGTAGCGACGAGCGTGAACGAAAGACGAAACACGAATGGTACACTGCGGGAAGAAGCGAAGGAGGACGAAACGCGAGGCAGAGGTAAATGTTCTGAGGTTTCCCTGGGAGAGCAACAAATGCAGGGTGGAGTAGACGCGGAGCGCGGTGATTCCTCTACACTGAGAATTCGTAACACGTGTATCCCGGTGGTTTATGGTGATTAGTAGTTTACGGGAGACATTTCCGCTGCCTGCAATCGTTCCTAGTCTTCCTTGCGACCCATTCTTACATTAGTTACCCCGATTCTCCACTTCCAACAACGACAAACGCCTCCCTTTCTCAAAATGTCGCAACGACCGTCAGCTTCTCGTGAATCCCTGCCGATCTAGATCGTTTTTATTCACTTGGTAGAAAATTTCGTCTTATCCGCAGCGTTTACGTTCGGGAAAATAGCGTTAACATGCTAATTGGATCTAAAATAAACGATGCAAGTTTAACCCGTACATTCGATCGAATATATTTTGGACTGTTGTAAAATTTTCTTTTTTAATGAATTATTAATAACAGAAATATATATTTTCTAATATATGTAAACTCCCTAGAGTTCATCTAGGATAGGGATTCTTTTTGTTTTACGGGTAGCACGACAGGCTGTGTTTCGCGGACAGAGCGATCTCCTTTTGTTTTACGGACAACCATTTTGAGAAGCACGTTTTTCCCAAACGGACGGACAGAGAGTTACATTAGAGACAGACAAGGTTACAGAATAGTTATTTAAGATTTTAAAGACTGAAGAAGAAAGATGGGTAGCTCAGGACGTTGAAAATCGATTCTCGATTTTTAGGTAAACATTGTACCAAAGACTTGTTATTTCCCGTTTATATAATTATTGTTATTTATTGTTATAGACGGATATTAATTGTTCTTTATTTTTGTATTTTATCTAATTACATTACAATAAAAAAATTCGATTTTCAGACTTAAGAATCGATCCCTGAATTATCCAAATATTGAACTTTATATATATTTGTGAAGAGGATATACTGCGTTTAAAGTATTTTCTTTCAATATAAATTACAGTTATTTAATCGGCAAAGATATTTGATATTTCGGAGTTTAAAAATCTTCAAACCCGTTCTCTCATTCTCACTCGTGTCACGAAAGTATGTAAATACTTGGATCACCTGTCCAATCCACTTTCTACTCGCAAGGGGAATTACATCCAAGTCTCATTATCGCTCAAACAAAAGTTGCACCTGAAACTGGCAACCTGAGTGGCAGGCTATTAACGGTCGGTTCTATCTTGTAATTCTATCATTCTAAACTATCCCTAATTCGTCTTATCGAAGCATCCAAAATTGCAACCGAAGTAGCTCGTAAACGTCAAACGAGGTCGAAATTTCGGGAACTATGACAACGGGGTAGTTTCGGCATCTACCAGGCGGGCATCTCCTAATTATGAACGCGACGTGCAGCTCGGTGTCGGGTGACGGGCGTATCCGGGTCGGACTCTGGAGATTGTTAAACGTTTACCCGACACCGAGGTTAAACGGCAATGGACTAGCGCCACGTTGTATTCGATTCCAGCAGCTTAAAGTGTCGGGTTCGAAAGGTTATGTTTTCGTGTATGTAACAGGACGCTGTAGCTCGTAACTCGTAAATACTCGGACTAAAAAATATGTATTCCTGTAACTGCGTTAATAGGATGGGATCTTTTTCCATGTGTTTGCTATTCAGTTCGAAACGCGTAACAATTTTCCATCGTTCTTGGAACAAAACCGAACATGGATGTGCGGAGAGTCCAATGTCTAGCAATTCGACGCTATTGTTTCTTTCATTCGCCATTGTTCTGTCCCTGGTTCCGCGTAAACGCAAAGGATTCAAGAATCGTATGAGAAATACGACCTGGTTAGTAAGCCTCTGGCCAATATCAAGTCAGACCTTCATAAAACTATCGAGAAGCGTGTTACGACACATGCTCGGCGTATGTTTCCGCAAGCTGAAAGCTTCGATCGTCTCGACCGGTCTCTGGTCGCTCGCAGAAGTGCCAACAAAAGAGTCGCAGTCGCTAGAAGGACGCTGGCTGTCAAACTAAACATTGACCACACATCGACGAGAAGTACGGTGGTGTACCACGAGCGTGGACGGTGGTGGTGTTATGTTTCGAGCTTCGTTACATCCCCACGGATACGTGAGAACACGAGAAGTCGTAAGAGGGCTACGCGCAGTCGCCGTCCGCTCTCGTCGTCCTGTGTCATTTATCTAGCGTAGAGAAACCGGGAAGGACTAAAGGGGGCTGGATCGACGAGTCCTCGTGATTGATCGGCAGCAACGCCTCGACGACTAGCTGGCGACGTTCTGCTCCACCCTGCGTCTCTAGTCTGCCGCAGGAAATTCGGTACTTCCGTGAGTACGCGCGCTGTGATTCGGCTTATTTAAGACCTAGCAGCGCTAGGTAAATTAATCGACTGAGCTCGAAGTCTCTGGTTTTTTTCGTATCAAAGCAAAAACGTGTTGTCTCTCTAACAGGGCGAGCGTCTTATGAGAGTGATTTATCGTTCGACCAAGTGACACGTTCTTGGTAATTGGCAGAGACCCGATATTTTCTTCTCTTTTTTTATCAAATTCCACAGCCCTAGTTTCTTAAATACGCTCGAGAAGTAAAAAAAAAAAGTAGAGTTATATTAATAAATCTTCAACCAGTTGGGATTAAATTCAGAGTAAGCCTTCCAGAATCTTGGTCCTCGGAATTTATTCCCTTTTGTCGTCTGGATTCCCAGTGTTTCGTCTGTATACAACTATACGTTATCCCGACGCTCGTTCGCAGCGTCGTTTGGAGTACGGTCAATTAGAGCTTGAAACGACGAGTGATTCGTTGAGAAATATTTTGGGGTCGAGAGTGTCGGGATCGGGGACAGAAAAGAGGGGGCGAAAGGAATAAAAAACGACGCTGGAGGAAGAGGGATGGCGAAGAAGAAGGACGAAGGGAACTCTGCCTGCTTGTGCCTTCTTGGCAATCCGAGAACTCCGAGGACGTCGTTGGGACTTATAAATCGCTTCCAGGTTTCGCCGGCCCCTCCACGGGGACGGCTGTCACCCGTTATCCTAACGACGTTTAACTAATCACGCCCAGAGAAAATATATATCCGCGATGGGAAGCTGGCGCCTCGAGCCACTCTATCACCGGTTCTGGGACTGGCTGCTTAATTTGTATCAAAACATGTCAGGCCGGGGCGCCACGCGAACGAGTTATACGTTAAACGCAGACACGATAACCGTCGAGCGTACCCGATTGCATCGGGCCGTACGTGCCATCTATTCGCACAATGTGCCCCGCATGTGTGCGCGTCCCCCATCAATGGAAGAACCATTCTCGCGTTCCCTTTCGTCGTTCTATGTGCTGGAGTTGCGCGGGGTAAATCAATTAAGCAAGCCCGTATGCTGTTAGGACAATAATGTGTAAGAATTATTCGTTACAGTCATACTTTGAAATAGTTTCGGGGGACATCGGATAACTTACGATTCAGAAAATGTTTTTCGTTAAATGCCATTACAAAGGATCGAATGAATTCTTCGCGTGGAAAGTAAGCGAATGTGTGAAAAAGTCTTCTAATTCGTCCATTTCTTTTTTCGTCGGCTCATAGTGAAATGTTCGTTTTGAGGCATAGGTGCAGTAGCTGATCGAATTAACTAGCGCGCACTGGAAATGCGTGCATCTTGCAATTAAGACAGTGACTGCGAAACTACGTCGTTAACGGTCTCTTTCCCGGTCGCCACGCCGGCTCGTCGTAGATTGCACTCGCGCAGTGATAACCAGCAGCTGCAGTGCTGGAACCCCGTTCGGTCGCGACACTGCAATTGCCGTGACACCATTGCCTGTACGTGATATTGCGCATAAAAGGTATTACCGTTACGCCTGTCGGCCTGAACGAAAGGTCGTTTCAGGGCTGCTCGAAAATTGCATCGAATTACCCTCCCATTGAAAACTTTCAATCGTATCCGTGACGGGAGAAAAATGATGTCGTTCTTCGACGAGACACGCGGATCCGACGCAAGCGAATAAAAGCAAAAGCTCGAGGAGAAAGGAAATTAAATGGGATATCGTTTGCGGAGTAGGTTTCTCTTTCGGTTGAATTGCTCGGGACCGCGATAGAAACTGGCAAAAAGTACTGGTAACACGTTGTCCCTAAAAATTAATGGGAGAAGAGGAGGATATCAGTGGAGGACATCGGAGCCCGTGGTACCTTCTGCCGCCAATTACAACATTCCACGTTCTTCTGCATCGGACGGGCGTCGTTCGTGCGGGCAACGGCACGCGATTTCCTGCCAAATTGGGGCCGGATTACGATCGTTTCCATCGACGCCTTGAGCGACCGCAAGAAAAACTCGTGGGGCCCTCGAACCGTTTCAAACGTTCGCGAGTCCAAACAGGGATTTCATTTCTACCCTGTGGCAGAGAGAGGCTGCAAGGCGGTTATTTAGTCGTAGACTCAATTACATCTGGATGCACGATTCCTCGCAGCGAGCACGAAGGATAATTCGAAGGGGTCGCCTTTTTTCTTCCCGATCCTCGGGTATACCTTGCCAATTTGCTACCTTTTACCGTGTGTACGCGTGTTACGTGACTCGTTGCCGATTGATCGCACGGACGCTGCGTCCCGGGGAGAGACGGACAGCGATAATATTGTAATTAGAAATCATCGGTGAAACGAGCGATGCACGCAGGTATATACGACTTATCACTTTGTAAGCACATCGCTAGCTGGCAGCGACCGTTCTCTGATTGCACCTTTACCGCGAAATCGCGCAGTAGGTGTACATTTCGTGTATCGGTCGTGTAAATTTCTATCCGTCTAAACGTATCCGCGTGATTACTCGACGCACGGGTGTCATTTGTTCCGATCGAATTTTTCTTTGCCTCGAGTCAACCAGCGACGGTTACCCGATCTGTCGGGTTTGTAACCGGCAGCGATACGACGACTCTCGCCGACTCTCTCTCTTGACCAGAGCCGACGCGATCCGACGCGCAACTCGCGCGGTAGTGTACCAACACTAGCTTAAATCACGAACAAATACCACTGAGCGCGATTCTTCGCGATCCAGGAAATTCGCATAATTCCAATTTTTCCCACGGTACCGTCGCGAATAGTTGCCGATCTTACGCGACGCAATGCGACGAGAGAACGCTGGCCAGCCGCAAAAGCTCGCAACCCGCCTAGGAGGGAATCTCCGGTCTCGAGTCATCCCCGATGTTTATCGCAGCGTAGCGTGTATTTCGGAATCACGATGAATTTCGCCGCTCTGTAACCAGCACGAAGAAGACGTTTGCATATCGATCAGAGAGGAGAGTGGCGTCTCCTTCCCTGAATCGTCCCTCGATCTTTATCTCGGGATATCGCGGTGGCTGGATCGTCTCGCAGCTTGTTCATTCGGCTTTTGAAGGGAACCGGCCGTCTCCGACGAACTCGAAGATCCGTTAACGCGCTCGCGAGACCGATATCGAGATCGGTAAGGTTCGAATCGAGATTACAAGAGCCTATCCTCTGGCGATTTACAAGAAGCAAAGCTATTATATATCGCGTCGCGGCGGTGTATGTCCCGTTAAAGCCGCATTAAACGTTACGTCGGCATCCCGGTGCGCGCACCTTCCGCGTGCTAGTACGTATACATATCCCTGTGTACCTACCTGGCTGGCCGCGGCCCCGGTTCGTAAATCAGGAACACGAGCCACGGCGGAAAAAGTCACTCGCCGTCTCGTTCGCCGTGCCCGATACGTTTACCTACGACGATGGCGATGCTAACTTATGCCTCTGCCTAGCCGATCCCGCGCGCATGCCGGCTTCGCGATATTTACGATTTGCTGGAACCGCAGTAAACCACTCGCTCGTACGCCCCTTCGCTCCTGCCCCCTTCTATCCGTTCTTTCCCTCGTTCTCAGGCTTCGACGGCTCTTTGGGAGAATTCCCGACGGCGAAATGGCTACGATGCTCGACGAGGGACCATCCGATACACAGCTCCATTCAACTCGCACCATCATTCAAAGTGGTTGCTTCATTTGGTGCTTCATTCGAGCATTTCTCCAAACTTGTTTGGAAATGTGACGATACAACTATTTCCCGCGAGTATGTACAAATTTCGTCGGGTTTTATTATCCAGTTCTTGAAACTCGTTTCGTACAGTATTGTCAACGTTGAGTTTTCATCGTTGCACGCGTAGTTTGAATATCGTTTTCTTTTTTCGTTGCTCGTTAGAATGTCTGGAACACGTACAAGCCCGAATAAACATCCAGAGTAGTTCCACACTGTATCGTACATCTTTCCAACTGTAACGGTCGAACTGTTTCTCGCTTTGTGAATGAAAACGTTGATAGTTAAGGGCAAGTTCTTAATGGTACCTTCCCGGTATCGTTGTACCGATGAAATCTAAGATTACCATCTTCGCTCTCTAGCCCATTTTCTTCATACCATTGACCGAGGCCGTTTTGAAGCGTTCAAAGGACAGACCGGTTAAGTTATTTCCGTCGAATTTTCCCAGAGCTATCGTCGATCTCTCAGAGAATGCGGTAAAAAATCAAAGGTGCGAGAAATATCGTTCCGTTTCGGATAGGCTAAACGAAGCACACGATACGATGGCCGTGGCTCGCCACGCGGCGGGCATAAATATTCCACGGGTTGCTTAAGAAGTAGCTATGGAGCTGCCGCGAGGCCAATTTAGAGGCAGCTCGGTTAATGAGCCACCGCGGATGCCACACGCATCTTTTTGCGCCCCGGGCTCCTGCATCTGTGTGGCCAACTCGCTGCTTAACAAACGAATGGGCACCTGGTTCTACTCCTTCTCCTCCTTTTGAATTTTCTTCTTCGTGAATTTCGTAGAATAGAATTTCAATAACTATATTTCCGAAGTACGTATGAATATCTCGACAGGTTCATCGGGAAATTAGATGGTTCGTAGCGTCACTTTCCGTCTTTTTCGTCAAATGGATTCGTATACTTTCCTATGTCATTCCAACAGCTGCAGATTTCCGACATTTAGGCTATGGTTACCACAGTGCATGCGTGTCGTGGCAAATAAAACGTACGGAGATCGAAATACATACATATCCTCATATTTATGAGCCGTTCAGATGACACGTTGATTAACTTCATAAATGGGAAAGTAAAGAAAAATGACGACGTCGAATACACTATTTCTTTAAATTGAATCATTTGACCAAAGTAAAATTCGCAGATGTTTGATGAACAACCTCGATAACTCAATTAACACGCCGCTAGAACATTCTGAACACTCTCGTTTTCCTTGGTAACCGGATCCAAGAGACAGGAAATGTTCTTACATTCGCGACACGGCGATTATAAAATCTCTCCTACCCCCGAGCTAATGACGCGGTTATAAAACGACGTCAGGTTCGGCGGTCTAAGGCGGCGCTTATTTCATCCGGCCAGGCGTTATTAAAACGTATAAACGCAAGTGATAAAGAAACGTATACGCGAAAGTTAACGCCTTCGGATTTAACGGGCGTCCAATTAATTTCGTGACGCATCGCGCGCATTCGTCGGAGTGCAGCTGCGGGACACGGAGCACCCCTGCGGCGCGCTTTCTCTCCACTCCGATGCTGTCTTTGGTTCCTCTCGCGAACTCCTACGGCCCTTCACCAGGCTCTCTCTTTTTTACCCCCGTGAAACTAAGAAGACCGCGTTTGTCTCAACTTTTTAAATTTGAAATTCAGGATTGTAGAAGATAGTAGTTCCTTATTAGGTAAAAAACGTATCTACAGATAACGCTCGCTTCTTGAACGAATGCTATCTTATCATGGAGTGACGACAGTAGATGACGTAAAATGATAGAAAGCGTGAAGTGTTGAAGAAAGATGAAAGTAGATCATCCTCTTGCGAGGGACGATCTAAAGCCTAGATACTGCTGCGCTACAGATACTCCTTCCCTCTTTCTCTCACGCACTCTACGAGATTCTGGCGGTTCCTACGTGTTTTTGATAATTTGAATATCGTGGCGCATCGTAGAGAACGTACTGTAAATAGAACACGCTATGGCCTGTAAGCCTCGCGGATCATTCTGAATGTTTCCTCTTGCACCCCACCATGGCGCGCGTCACTCAACGCCGGGGACATTATTTGTAGCCACAGACGCTGCCCTAATAATAACGCCAAGCAACGAGAAACGAGCAACCAGAAAGAGAGAGAAAGAGAGAGAGAGAGAGAAAGAAAGAGATAGTGGAACGATGAAGAGAGGTTGTTCGTGCGTTTGAAGTAGTTCGAAGGTGACGCCAGAAATCTTGACTGCGTTAAATCGACGCCAATGGCTGACGAGGAAAAAGGAAAAACAGTAGCTAGCTTTCTTCACGATTCTCCTCGGCTGGCCAGGAATTGATAATTAATGTTAGAGACTTAAGGCGGCCGGTTTATCTTTGGCCCGGCACTAACATCACGGAGGCAGGTGCAACCCCTTCTAAGTAGTGGCGAACGCTCTGACGGATGACAAACTACCGATCGCGAAAGGGTGGACGGCCATCGTCTTTGGTGTCTCTGCGTTTCGTGGAATCAAATGCGACCAAAAAAGATTCTTTTTACGCTACGCGCAAACCGGTGTCTGCAAGTTTACGAACAGAACGCGACCAGTGTTTACCGACAATGTGGAAATCTTCGTCGGTAACAAACTCGTCACAAACTTTATATTCTGCTTCTCAACAATCTGCAGTTACAGGGTGAATACGAAGATTCTTTTCTTCGCGATCGCTATGCAAACAATTCACGATCGTTTCTGATCACAGTGAACGCGACATTACACCTTGCGTGCCGAGATACGTAAGGCCACAGATTCCCTTTGCGACTTATATATATTCGGATACATTGGCACATTGAATGCCAAAAGCGTCTTTTGAAATTTAATTTCAAGTAATGTCGAGATTACCAACCGAAGCGATTAAGCTAATACGACACCGATGCATCGTCGTAAACCAGTACGAAACGATCTCTTGGACTGGATTTTCAAGACAGTGATCTGCGAAAGGGAGGCTGGTATAGATATCAGCGACTGTTCACCGTAGCGGAGAAACAAATAAACGCAGTCGGCGCGTCATAACTGTCGGCACGGGGGCCACGCTTAATAAATACTCGGTTGTTGGCGCGACGTACTCGCCGTGTCTTACGAGGGTGGCGCGGCCCTTGGCCGGGTCTCTCGACTCGCTCATATACGCGTGCAAACCGAGCCAAGCCGAGACACGTTACGAGCTTAGCTGAACGAGTGAGATAGTAGCTTGGTGACAGCGGCAACGAGCCGTGCATCGGTTAGTCTCGCCACATCAGGATCCCGACGTACGAGCCGCTCTCATTCGGAGCGGTCGTACGCGTGTACGCGACGCGAGCCACGCGTTCCTTCGCTCCGGTAGCGCGCAGGGAACAGCTCGCGTCCGCTCGATAATTCTAGTCGACGCGTACACGCGACGAGCATCCGTCCAGAGATTTTATCAATGGACAGCCTTTACCCTCGGCTAGAATCGAGGAAACGCACCGCTTCGTGGACGGATCGATAGGTTCGATGGTTAATTACGTCGTTACGTGACTGCATCGAGCTTGCACATGCACCGGGAATATCGCCTTTTGGTGTGCTTTGCTAGCTATGATACGTTTGGAGATAAGGGTTTGTGCTTTAAAGTTTGTCGTGGGTGAAATTTCACACCGTGTGAAATGTTTGCTTGAGTATTATCGTACAAGCAGTAGCTTTTTTTATTTTCTATCTAATATCGATTAAGAATAAAGTATGTAATTGATTTCTATAGTACATAAAAACATAGGTATATACGTATAAGGAAACAGCGCGGAGGTGTTGATCCGAGGATTCTATCCTGTTATCGTTGCGGTGGTTAAATAAATTGTCGGACGCCGAGGAGTTTATTATAGTCCCCATCGGTCATGCCACTCTACTGGAGGAGGACTCCATCGGGTACGGGAATCGCGAACCCTGGCATTCAGAGAAAATGGAAACGCGCGTTCTCAGCCGAGCGATTATTCCGTTTCGTAGCGAAGCGCACAATTTATGCGCGTTCATGGTATGATTTATCGCCGTCACGGCAGTCGCTGCACACTTAATAAAAGTAACGACAGTTCTAATTACGGTCGTTAGCGGTTTATGATGCCGAGGTAATTGCTGGCCAGGGGACGATGTAAATCTTTTTTCCCGCTTCAGAGACGCGTTAAAAAGTGCGCTTCTGCATCTCCGCTCGTACACTTCACCATCGAAAATGATACTTTCCTCGACGAAAGTACGGCCACTTTCTTTCTCTTTCAATTTGGTTGTTTACTCAAGTCGGTAAGTTATTATCGTTCAGGAGAATCCAGACCGTGTCTTCTTTTTATAGCATCTTATTTTTACAGAATCTCTCGTGATCATTTTAACGTCGTAATAACAAAAACTGTACGACGATACGAAATATTTTTCGAACATTGAGATACATATTTGCTCGTGTTCGCTAAAGCAAGATTCAGAAACGTTTGTTTTACGAGAACGTCAAGAGCGTTCATTAACGGTACTTTCTTCCACCGGCTCGTTTATTTCCGCGAGCATACATTCGTAGTCTGGTGTTTTCTTCGACGGAATACGTATGGAAATCCTTAGAAGGCCATGTATGCAGCGCACGCGGATGGATACACTCACAAGGGTTGACTTCATGCTCTTTTCTTCTTGCTTCCTTTTCTCCTCCCTCTATCTTTTCGTTTTTTGTTTTTTTTTTCGAGAATCTCCAGAGGGCCGGCAAAACATCAAGGCCTCTCTCTCGAGAGAGAGTGGCCACGAGCTGCTCTTCAGGAACGTACCGTATTACAATGGTCCTCCGCGCGGAGAGTATCGGGCGTCCCGTGGAGAGCCACTCGAGGATGTGTTTGAGAACGTGGGGGCTCGGTTTTCTCTCGGAGCTTAAAACAAACAGCTCTCACCTGTACCATCGATGGCATAATAACCACCTGTGCCGCCGCCTCTTCGTCTCCTCTTTCACCGTTTCGCCGGTCGAGCGGTCTCTTTCAGCTTTTTTGCCTCGGCCGATCGAAAAAGTAGTTTTTGCTTTCGTCGTCCGCTTTTGGATTTTACCTTTTCCTGCGTTCAGTAAGTTTATTAGATACTTACAAAACTTCACCGTTCGCAATTAGCGAATACCGTATCATGAAATTCCGTTCTTTCCATTTGGTTTTTCTTTTTGATCTTTGTCGACGCAGCTGCAACGATCGAATCGATATCGCGAGGTTTTAAATTTACACGCTAAAGCTCGGCTGCATCTCTCCCATCGAATCTTTCCCTCCAATTACTTGGTCGCTGGCTCATATTCTCTCGAGTCCACTTTGTCTTCCTTCACGAATACGCCTAGCAGGCGTCCGTTGTGTTTTCTCCATTATATTCCGCGGCATTTATCATTGTATCCTTTTTTTCAACGCAATCAACGTTTTATCGGTCTCGTATCTCTTTCGCCGTGCACGATTCTTTCCCTCTTCTTGTTTCTTTCCTCCGTCTCTCTTTTTCCTCTCCCTTTTCCCTCGTTTCTCCCTTTCTTCCGTCCGAAGCCCACTCTACCTTGGGTGTCTTTCTCTGTTTGGCCGACTTGGTACTCCATTCAGGTTCCTTGCTCGGGCCCTTCTTCGCAGAACCGTGAGCAGAGTTACGAGACCGTCGAGCCACTCGTTTATCTTGCTTGACGAGGAAAGGAGGAATTAACGAGGAATTAATAGTGGATCCTAATGATAAATGATTCGTTCAACCAACCACCCCTGCCGCCTGTCCTAATTTGTCTAATTATTTCGCTTAATTCCCTCTCGCGAAACGACAAGATTTCGTGCCTCGCTTAACGAAACGAAACTAATTAATGGGATCATTAACCTACGAACCGGTTGGCATACATTTCTATGGCGAAACGAGACAATTTCCGTGGCGATTCCCTTTTGCTTCTTCCGGCCCCCGTGCTACGGAATTATCTTGTCCCGTTTCAAACGGAAAAAGAATTATGAACTCGGACAGATTGATGAAAGAAGTTTTATCAAGGCGTGAAAGGGGGATGGATAATTGATGGTGATGAATTCGAGCGATTATAACTCGTGGAGGACGTTCACGAATGAAATATGTAGAGACCTGCCAAGGATTGATATCTCGCTGCTATTTATCGTCAACGATATAATACCCGATATCGACGCGGATAAACACGCGCGTCCCCTCTTTTACCACCAATCTTTTCACAAAAATACCCTAGAAATCGAAGACACGCACGAGTGATACCGACGATGGCCGTCCGTCTGTCGGCCCGTCTGGTTAACAACTTCCTTCGTCTTAACGCCTCTCGAAGGCTATAAACTCTCGCTTCGTTTTATCGTCCTTATATCAACTTTCCGAGTGTTTGCAGAAGAACCAAGAGAAACAAGTAGCTCTCTAATGTCGCTCGTAAAAGTTCGGAGGGGCGGTTTTTTGTCGCCGTCAGCTCTTTCGTCGCGTCACGCTCGTGGACGTCGCGACGAGCTAACAACGCTTCACGTACCCGACACCTACTTCCCTCGGCGTGAACAAAGAAACCACATTTCCGGTCGAGCAATTAATACGCTCAAAGCAAAAAAAGACTGCCGAAAATACTTTGGTGGCGAAAGCCTTTTTTCCAAATGTTCCCCCAACAGAAAGCAGAAAACACATCCGATAGAATCGCTATAATTTTCTAAATTACAAGTTTGATTATTCTGCGAAGCGCAAAGTTCAAGACCGAATTGAAAGATGTCGAAACTTAGTGGGTCGAATGACCCAACCTTGATATTCATATCTACCGGGTTCTCTGTCACAGTGAACGCGCGTAATCGCGTGCGTTTCCTCGTCGCTTGATATTATCGTCGTACTCCTCCAATTTTAAAGACGACACGTCGATCGTGTCTCGCTAACGTTCACCGCTACCTTTCGATGTTTCCGTCCACGAAACGTGTCATTATCCCAGCCACGAGACATTTCAGTCTTCCGTGTAGGTTCGAGTTGAACAGCTTGAACAGAGTACATGCACTGCAACAAGCGTGTCAATCATCTTTTCGACAATCGCGTGCCAACGCAACTCGGTTCTCTTTTCACGAACGTGATCCTTTGACAACGATGGTTACCCGATTGTTCTATCGAGATAAGAAAACCGAGATGACGACGAGAATGGCAAGACGCGTGCGCATGCCTGTTTACCCAATGGCCACGTTCAGCTGGCGCGTTCCATCAGTCACACGCAAATAACTCACTTCTCGCAGAGGAGCGAGCGACCGAGGTAATTTATGCTCGCCGAAGCTCCTATCGCTTTCGTCCGCTGCGACGTTCTCGCACCTAGGCCAGCGACGTTCTCTCCTCTCGTCCACGGCCGACTTGTTTGTATTATTTAAGCGGCGGGGCACCGCGAACAGCTTTATGGATGAATTAATGTCCGCGAAGAGACTAGCGCGAACAACGGCCCGGTCCAGTTGCTTCACTGTCGCCGATTGATCTTTGTGATTTTAAGTTGCAAGCGGATCGTTCCACCATGTTGTTGTTTGATATGTTTTATATAACTTACGGTATAAACTACGTGTGATATGAAACTCAGGATTATTTCGAATTCGTCGTTCAATAGGGAGACGATGTTTGGTATTTAAAATTATTGGAAGGCGATAGTATCCAAACTAGTTTTACGTTTCTTTGAAAATGGTAAAACCGCTGAATAGCAAATTCTGTCGATGGTACGTGCGACCGTCTGTCTAACGTCGACGTAAATGCAGGCAGTTTGAAGGAAAACGAGCCGGTTAATTCTGGAGCCGTTTGTCAGACGAGGGCCGGCATCAACATCGGCAACAGTACACAGAATGAACGAAGCGGTTTCCCAACCTCCACGGTTACACCGCACTCGGTATATTTATTGGTGACGTTATTTTGGTATTTCGTTACGGGCGACGTCGGGCACGAGGCCGCGGTTCATTCGATCCGTTGAGTAATCGTTGCCATTAAGCAGCCTGTCCTCTCGCGTCTATACGCGAGGCTTTTTTGAAAGACAACGCCACGAAAAGGGGTTGCACGCGCGGTGAGAAATAAGGGAGGCGGAGGTCTAGCGAGACTAAGGAACGAAAGGGAGAGTCGAGTCGAGGAAGAAACAGGCTAGAAGAGGAACACCGACGCCTCTTAGCAGTGATAGAACGACCGGGATTCATGCTATGACCGTTACACCGCCAATTCGCTCGGTGATGAACTACCCCGACTTTCTCTTTCTCTCTCTCTTTCTCTCTCTCTGTTCCTCGGCGCCTCTTTCTTTCCTTCCATACGATGACGTAGATCGTAGCTAAGTTTGCGCCTCATATCCCTTCGTGACGCGCCTCGGTTACCGTACCATCGACCAATTAGAAGATCTCTGATCTCGAAGCTGTTCGAACGATTCCATCGTTGGTTGTTTCCCGTTGAATCAAGGATCAGAGAGGATACGGAAGTTTAATTAGTAAACGCAGAGAGCGAACGTGTTTGTGTAACCGCGGGTACGGCGCAATAATTCGGCAAGAAGCATTCTCCAATTTACCGGTTAACGTTGGTCGCTTTTCAAAGTGCATAGTGGACGATTAGATCGGGACTGGTCGCGACACGGTCTCGAGACGCTCGTATTCACTTCTGGCGCGGTTGTCGAGTGGTCATCCAATCTGTCGAAGCAGCCACGGCGATACTATCGAACGGGGTCCCGTCTCGTGGATCTGGAACAACGCGAGTATCGCCAATTTCTCTTTCCACGACGGCTTCGAAGACAAAGTTGCTCGTCCGTTGGCCCTCGACCGGAATTTTGCTCGTAGGCGGAAACCACGAAGAATGGTAGGAAAGCAAGAAACGGGCGAAGAAAGAGAAGAAAGAAGGAGAAAGAGAGAGAGAGGAGAGAAAGAGAGAAATTCGGGTGGACTGGTCCCCATTGCCGCGAGTCCAAAAAACGGTCCCCACGGGACGAACGTGGCCCATTATGTGCGCGAGGGAGCGAGCTTTTTTGCGGGGGACACTGAGGCTCGCCGAGGGTGGCCGCCGCCGTCACGTTGACGAGAGTCGCGCAGCTGGAAAACCGAGCCACCTCGTCGAGATTTCGAGAAAAAGGGAGGAAGAGACGAGAAGACTCTCGAGAGAGAAGCGGACGAAGAGAAGAGCTAAGACAGAGACCCGGTGCACGAAATGCTCGCGTGCTTTCGGCTATCTCTATATATTTTGCTTCCAACCTACACGTGTCTCCGCGTGTCTCCGCGCTGTTCCGGGCTCAACATTCTTGCGGTACGCCGAGCACTCCTCTCCCGCTCGTCCTCTCTCGTTCGCCACTCGTTTCTCTTCTTTTCTTCTTGTATATCGTCGCGAGGACGGTCGGCGAACTAACTCGTAATCCTCTCGTCGCCTCCACACATCACCCTCCAACGACGACCGTCTCAAGACCGAACACACCCCCGCGTCGCTGTTCTTCGCCGTGGATCTCGCTCGAATCTGCTACGGAAAATTACGAGCCTCTGGTTGAGGTGCACGGTCCAGCTTCGGATCCACGGCTCTTCGTGTGTACTTCAAGCGGGTAAACAGATTTCTGGACCTTTTCTGAGGATGCGATTCCATCTCTCCGTTTAGGTATTTTTCAGCGTGATTTAGTAGCCTCGAAACACAAAGGAGCGAGAAACATTCAACTTTTATGTTAAGTACTTTCGAGAACGTGCATAGTGAGTTACGATGTGCCGCCATGAAATCAGATGCAAGTATACCATAAAAGATTCAATCGCAGAGTGAATCTATGAGAAATTATAAACTTCCTTATTTTCGATGGATATGTGGCTAAATATAATTCCTAGACACGATGCTCCAAATTGCCATCCGTCGTATGAGTCAAAGTCCCATAAGACGTAGAGATACTACGGTATATTTTGTCTTCGGTACACCACGCGGTCGTCTAGCCTGTAACACGGCGCGCCTCTTCCAATTCGTCTCTTCCATAATCGTCGCGCGACTTTGGTGTCTCGATGCAGTGACACTCACATTTGTCTTCGACGATCAGGCATCAGGATAAACTATTCCAGCGTTGCGTTCCCCGGCCAATTAGAAATCGTCGGGAAGTACAGCCGGGTCCGTACGTCAGGGCAAAGTGGAAAGACCGATTAGCGCGACTCGCTGTCAAAACATCCACTCGCAGCCGGGACACGCGGCCTCCCTCGTCTCACCCCCGCGCTGACGCATACGCAAAGAGTGCATCCATGCACTCTCGGAGAATCAGCCACCCATGTGCACTCCCGGCAGTCCATCACTCCCGCCTGGACGGCTGCTGTCGGGGAGAGAAAGGGAGCGAGACACCATACGACTCTGAACAGAGGATAAAGGGAGAATAAGAGAGGTAAAATGAAAGCGAGCGAGAGCAACGGGGGCTTGGAAAGAGCGTAGCTGGACCGGCGCATAATATATCGGTTTAAAAGTACCATTTATTTAAATGGCGTTTATACCGGCCCGCCACGGGACGAAAAACACAGACCGCAGACCTGAAAATAATAACGGGGTTAGCAGGGTCCTCCACGAGGAGAGAAATGTCCTGCACGGCCGGCACGCGGATGCAATTGAATCAATCATCCACGAAAATGGGATTTCTGGATGCTCTCTCTGGCTCGTAAACCGCGATGAATTACCGTTCCACAGGAGCAGTCTCGCTATAATAGTTGTCACCAGCCGGAAAAACGTCTCTAGCCTCGGTTTTGCCTGTTTTACGACCGCCTGCCACCAAAAATCTCTCTCCTTCCTTTCTTTTTTCTTTCGTTTTACTTTTCTCTGTCTATTTATTCTTTTTTTTTTTCATTTTTCTTTTTGGCGTTTCAAAATGATCGTTCACGTCCAACACCATCGTCGATAAACTTTTCTCTCGCGGACGTAATTTGTACTCGGTGGCTCGATCGTTAATCGCCGGAGAATTCGTGGAGAGCCGAACCGTTTCGACGTCTCCGCGTTTCACAATACGTCGCGAGTCTCGACGGTGAGTTATTAAAATGGCACGAGCGATTTTATCTCGAGGCCACAAATAAGCAGCTTCCTTTGAACGAACGTTTAGGTGTGATCGAGGGGACAGGCCGCCTAACTTTATAGTCCCTAACGGTGCTGAACTCCTCTCTCTTTTTCTCTCGCTCTTTTTCTTTTTCATCTCTTTTCCCTGGATGTATGTTGCTCTTCTCTCCGGCAAAATTACGAAACCACGTTCCTCGATGGATATATACGTGTTTTCTGCTCGAACGTAATCAACGTCAGCCCCGTCCTTCGTACATCACCGCCGCGTACAATTATGTCAGCGATGACGCGGCCGACTGGCGCGGCGGGAACAAGAAAAAGATGGCCGGCCCACGAAACGCGAGAGGCATTAAAGTGTCAGCGACCGGGGTTCATTTAAATCCTGAGATATCCGCGCTACGTTGCACCATGTGCGCACCGACTACGACAGTTTTAAGTGCAGAGATCGGGCCACGCTATCGGTTCCTCCTCGCGCGTACGTTCTTCTTCCAGTAACGCGTTTTTGCGTGTCTCCACGTTTTATCTTGTGGTCCCATTCTTGGTCCCTTTTGTCTCCGCTTTGCACAGTGTCTCGTCGGGAACCCAAGAAGCTTCGAAGCGATCGAAAGGTCACACTACTACCTGCAGCGTACTCGCGTTTCGTCATGGAGAATTCGAGCGGGAAGTCCTCGGTGAAACGACTTTCAGATCTTCAGATAAAAACGGGTTTCGTCGTCGATAACTTATGGGCCGGAGATCACCGTCTAATCCTCGAGCGTGTCGTTTTCAGACGATTACAGGCGATTACGTCGTCGAAGGATCGTTGTCTCGTTAGTCAGAGAGCTATAATTTTTGAAACTGTATAACGCGAAATCATTAAAAAAGAGAACCTAAGAGCTTGCTGAATACACAAGTCTCCTACGCTATTTACCAACGGCACTATTACTTACAATCGAAGATGCTTCTCTTCGAACATCGTTAGGCAAAGAAATCTGTCAAAGGTTGACGCAGACATTTTTTAGCTGCTTATCGTCGAGCCAGGGATTCCGCCTAGGGCAATTGGCGAAGGTAAACGATGTCAACGATAATGAAAACGACGAGCTCGTCGAAGTCGTCAGAGGGAACCGGCGCAGAACGAAACGCTTCGGGATAGACGGTACGCGAAGAATCGAGCCGAAAGGCAAAAAGAAGAGATAGGCTCCTCCGACGCGGAGGGTGCACGAGAGAAGGGAAAAGAAGGCAAAGGAGGAAGAGACGCGAACGGTAGCGGATGGGGAGCGCGGATTAACAATGCCGCAAATACTGGTACCGGCCGTGGAATGCCCGCGAGCGCACACGACGCATAATTAATACCACGGTCGAGGGAGCGGCGAGTAGAGGCTCGCGGCGAGTCGAAGCGGTCGAACCAAGGGAGCAAGGGGGACGAGAGCAACGCGCAGCCTCCTCGGCCCGTTGCGGATCGTGGAACGGTGGAAAGAAAGAAGAAGGGAAGTCCCCGTTGGTACCGAAGGGATCGGGTTCGGGATGTCCGCGGGGAGGAGATTTATGTGGCTCCTGATTGAATCGTTCTCACTCGATCGCGCCGCTTGCTTTTTGCCCTCCCGAGATTCTCTCCGCGCTCTGCTCCTTCTTCCCTCCTTCACCCTCGCTGCTCTCCTCTTGCTGGTCACCGCTCTTTCTCTCTTTTTCCAGTCGGCCTCCGGACCGCTACGACCGCGGTTGCCCAGAACCGTTTGCGACCGTATGGCTTATGCCCGTCTGGAAGCTTATCTCCAAGACTTGGTCTTTGTGGCTCTTGGTAGTTTTTCTTTGAAGGAGTCATAAAGTCAACGCTTTTTTCCTATAGGTTGAAAAATTGGCTATCACGTAGATTTCGATTATTTTGGTATTCTAACGACGATAGAAATACGTATTGCGGATGAGATGAGAAGATAGCTGGGTAAAGGAATGCAGGTGCGACTGATTGTTTCCGTTACGGTCATAAAAATAGGCATGTACGAAACTGTTTAGGAAGATTGTAAAGTTTGTCGACTATTCGGGCGGAAATCTTGATCGCAAAGTTGTAAGGTGTCGTTTTATCGCGAGGTGAAAGGCAAATCGGCCCGTTGATCGGGATATTACACGGGACCGGCGCGAGTTTCTGTCTTTCGAATCGGCCGCGTTGCTATCCGAGATAAGATTGTCGATGGTGCTCGCGCGACGGTCGTGCTCCAGACCGCTGAAAACGTTGATTTCTCACGCCTGTATTCGTGCCTGTGTGCTTCTCGTGCTCGTTCGTCACGCCTGTACGCCCACGCTTGCATCCGCGATCCAACAAAAGCTAGAAAATTAACGTAGGAAAGTAGCACTTTGTCGAGACGAATATCCCCTTCCAGCGTCATCGTGAGACATCTGTTCCGATGTGGATTGAAGTGACAACGCTTGCCTTGATAAATAAACGATTATACCTAAGTATAGTTGGAATATGTAGATTGTGAAATATTATACAATTGCGTCGTACGGATGATCCAATTTTGGCGTTACTCGTTAGGTAAAGGAACGAATGTCGTGCACCGATGAAACGACAGATGACGTTCCTATTTATATACCTACTCTTTAGACGTGCTCCAAAATGGCAAAGGCTGTTCACTCACTTTGTATCGTACGTCTCCCCGATCCTCGATATTCACCGGAAATGTATTATTCACTAAGCGGGCAGACGTTTCTTGGTTCCATAGAAAATGCAAAGGAATGTTTTGCTCTAATTTTAAACGTCCAAATTTGGAACTTCGAGAAACTTCGAATCCGCGTATTAACACCATAATACGAAGCATCTAGAAACCAAACCGATCGATTCTGTCAAGACCAAACGTTTTACTTTTAAGGGATGAAACATCAGTCGTATACTTCGATGTCAAAGGTGGAAGAGAACGAACTAGTTTAGCTTTTATTGCAAGTGGCTCCTGTATGACAAGCGTGTTTCTCGATTTTTCATGGTAAAATATCACGTCTGTTTCGTCTGGAGAGTAGACAGTTGTCGACGTAGGTATTTATCCGTAATTTTCTCGCATCGTCGTCATCGACGTCGTCGTGGCGCACGGTAAATTTCTGGAACAGAATCTCCATTGTAATGCCACGCTCTCGCTCGGGGCGCTCTGTTAGCCAGCTAGGCGGCGAACGGAAGCAAAACAAAAGACGCCGAAATGCGTTCATTATTTCGAGCTAATTGGCGGTGCCTTTACCCTCGAGCCGAGAGGGAGCAGCTCGACTCGCTGCAGCAGCCACCAGCACCAGCCTCCTCGTACTTTCAGAAGCGACGTTCTCTCTTTTACCCGCTCGCCGCAGGCCTCTCCTCCTCCTCCTCCTCCTCGCTCTCTTCTCCGGATCCCCTCTCTAACCTTTGAATTAAATATTCCTTCTTGGTGAACAGGAATTTTCTATACCCCCTAATGTTGTATTCGTGTCCCGCGTGTTCCACGGGGAACCGGCGGTCCTCTGTTTTACGGCCTCGGTCGTCTTGGGAGTAATCCGAACGTTTGAATCCATGGCAAACTGCTCTATTTCTGTTGCAATCTCTTTTACCAAAAAAGAATTTATTCTCACCATTTTTCCCATCACTCGAATGATTTCTCAGAGAGAAATATATCGATCGATCGAAAGAATCCTCGGAATTAAAGATACATATAGACAGCGCAACAGACGACACTGGTTATTTCGCAAAGCAATCTCGAGGACAAGAATCCTTTCACTTACTACATACCACTGTAACTGCCACCGATCCGTCAGACAAAAGGCCACGCTTGTACTTCTTGAGAAGGCACCCACCCCGGAAGAGGAGAGCCGGTAGAAATCTCGAAATCTCCGGAGATGGAGATTCAGGTGGAAAAAATGGGCTTCGCGTACCAGGAGGCTCATTCAGGTTGCCGGTAGTCGAGACGCATCGGTCGCTCGGCGAACATGGTTGCGCGGTATGCGTACACGACTTACGATAAGTATCGCGACACATGTCGGCGTAAGTGGCGCGATCAATAAGGCGCGCGCGCGCGACGGAGAGGAGATTCGTCTCTTTGGCGCGGCTGGAAGTCAAGGAGCCACGGCATCGAAACAGCCAATTCGTTTTCTTCTCTCGGCCACGGTTGTCTCCCCCGAAAGACGAAGATACAGACAAGATACGAATGTATATCGAGAAGGAAGCGTAAGAGTAAGAAAGAAAGGGAGAAAGAACCGCAAGGTAGGTCATCGTGCGACCGTAGCGCACACACGGTAGCTGCATCCTTCTGCGACGTACGACGTTACACGCTCACGCATATGTCGTTTGCCGGAGGAGAGCGCAAGGACTATACATAATATTCCTTCGGTGGTGTTACGGCGTGGGGCGCTACGTCGCGTCGTTGGTTCCATCGGACAACGCCACGTGATGGTAATGGCCGCGATAATTATTTAGATAGCGGAGGATATATGCTTCCTAGCGCAGCATGGGACCCGGCCGCGTCGTTTCCATGGTGCCCCCGTCGCTGGAACCGGGGACGTGGCCGGTGAAACCCGACGGAACGCGTATATGTATATATATTCCAACCACCGGTTCGCCTCCTCCCTAGGTTTATCCACGGCCTCGTTATTCCGCGCCGTCGCCACGAATCACGCCAGGTAACGCCGCTTTTCCGGCCGCGGGCTCGATCGTTCGTCTTGCGCCCGCATCGCCGCCATCTGCCCCCTTCGAAGCGAATAGATAACCACCGACTGAAATACGAATCACCGGTTGCTTCAACGAGGATATTCGTCACTGTCGCGATTACGTTCTAAATACTAAACGTTTTTCATAGCAAGGCGTTAGAGGTCTGTCTTCTACATCGTGCATTGTAATATATCGAATGTTGAGCTACAGCGTGTAGCGTGGAGGTGTCCAAAGTTTCGAAACACGAGTCGGATAATGCCAGAGGTAATACCGCGGAACTAATTATTACCGCGAGAACAACGTAACTACGGTAGTTTTTACAACGGCGAACGTGGTTAATGGTCGGTGGATGGCGAACTGTTCATCATCAGTGCGTCGACTGCGATCGCGCGGATGGAGCTAGATTAATCGTATGTATCTTCTATATGCGTTGTAAGTGGTATATAATCGCGTAATGTATTGTGCGAGGTGGGCAGATAGCGTCAAATAATATAATAATATAAACGATAAGTGGATAAATTTCACGGAATCCTGTTTACGAATTATGTTAAGCAGAACGGGAGAAGAGGAATTAACGCGGCCGGTTCGATAACTATCTGGCCCCGATCCGTGGCGCAATCGATCTGTCCGCCGATAAACCCGTCGCCTAGACGCGGATTTCGGCTCGATCGCGTTTGCATAATTAAAGCAAACGAGCATATTATTCCGACGGTTTCGTGGAATCGCGCGCTTATCGATTTCCCTGATCGCTACCTTGTCGAAATCCGGCATGCCAGACCAAATTGGGTGACGATAGACTCGACGAAGGGGAGCAACAAATCAGCAAGCTAATCGTCCTATTTATGGCCGTCCCCCTACACATCGACATAGAGAAAGAGGATGGAATAGGCGATTTCAAGCATCGTCGTCGTCGTCGTCGTCATTGAGATACTTCCTCTTGCGGTTTCTATCACTCTCTTTCTTCCTTCCTCTTAACGGAGTTTGGGGTGGATTAACCCGATTCAGCCAGAGTGTGTAGCAGGGCATTACTTCCACGCAGTGTTCCTCGGGTCCGTGGATCCTGGCTGAGAGAGAGTCCCCCGATTTTCGCATAAATCAGCCGTGTCCCCCGACGTGTTCCCCTCTCTCTGTCTCTGTCGAATGGAACCGTGGCGGCATCCCTTCCTCCTTGGTTCGCCGCTGTTCCACCCACGGACGACGGGACTGGAGAATCGAAGAGGGAAGAAAGGAGACGGCGAAACGAAGAGCAGAGGAGCGCTATTTTATTGCCGGCTTAATAAATGGAGGCTCCTTTATTTGCTCGAGCCAGCATCCGCTCGCAGTTTGCCAACCTGTTTGCTAACAACAAATTAATCGGGTGACGTATCCCGGAGAGCGCGTATATACACGTATATATATTTATACGTATACACGCTGAGGTTCTTACGTCTCCCTTTCTCCGCAGGGTCCGAGCAGGTCGTACTTTTACCTCTTTCTCTCTCTTTCTTCTGCTTATCCTCCGCCAGGCTGAGACTCTTTCGAGGACGAAGACGACAGGCCGGAATACGAAGCTCGACAGCGGCCGTTCTTTCACCCCTTCGAGCGACCTGCAACCTGCTGCTGTGCTCACTTCATCGTTTCTCTCCTCTCTTCTCGTTCTCTCTCCGCGTATCTCCGCTTGGCCCGTAGCCTCGTTGCGAGGCCAGGTATGCGTTACCCGCGGTGCCACGGCCCGATACGTACTTACGCATTTGCCAATCTGTAATTCATAACGCGAACGTTCACGGTTTTTGCCCGCTCCTCGCGCTGGGAGACCAAAGGGAACAAGAGAAGGAACGAGCGACGTGCAGCATCACGTTTCCGATCCCGTGGGAATAAAACCTGACCTGGTCAACGTCCCGGCTCCTGCAAAACTCGTGTTTCTTCCCTGCGAGATTCTAACCGGTGAATACGACATCAACGGATCGACCGATGACAGATATATGGACACCTACTTCTGCCCCTGATAGACGTAATCGTTTGTACGACTTCGATCCACGTCGTTTTCTTGAGAAGATCCGTTTCTTCTGGGTTTTGTGTCTTCGACAAATGGCTCGATGCTGACGTAAAATTTTTGGACTTTGAATCATGTTATGATAATTCTGGGGACATATGTATTATTTATCCATCGATGACTCTGACGATATCCCACAATTTTTCAACGTCATCAAGACAAATTCTTATGATTTACGCTTACGAGAGTTGATCAAAGTCGCAGCAACGTATTTGATTCAAATTGTTCGATCGTTTAAACTGAAATTGATCATTCAAAGAAATCAAATCCAAGGAATCTCTAACGTGCCGATAAATCGATCGTTCGATTTTCAAGAAAAAATCGACGGCCACTATGTTCCGTTGGCGAAACAGGTTTACAGAATAGATCCTAAGTCATTTAGATCTTGGCTGGGTCGCGGGACGACCTGCAGGGAGTGTCTTTCGGCGCCGACATCCGGGGATTATATCAGCTGCGACGGACAGCTCGCCTAACAAATGATTCCCCTAATTCTCTTTTCGTCGAGCATTCGCATAATGGTCGTTATCGTCCCCGACCCACCGGGTAGCGCTGATACTTCGGGATTACCATATTTACGACGGAGTCGTTCTCGTCTGCAGGACCTCGCGCGTATATATGTTCAAAGCGTACGTTACTCACCTACGAACGCTTTGTTTCAACATACAACAGGAACAGCCTCGATCGTGTTGTCCTCTTTTTAAATACTCTTCCATGGAAGTGGTAGGTTAAAGTTGCAGAAATCGGTGGTGGAACTGCTACTTTGTAAAAACGTAGGCTTCGAGTTCATGGAAATCAGAGAAGACTCTCCGGATGGATTTTTACACGGTGGTCGAAAGTTTATTGCACCCTCCAGTTGGTGAGTCGGTTCCAGCGTTAAACGGAGAATTCCCCGGGCAGTTTCACAGGCTCGACCGGTCGATTCCGTAGCCGGGAGGCGCGGGAAGAGCTATATCGGACGGCCGGTTGGCAAATAGCGACAGCTTACCGACGTTTCGATACATTTCTATCGGGAGCAATAAAGTGGCGGCGTTTTTGCCCGTTTCGAAACTCGTTACACGCTCGACTCGTCTCGATGGATACGCCGCGCGTATCGATGCGTCGAACCGAGAGTCGGGTAGAGGAGATCTTGGGATCCAATGCAACTTTTTCTCGCGCCCCGCGCCTTTTTTCCGCGCCAGCTCCGTATCCGTTTGTCAGTGGCCGTGGCTAAGGGGGCAAGGAGAAGGCGGATGAGAAGCCGAGTCGAAGAACATCCGAGCATCGGACAGAGAAGAGATACTTTTCTTCTTGGTGCACGAGCCGAGCGCGCAGCTTTACTCTCGCGGCGCAACGGCGCTCGGGGGACTTGGAATTCCAGCGCGAGATGCCGGTGCTGTGTGCTTACGTAAGAAAATCTCGGCAAAAGCCGTGGTAAGAAAAGGGTTCGCGACCGTGCCTTTTCTCTCTCTCTTCTCTTTTGCAATTCTCTGCTTCTCTTTTTCCTTCGTTCGTTCGTTCTCAAGGAACAGCAGCGAGGTGGTAGAGTAGAGCATTCAAGAATTGCTTCTCTCTGCACCTGCTCGAACCGCGGTGAAATCTGCGGAGTGGAGAGAAAGAAAAAGAGAAAAAAGAAACAGCGGCGGCGGCGGCGGCGGCTGCCGGCAGCGTTTGTCGTGCTGCTCGTCGGCGTCGTCAGGAGTCGTCGCCACCGGCGCAGTGTCGTCGTTGTCGTCGACCACTCGCGGCAGCCAGCCGGTAGCTGTGCTCCAGGTCTCCGTACCGGTCATGCGTCGCAACTATAATTTGAAATAATTTATAAATCCTATTCAATTCAAATTAAGGCTCCACTCTGTCGGATGAATAAAAGATGCGCCGTACCGCTCGCTCGCCCGCTCGCTCTCGTGCTCACGCGCGCCGCCGAGAGGCCGCGCAATAATGCGCGCGCGCGCGCTCTTCTCTGCGCGCAAGGGGCCAAATGGTGGCCCATTATGTCTATCTCCTTCTCCCTCTTTTTCGCTCCCTCGGATCAGGCGAGTTACGCCAGGGGCGGCTTGTCTCGAATTCCTGCGAAGATTATGATCGGTCCGCGAAATTGGAGGATTAGGCCGCGCGTCGCCTCGCGTACACTTTCTTCTGCGTGTTTTCATTCTTTGTCACGTGTCGCTTAAACGTCGATTGTAATTTCTCGTAGTTGAAACCACGGTGGTCGAGAGATACCCTCTTTCGTACCTTTCGCATCTACTTTTATTTGAGAATCGTTTCAGTTAGGCATTACCGTACTGAATTTCCTTCGATATTTTTATCCTGATCGAAGGATTAAATTGTTGTTAATAATACAAAAAGCAACGACGAATTCTACGAATCGTAATCACTCGTTCGTACATAAATGCGTAAATGAGCGCTAAATGACAGATCCACGGTCGGAAAACTACTCGGAACGGCGATTCGCCCTCTCTAGAGCCATCCTCATATTTTATTGCGAAAAATCCGACGGATGGTGTGTGCCTGGTGTCCCCCTTTCCGTGTTATCCAGCGGCGTAGAGCCTGGCTACCAGAGAAGAGACGAACAAAGAGGAAGAGAGACAGGGGACCCGAGAGAGGCATATACGGGGCATTATAAAGCATTACAACGAGTGCTGTTAACGTCCGTGTCCAATCCGCGTGCCGCTCGAAAATAAAATACAAAATAGCGCGACAGCGCTTTGTAAAGCTTTCTGTCAAATCCATCGGCCGTCGCGCGTTTTGCCTCTTTTCCTCTCTTTCCACTCGAGCCACGATACCCTGTCCCCTCCGTCACCCCTTGCTGGCTCGAAAAATCCATCTCTGTTTCGCCATTGCCTCGTCGTCACCCTCGCGCGACCCGTTCACACTGTCAGTTGTAAAAGGGTCACGATGGAGCGGCGAAAATCACTTCTGTCCCCTGGCCAGCCGATACTTTGTTTTATTTTTTTCGTCGCGTCGTTTCGATCCATCGATACGCCTGATATTCGTCAGATATTATTCCCCGATAAACCAAATAATCAAATAGAAACCGTGATTAGAGGAAAAAAGAATCCAACGACGAGTCTCCGGCGGAAGTTGCAGGAAGCGAAATCAATTTGCACGTATATCCGCGATAGACACTTTCCGGAGATTGCGTTTTCACCCCCCGAGCTAGTGGAACAACGTCGACGACTCTCGATTCGTCTTCCCGCTTGGTTACGTCTATACGTCTCCCTTTTTCACCGCTCGTACTCCTCTTCTTTCCTCCTCTTGCATCAACCGCTCGAACACACACGAGCAACTGACGAACACACGCGCGTTTCTTCTCTTCACCGTTACGCGAGTGCGACCGATTCGAATTGCAAATCAAATAGAACGTGCCCTGCGGAACGCTCGCCGGGGATATTCGTTCCCGTCGCTCGATCTTCCTTTCCACGAATTTTCCGCGAGAAAAAAGCTGGGTAACGCGATAGCTATGGGATCGAGTTTGTTCGTAGCGTAGGAATGACACGTTTCAGAAAATTATTTAGAATTCGGTTTCGTAAATTTATACAGCTTACGTAATTTGATTATAGACGTGATTTATAGTTTGATTCTGCAGATGATACGTCAGCTACAAAGTTCATCGGCAAATGTATTGTATAATTTACTGTACAAGTAGTTCTTCTGTTTCTATTTTCAAGTACGTTATACGATATGTATTATAATCTCTGACTATTGGATTTAGTGTTCAGTAAACTAGTGAAATTGGGACTAATGTTATTTGGATAGCAAAAGAGACCTACTTTTCAGATTCGAATCATATGATCGGAAGATTCGAAATACTCGCAAACGTAATTACAAATACAAACATCTTCCGCACATTCCTACATTTTTCACCAAGCAGTGGAGGAGTTTTCTGAACCATCGCTCCGTTAGATTCACCCCTGTAGCTTCTCTAGGGCAAAATTTCGAAAACCCTTCATTCAACGAACGCAACTTCTCTCACTGTGGCTTTTCTCTCGTTCACCAGGGCGCGGATTCACGGGGGATGAAGCGAAGCGGTAGCGGCGCGGCCGCTCGCAGCCAATCGAGAGTTTATCGGGGTGGCGCGCGCGCCACGGAATATTCGCCGCTCAATTTCGTTTTCCCCCCTGTTTAATCATGGTCCTGGGGGTCCGATGGTTCGGAGGTGGCTCGTGTGCGCTACGCCGCGCAACAGGAACGATAGACAAAGAGCGTCGATGTGGAACGGTGGCGTGTAAGGGGTTCGGGGACAGGGAGGGGTTGCTGATAGCCGAGGAGGGGTTGCTAGGGCGGCGGCAATAGCCTCGCTCGGGCCGTCATTTGTCAGGGGCTGTCGCGGCACGAGCGTGTTTCTGTTCCAGCGGCGCAGATAGCGGCCCATCCATAGGCCGTTCATCTTTATTCCTTTATATATAGAGTTCGTGTGCGCCACCCCCCACCTTCTCCTGTTCACCATTCCCCCCGTCTATCGTCTCTTTCGCCTAAAACGCCCTACACGATTCCCTCGAACTCATTTAATTACAACAAACAATTTATTAGGTCCATCCAGGATCCGCCCACGGGCACGCACGCGGAATATAGTGGGAGAGCACAGGCTGGCGTTCGAGGTGAGGCGAAAAGGCGAGGGGAAACCGGGGGATAGAATGGTGCACTCGTTCGTTCGACCGGCGAAACTGAAATTATTCCGCCGGGGGTGGCCGGTCACCCAATTGTATCCGCACAAAGGAACGTGTTTTTGGTTCGTTCGCCGGTGAAACGTGTCGGTTCCGCTCGGATCGGCTCGGCTCGACCCAGCGGCTCGCCGATGCGGCACGGGACCCCCTCGTCGATGAAACGACCGGGAATATCAGCGTGCCCAATTGATCTCCGAAGGTGGACCGGACGCGGGAACGAATCGCTGATTTGCTGGGAATAATTAACTCTTGACCGTGTAGTAACTTTGTTGCGGGCTACCGTGTGTATGTGGTATTCTCTTTCTCTGATAGTTTCACCGATAGAACAATATATATTTTACATTTGCCATTTCTATCGCTGATATGATAAACGTATAGATGTCTCGCTCATGCCGTAGGTAAAGTAACCCGGTTAAGAAAGAAGAATCGCATTATTTGAGAAACCGCGAGTACCGATCGGACACGCACGATAGGGCGACGCTATTAAAAACGAAAGCGTGAGAGATCCGACTTGTTCGACTCGGTGTCTCTCCGTCTTTCACTCCCAGCAATCAGTAGATTGATTGCAGCGGAAAGCAAGGAACATTTCGTTTAGAAAGCCGTACGCCGATAGGAATCGCACGCTATTATAACAACGGTCTCGGCATAATTCAAGACGTAATTACGTGCCAGCCATTTTCTTCTTACCCACGCAAAGTCAAAACGCGCTTCTAATAAGGGACATGTAACGCATACGTTAGCCTGGATCGCGACGCAATTTTCCATCTTGCGTTCACCAGTTTTTCCGTGTAGCCGTTAATTATATCCTATTGCGAAGAACGAACCTGGCTCAAACTACTCTCTCTCTCTTTCTCTCTTGTGGTCCTCTTTCTCTTGGTTAGCGCCTCCGTAGTGATTCACGCGACTTTCCGTGGACACGCGTGGGCGGCTGCTTGGCTGACCTACGACCTTTGCAAGGCTCGAGCCGACGCGCTATCTCGACGACCGCCGATAAGATTCGCGAATTCGAAGCGATCGTTCATCACACTCCTTTCGTCGCACATAATCTACGTCGCCTCGTCGACTCTATTTCGCGTTCCTTCTCGCATGGAATTGTCCGCAGGGTAGGACCAGCGCGAGGTATCCGATAACTTTAACCTTTCTTCCACTTCCCGACGATTCGTCAGATTAGTTTTATTAATGGCTGCAAACTGTTATCTTAATAGCGGCCTCTTTCTCCGTCTGTACGACTAACGACCACGTGGAAGCCTATTATACGACTGGTCAGAGAAATAACGAGCAGACCAACTTCATACTTGGTCGTTACCTTCGCGGTTGTTGTTGGGTGGCGTCAGGTGAACTTCCACGGAAGACTCTGTCTGGTATACATATGTTTTAAAAAGTTCAGCGATTCTTTGAAACTCAGGAATGTAGTAGAATCCGTGTAGAAGTAGAATTCTTTCTTCTGACGCTGTTTCTCTTACCTTGGAATATTATGTGAGTCTACTCTTTGACATAAACACCGCTGGTAGCAGCAAGCTAGGTTTATACGAGAGAAGCATCTCTTACGCAACACTATAGCAAGAAACTTTGCCTGGAAGAAAGAATAGCGCGAAACTGGTCTCCGTGGCACGGAGTAAAGATCTTTTGACCTTCTTCTCGCCTGTCATAAAGCCTCTCTGCGAACCCTTCGTCTTACGGCTGGATATCTTCCGACGTTATTACCACCTTGATGCTGAGATTTTTTTCGCGAAGAATTTTATTTAAATACGTAATATTAAAAAGAAGAGAAATGTCGCGTCCTGAGAAGAGTAAAAGTTCCCTTAACAAACGTAACGTAAGTTGAAGCGAGCCAATGATGGCGCAGTCCCTAGTTCCGCCGCGATTCGATCAATTAAGCCGACACCATTGTAATTTGTAGCATCTCTATCTGCATTTGTCTGGAACCGGTTAACGAGGGTAGCCAATCTAAGAAGGAACGATCTCTCGTTGCCCCCAGCCAGGCCGATTAATCGACTCTTCGTCGAGCGAAACAGCAGCAGCAGCAGCAGCTCTGCGACTCATTGCACGCGCGTACGTTACCTTGAATATTTTCAGCCGGCCACTGGTTGCAGCTGCTGTTGCCGTCGCAGTCCTCTGTGCAATTTTAGTTCTTCGCTTCCATCACTGAATGGCAAAATAAAGTGATCGCAAACACACGAAGTAATTAATTACCGCGATCTGATTGCGCGCAATTAATCCTGCCGTCTTGCCGGTGGATCATTAATTAAGAGTAAACGAATGTCTCCGGGATGTAGACACTCGAGGGATACGCGCTCATTTATTTGGAATAATTTACTTTAAACGGCCGTGCTTAGGACTCGAGGTCCACGAGGAGCACGTCCTAGCGCTAGATCCACGCGATAAATTCTCGCTTATCGGATGCCTGGATATCGATCTGTCTACGTTGCATGTCCGCCAAATGCTTTCTTGTAAATTTCCTAACACCCCAGGTTTGTTCAAGAATTTGTGTAGCAATAGCAATTTACATACTTTTCTTATTAAATCCATATTGCAGAAGATCAACGTTCTTCCTGATTTTCATTTCGAAATCTTATTAATCATTGGTATTAATTTTTTACGGCAAGTAATGGAATACTTTCATGAACCAGTATAGATTCTACGATTTTAGGAAGAAAGGAATGCTACTAACTGTTGAAGAAATCATAGCTACAAATATTCCTCCGCTTTCTAGATCCGGCAACCCGAATAAAGTTTCCATAGAAACGCGTGTAGTCACCGCGTTAACGTCTGCAGAAAACGCAATTATCATTTGGCGCGAGCGATGGAGGAAGTTCTCGGACTGGAATCCCGCGTTCTCGTCCCGTTGACTTTTTATTTCTCTTAGGAAGAAGTTAACAGGGTTCGCTTAGCTCGTTACTGGAGTCCTCCCACGTGAATCGAATTATCCTCCGCTTGGTAGCGTGAAAAAGAGGAGGCGTGCCATTTACGACCGCTTCCCTCGATTATTGCCACTTCCGGTTGCAAAGCTTTCCGATTAGCGTATGCACGAGCTTTCCTTTTTTCCCATCCTTTCGAGAGCCTCTCTCTAATTCCGAGTAGCTCACATGGGTATCCCCTCGATCCTCGACGATCGCAAGAAAGGAATATTAATTTGTTTGAACGAGCTCCAGTCGAATTATTACGTCCTGTGAGTAGGATCCTCGGTTTTCGTCAGATTTCTCGATTACTCACAGCCGCAACCTTTGTCCATAAGTTCAAGCGGTTTAATAGCACGATCGAAAGAGCGGCAGCGATCGGTGCATTAAGGTCAGCTGGGTCGAGCTATATAAAGATAATAACCAGCCACCGGCCAACCGGCGAATAAGTTCTTTTATGTCCGAGTATGTTACGCGCGTGAGAGGTTTCTTTAAAGGTGCGCGCCGCTCGAACTTTGGGGAACCCCGATCTTTCCGATGCTGACATTTGCATGCAACAAATCGGTGATAGATTCCGTGTGAAATATTGCGTTTAATATAGTAACTCGTAAACACTTTAATTCATGGAAAATTACAAGCAAGTTTTACCATTTGAAACAAATAAACATTAGGTAACGTTTTGTTACTACAGTTACTGAAAGAATGTAAGTGTTCTGGAAAAAATTAATATCAACTTTTATTAGTGCTACTAGCGTTACAAGTCGATAGTCCTAATATTAAGAACTAAAGATCTCAAAATGAAAATAAATACTAATTCGAACCACTGAACTCCCAATTACAAAGCATTGAATTTATCGCGATATAGATATAACTTAAATTCTATTGCACTGCTTTACGATAATAAGGACGTTAAAGGGCGACACGACGCGCACCGCGAGATCGTTGGACGGTCACGCGTTCCCAAGGAGTAATTCGATAATAATTGGTGCGTGGAGGAAATGCTGTCCACCGGTAAAAGGTTTCGGAGTCCCCTTAATGATGAGATCGGGCGATCAGCGGACGAGCGATCGAGCACGGGGGTCAGCGAGGTCAGGCCGCACAAAAATAATAATCAATCGGACGAGCGGAAAGTGAGAGCCGGCCAATTACGCGATGTCGGCGGTGCCTGTGCTGCGGTTTCCCTTCGTCAAGAGGAACGAGGACAAACGGAGCTTCCTACCGCCTTCAATTCACCTCCACCAATTCCTTCTGGCCGCCTATCATAACCTAACAACACGAAACTCCCTCGCTTTATTATTAAAAGTTAAAATTCCGCTGGGAGAAGGCCCGATCTTGCGGCAAACCGCCATCCACCTTCCTTCACCTGCCTCTGCCCTACCTCGCACTCTCGCTCGTTTCACGCGGACCCACCACCCTTTATAAAGTCGTGCAAACGCTCTCGTTGTCGGCTATCCTCGGCATCCGGTTCTGGCAGTTCGTGTGAAGCTGCTAGTTCGTCGTTCAGCTTTGACTGACAGGTTGCTGGTGAGTTTTAATCATGTTGAAATGTTGCAAAGGCTCGTGTAATTTGTTCGCGAGTAGAGCTTGTTACGAGAGTTGTAATAAGGAGCACGGAATGATTGGTTCTGTCTAAGACGCTTGTCATTGACGCTAGAAAAATGCACAGTTTGTATAGTATCTAGGGTATCTAAATGGATTAACGAGTCTTGCTATATACAATTTATCGAAATAGCTTGGGAAACTATATTGATCGAGCAATTTGACAACCTACCTAACAGCCTATCAAATGGCAGTGGCATTTACGGTCGTCCTTAGTGTTACCTCCAATTTATCTTCTAAATATCGCACATGTATTTCAAAAGTTCCGCGACTCACAATAATTCGACGATAAATAAGTTTGTGTAATCTTCCAAATAGTTTGAGAAACTTGTTCGAGTCGTGCTACTTTTGAAATATGGATAGGTATGCACGCGCGATGTGTTAATGCTGAAAGCGCTGATTGAAACGCGGAAATTTTTAAAATCGCGTCGCGTGTCTAGAAAGTTTTCTGTAGCGGCTACATCGTTAAAAGAGGAAGTCGGAGAAAAAAATAAAAATGCAACGACAACAACCGCAACGATATAACTCCAGCTGGGACTTTCGAACGGCGCGTGTAGCGGCAGGGTAATAAAATTCACGGCGCCCACTGGAGGATTCCGAAGCGAACGAGGAGGCGATTTTTTTCCTGAAGAGCGGAATTGTCGAAAAGTGGTAAAACTGTCGGGGAAGAGTAAAGGGATTGGAATGGCGAGGCAGGGTCGTTACGAATTACGCGGACGTTTACCGGCGAGCCGATTGAAACGCGCGGAAACAGGGTCCTCGGGTGCTGGTACTGGTTCCACGATGGAATATTTAAACGGAACAGGAGTCGCTCGACGTGGCCGAGTCGGGAAACCGCAACTCGTTTCCTCGTCCACGAAACTCTGTGTCACCGAAAACGCATGGCCGCAGAACATTTTGAGGGTTTATAAACAAACGGATCTCCGGCCGGAATGAGTTCGCTCGCGTGTTCTCGTTTAAGTCCAATCGAAACCTTGTTTTCCACGAATTGTGAGCCTGTTTTGAGTGGTTTCAACGGTCACTGTCACGTTAAGAACTGCGTACATACCCGTTTCCTTCGGAGTAATGTAAGTTTTGCGATGAATCGAACATTCAATTAAATTTGACGAGCATTTTATATTTCGTGCTCTATGAGATTTGTATTTCGAATGGTTAAAATACCAGAGGACATTTCTTCTTTAAAACATCAGATCAAATAGAGCGTCGAGACCAAATTCGACAGGGCACTGCAAAGAATTAAAACAATACCAATTAGCGAGCAAACAATGTAAATCCCATGCTCGTTAAACTTTATTACTCGCCATTTCTGCTCGATCAATTACTCGAACGATTTACAACAAATTCCGTATAATTATTCCTCGATACCAATGTTCCCGTACAATTCTTCTCGTCTGTAACACGATATCTCCTTTGACGAACGATACCTCGACTTTAATAATTTATCAAAGATCGATGGCCGAAGGGATTTTGGGGATGGGAATCGAGGGGAGATCGATCATATTCTTGGCGCGAGCTGGTTTTCGATAAGGTATATAAATTGTTCTGGGAACGCGGTTCAGAACCGATCTCGAACAAGGGTTTTTTCGCCGGGGAGAAGATAGTTGGAGATGGTTAACGACTCGATGGACGCGACGCAGCCGCGCCTCGGACGGAATTGGGAATAATTCGACGAGCGACCGATTCGCGCGATTACGTATTATGCTAAACACGCGAAAATGGCTTTTTAAATGGAACATCTACATTTATGCGTCCCCTCTATTCACCATCTTGCCCTGTAGCTCGATGGTGGCTGGTAGCCTGAGTCTCGAGTGCCGGAATGGATGGAACGCGTAAGCAGCGGCGAATTAAACGCAATTTTCGTCCATGCGAGGTATGCATAACAAATTGTCGATGGGGACTGAACGTCTTTATACTTTGAAACTGGCGCGCGGTCATTATGCACGTAGCACGGGGGCAGAAAAGCGGTGCTTCCGTCCCACCGACGATTACAATCCAATTATTATTCCTGCATAAACGCCCCTCGTCGTCTCCTCCCTATCGATCGATCGTTTCGCCGATCGTGTACTCACTTGGCTGACGAGCCGCCGCCGATCGACCTAATCGGTCGCGTTTCACCGACGATAATAAGGAACGAACGATGGAAAGCGGGTCGAAAGGAATCGAGGGACGAAGGCGGTGAGATCGATCCGCGAAATTGAAAATTAAACGGTTCGCGACCACCACCGTTTGATTTTCGAGTAACAGCACCGCGTGTTTCTTCTTCCTTTCTTCTCTTTTATTTTTCTCTCTTTTTTCATTTCCTTTTTTTAATCGGGGTATCCCATGTATTTTTTCTGTTCCATACGCCGACCGGGATACATCTCCACCATACAGGATCCAACGTCCGTAAGTATGGGTTGTTATTACGTATCACGAAATGTTGCAAAGTAGCGGCCGAACGAACGAACGAAGCCGCTGCTCACCGGCAGTTAGCACGAACGAACGGGTTTCTTTCCCGTCGCGACGACCGACCGTGATCGATTCGGCCAGAGACCCTGAAAAAAGTCTCGCGCGTATCGCGTTTCGCTTATTGCGACCCGCACCGCGAACTGTTCGTTCGATCGGTCTGGGTGGCGGGCAAAAAGTAGAACGAACCGGCAGCTTCGAAAATTCGGTGTTTCACGGTTACCGACACGCCGCGCCGACGACTCTCTTTCTTGCCTCCGCTTCCACAGAAAAGAACGATGAATTTCTAATCAACACTTTGTCGTCCGGTAAGAGTTACGCTTGCCTGACGTTGCATTCCTTGACACGAACTTCTACGCTTGCAAGTGCTTTTTCCCAGATTTTTTGATCTAGAGAGACGCTTGATTGAGTTCTCTACTCGGTCCACTCAGTCAGAAGTTTCTTGTAGAAAGACGACCAGATACTGTAACGGCGAATAACAAAACCAACGCGTTTTCACACTTACTTTTTAACAATATATTCTAACGTTCGTTATCGATGGCGAATTTTTTCTCGAATTATAATCGCAGTACGACTATAATCTAAAATAAGATCCATGCGTAGTTCGAAGCTTGATCTTCCAAATGGAATTTCTTTAATTTCTACTTTGTTTCATATTCGTCTTACCGACAATCTCTGCAACTTCGTGCACGATGGAACTGACTACCATGGGACTGACTTGGAATTCAGGGCGTAAGTAGCATACAAATTCTTACATTGAAAATTGCACGTTATCGATGAGCCTCGACCTCGTTCGAGGTGCGTCATTAAGCGTCGCGCCTTCCTCCCAGGCATGCAAACGCACGTACCGGTTCGCTATCTCGCAAACGAACAGTTTGTTCCAACTCGCAACGGTGAGCAAACAAAAACGCGGCAAAAAGAGCATTTACCGGCACGAATCGATGATTTTCGTGCGAACGGTCAAAGACGCCCGCGGATGGCATCGCGTGAACGGCACCAGTTATTGAATTCTATGGTCGCGTAACGAGCGAACCATAAGACGCATCAGAAATCGACCCAGAAAGAACGAACGACTAATTATTTAGTAATAATAATCCCTGGGGCGAGGGAGCGACGAGTAATTTATCGAGAAATTTCTTCCCGCGAGTTTGCCGATTTCTTCGCGAAGAAACGCGAAAGAAGAAGATGAAGCGGACACGCGATCGTTTTCAAGGCGTCTTCTCTTCGCGTGTGCCGCTTCGCTCTACTCGTCGCGTTACTAGCTCGCTATCTGTGGCACAGTCACGATAAATCAGCAGCGCGTTCTCAGCTGAAAATTGCGATCAATCGCGACAATAACATCATACGCGGCGCAAAACACGGGGATCGTTATCGTACGTTTGTTTCCCGCGGCGGATCCGTTCCCGCTGCGAGAGCTCGGCCGAGCACAGCTGTTCTTGTCAGTATCCCGATGCATCACGATAAATCCAGCGAGCTCCTTTTTCGTACGGTCTCTCGATGTCCGCCGCTCCACTCTCCGGCTACGAGTCGAGTCGCCGAGCCTTGTGTCGAGACGCGGTCTCGATCTCGTCTGGGCGAACGGGTAAAACCGAGCGAGGGCACGCGTGTCTTTTCTCATACGGCAACGACGGCATAATCGCGGGATCGAGGCCCGCGGTTAGGTCTCAATTAAGCGGTAGATCTCTATCGACGGAGACTCGAAGTTGCGCCAGATTATCGATCCCGATTGCATAATGAAACACTGGTGATTCTCCAGCCGACGACGATTCCGAAATTCTCCCCACCAACGTGCCTTTCGATAGATTTCTACTCGTTCGTATCCCCTCGTATGTTGTCTTCCGAGAGATTCCAAGAGAAAAATATTTTGTTCGCTGCGTCCATTCACGTTTAAATATTTTTATCTCTTTATCAGTTATATTTAAAGTTACTCGGACGTGTCACACATGTTAAGAATCTCGAAAATTGTTAACGCGAAGCTGTTTCCTAAAGTTGCGAATTTGGTGAAAGGTCTTACGATCGGTAACGGTCCCAGTTTCGCACGCGGACACGAAAAATCGAGAAGACCCGGACCTCGAGGCCACGAATACGAAATGACGGGACGGATTTCTGACGTCTCTATAGCAGTAAAACGGCGGGCATGCGTGCCACGACGGGGGTTCCGAGACGTCGTCGGAGACATCGGGCACCGCGGGCGTCCATTGTCTCAAGGGAGACCCAAGGGCGAGGCAGGAAGGGCCAACCCCGGCTGACACGCACGAGGGGGTCGCCAGCGCCCCGTCGGGCCCCCAAACGAAATTAATAACCGAATTTCAAGTATTCCTATTTCGGGGCGAGGAATTATCGACCGGGGCCACCTGAGCCTGTCTGCTCTCGCTGACCGGTCCACGCACGATGTCACACCCACGCGATCCCTGGCTCCGAAAACGAATGTTATATCCGCCGGCTGACTTACGACACCGATAAACGATATTTACGGCGTAATCGTTAATTAAAATATATTGTCGCGATCGCGAATCCGCGAGAAACGCGTGTTCACCAGGGATGTTAATGAGCCAGGTCGACGTCTCAGTTAGGTTTCCTTTTATTCGTCGCCGAGAAGCGTCTGGTCAGGTTCCATAGGCGTGATACCGAGGCGTAAAGATCACGGTCGTTGATCGATCACTTCGCTCGGGAAGGATTCTTTGTCGACTTCATCGATCTTTGTAATGGCACAGAAATAAAAGACGTAGGCGCTGGAACCAGTACAACAAATGTATTGGAGGAAATTTTGGGCTTATCGAAAAATAAGAACGATGTTGGAAGTTGGTTATACGACTGGTAAGGAAGGTTGTTGAATGTATCAGGAAATAATTAGAGTTATTACAAGTTGTCGTACGTGAGAGTAAATATAGGTATACGTATAGATTACAATATTTTAGGAATGACAGATTACACGAACACGCTATTACATTTAACGTGTTCGACTGGTTGGAATCATAAAATTTAGAGGATGTTATATTCGCCGAACGATCGACTCGCTTTCTCACGTAACGCATAATCGCGTTCCAAGCAATTTGTAAAACAAGAATCACCGGTCTTGCGTATATACGCCTTGGCCTCCGGATCGCGACGTGACCTTGCCTTTTTTCCAACGCCGCACCGCCACGGTGTATCGCGAGCGGCGCTATAAGCGGGCAATTAAAAGCGTGCAGCAGGGACATTTATGTTGGCACTAACTGCCCGTTAAGACGAAGGAACCGCCTAACCGTGGAAGGTGTAATTGGCCGACGTGCTGAACCCGCAGCTCGTAAAACAGCGGGCGTGCCTAGCCAACTGCCGCAGTTTTTCCGCTCGCGCCGCCATCGTGTATCGCGTTACGTTGAATTTGCAATTAATCTACTCCCCACCAATATCTTCCTTCTCTGTCTTTAAATAGAATTCGTTTTTCCTTGCGAGATCTCACGACCTTGGCTGCTCCTCGAGCCCTACTGGCTCATTGTAGATTTAACAACGAGAAGCCTTAATTAGCGTTGACTAACAAGCAAGGCGAATAACGTTGAAAAATTCATTACGCAATTAGCGATCGCTTTACCAATTGCTGCAATGTATCAAACTGTATTCATAACGTTGTTACCGCATGTTTCGCGTATCTTGTGAAACGGAAGAATCGAGCGAATTCTTTGTACATGACATGTCACGCCTTCCGAATATAGGAAACGCGTGTCTACGTTGGCTTACGAGCTCTTCCGCCTAGCTGTTGAAGGGCGATCGGTTGGAAACGAGTTCCGTTAAAGGATACCAACTAAAACAAATCCGGTCTCGTTATTAACGCAGATTCTTTGATCGATAACGTAATCGCGACGCGTCTCTAATTATGGCGGGTTTCCGCGATGGATGACGCGGTTCGAGGAAAAATCATGGGACTGTGGAGCGATCGGGACGGCACGAAAGGGCGGATGGCCTTTATTTTATAACACGATCGTTACGCTGCCCCGGCCGCGAGGATACGCGTTTCGCCGGCAACCCATTTCTCCCTCGCAGCTTCGATTAAAATGCCAGACGTCGGCAGCCAGAGCAGGAGAGAGAAAAGGGAGGTGGCAGAAAGAGATTCTCCCGATACGCGATATTGTTACGCGTGTACACGTTGTAACTGTCCGGATCCGTGACGGAGTCACGCGATATGCATTATGCACGCATGTAACGCGGCGGCATCACCGTCAGACGTTTCCGCAATCACTCCCACGATGTAGCGCCGGGTGACGACTGACACCTTGTGAGAAACGAACCATCGATGTTCTCCTACTTGCTCGTCGTTCGCGGATAGATCTCAAACGCGCAATCGATTTGGATCATCCAGTTGAATCCATGATGGAATTTTATCCTTAATGAATGGTGGATACAAACGTTTGAATCTTTGTTCGTGGGAGATAGGAAGTGGGAGTAGACAGGGAAGAGTATTGTGAAACGTAAAATTGTACTACTTAGTCATTTTGCTTTGTAATAATACATAATACTGGCATTATGTCAGT
The DNA here is from genome assembly GCF_024516045.1 of Bombus affinis. NCBI lineage: Eukaryota > Metazoa > Arthropoda > Insecta > Hymenoptera > Apidae > Bombus > Bombus affinis. The sequence continues at coordinate 8,608,774 of NC_066344.1, read as the reverse complement.
CTCCCCTACTTGTTAGAAGTGAGAACATTTGATAGGAATTTGATAAGTAGAGAAATGATGTTGTTGGTGTAACTGTAGCCATTTAGAAAGAGGAAAACGTTTCTCTCTTTTTCTTTCTTTTTTCACAATTATCAGTTTGTAGGGATGTTCTAATTAAACTCACAGAATGCGATTCATAAAGAACCTTTTACTGCCGCAGAAATTTAAATAGCAATTAACATGTGCGTGTACTACAAGCAAGTAGTTTTCGCGCAATTTCAAGCGTAAACGCACGAAGGGATATATTTACCGCGATAAAAGTTCTCCCTTGCTCTACATACATACATGGAAAAACAGGCTTACGAACTTGTTAATGTTTTTCGACGCACGGAGTTCACGAAAAAAATCGTAACGATCGAACTTCCATAATAATTACCATCATCTTATCTGGTTATTATTTTCGATCAATTCACCGATCTCGATTTCACTTTCCTTTCTTCCAAAGAAACTTCGTATATTTCTGTAATCCTAACTTATTATTAAAAATGCACGCACAGACATCCACGCTGCGACATTTCTTGCGGCAATTAACGAGACAGATGTCGTTCATCCACTTCCCTCGTCGTTTAAACTGATTTACTATTAGATAAGACATCGGATGAAGATATGCACGTGTGTGGTAACCGGGGTAATCTGTGGCCGTGCGAATACTTTCTCGGTTGGCCAGCTGTTTGTCGGAAAGCGAAGAAATGTCGCGGTGTCACGCTTCGAACGGTGCGAGGACCTCCGACGCCGATATACACCGTGGTTCATTACAGCAGCTGCATTACTCGTACATACGCGACGCGTCATTATTTTTATTAGCATAATGACAGGCGAACAACTCAATTTGCATGGAAAATCACACAGGTCCGTAACGAAGTTCGCCCGCGGATCCGTGATCGTCCTTCTACCCCGACTGCGCGTGTAATAAAGCCTCGCGCGCACACACTGCTCTATGTGTATCGCGAGGAAGGAGAAGAGCATGCGAAAAACATTGTTAACGGAGTCGGAGGGTGCGAAAGAGAGATCCACGAAGGAGCAACCTCGAGGGAGTCGGTCGACTGGCTTCGTTCTTTGGGCTTCGATGATCCCTTTGCGCTGGATAATTCCGTATCATCATCGAAATTGCAGTCGATCGTCATCCGGTTGGTCGTCGATCAGCGTCCAACGTCCTTCGTTCGCCGTCCAAGTTGATTGAGAGTCGCCAGGGATCGTTTGCCACCGCGGCCGATCGAAACGTCCATTCGATAATTGGCGTCGGTAATGAGGCCACGAATTACTTGGTAATCGGTCCGTGGCCTCCTACCGAAAAACGAGAACTTCGTCGTTAATAATATCGTTCTTTGATTCGCCTACAGACTTCATTCGCCTCGTACCTCCTGACGTGTCAATCGAACGCTTCTCCGACGTGTTCACGATCACATCGATCAATGTTCGTGGAATGCTTTATGCGTATGCTCGTTTCATAGAAATTCGGATCAGATCGCGTAGCTTTCGGTTCTCAGTTTGTGGGATGTTGTCATTTGAAAGCTTTTATTCTCAAATTATGTTTTACGAGTAGTCGTTTCTCAGGAGAATAACATCTTATTTCGTCCAATTCTATTTCGTCTTTTTGCGATACAATTTGCGATCGAAAGACGACGTTGTACATAAGATCTTTATGGCCTCATTTACAAAAGCACTCACTTCATGAAAAAACATCAGCATGTTCGAAACCGTGACTCGCTACACTCGTACGTTTAAAACACGAGCGAACGAAAGCTCGGGATATTACATGGAAAATATGAAATATGACACTGTCGTATCGTGTTTACACGAAATTACCGAGAGTATTAACACGGAGACGGTGCTAAAGTTGCCGAAAACACGGAGTACGTACCGCGTGAATTGACTTTGGCGCTCCTCCGAGCACCTTTGCTGGCTGTCGATTTGCTTTATGAATCGATGCCTATCGTTAATAACAGAGATCCCACTTATCTGTGCATCGCCGGTTGATACCTTTCATGGTCGGGCCATTCCTCGTGGCGCGCAAATAGCTATTTCGGATTCCTAATTTTTGCCGACCGCCCTCATTAAAGAGCCCAATCTCTGTTCTGATACCGATCTCGCAAAAAATTATGTAGAGCAGCTACGTCGACTAACACAAAAGACTCAGAAAAAAAAAATATTTCTCTCGCGGTAAATAATCGGATAAAGAAATCGGTACAAAAATTTGAAATTCGAATTTGCCGAGTTACGAATTACTTAACTTCGCTCATATATCCTTTTCGTTCGAGAAATTGAATTTTTTCGAAAGTCGCTCGTTCGTAACGCTATTTCATATGTTAAAGTAGACGATGACCATGTCCATGGGTTTTAATTTTAACGCAAGTCCTTGTAAAAAAGCATTACACGAGCACGCTCGCAATCTTTGATACTGATCTTTCGCGAAATATTATGTAAATAAAACGTGCTTCAAACGGGGCACGATCTAGAAAGGCTGGCCGGACCAGAGTGCAGCGCACGTATTCCGCGCGACCGGATGCCGGCTGAATAAAAAGCGCATAAAGTAACATTTAGCGCGCGCTTAAACGAAATTGCTGTAATCCTCCTGTGGCGTGGCGGTCAAGAGCGATGCGAGAACCGCGGGAGGAAGAGCTGCGTAAAACAGGGGCGGAAGAGGGGCTGCAGGAGGGTGGAGGCAGTGCATTAACATAGCGATTTACATAATGCGTATAATTCGAGTAATTATGAAGGGAAATATACACAATTTAATATAATGGTGGATGTTTAGGGGCCGGTGCTATATCTGCCACGGGAGATCTCGGTGCACTGCCGCGAAACTGGACCCCTCTATGCTGCCCTCTTTTCTTTCCTTTGCTTTCTTACGCGTTCATGCATATGCATACACGTATACATGTAGCTGATCCTCGAAACGTCGATGATACCGATGCACAACACCAGCAGCTGCGTTTTGAAACCGACGTCGTGCGCCTTCTTCTGATATACATATCGCGTTGCGCTCGAGGTTCTAAAGATTCCATCATCTGTGGGAATAGATAAGACAGTTCAAGTGGATGGGGAAGATATAGAGATCGATATTGGTGTAGATCGCCCGGGTAGCGACGGAAGTTTGATGCCGTGGATATGGCCTGTCGTTCACGTACTTTCGTGTCGTTTCTTTCTGGATTATGCGTGGAGATTGGAGATACGATCGAGATACGAGTTTAACTCGAAAGACGAAATTTGAGGTTTATTTTTAACGCGACCAATGAAATCGTAAATCTCCGTGGATCCTGTAATTCGAACTGAAAAGCGTCTTTTCAAGTAACATCCGAAATACCCAAAATCGTTTTGCATCTGAAATACAACGAATCACCGAGTCGGTCGTCCAGCGTGGAATCGATAAAAACGTTTAACGAGTAGTCTACAGAGCGAGAAAACGGCTCGAACAGTTCGATGTAAGATGTTTAGAGGCAGTTTCGTCCGCGGCGAGTAAATTGCCCGTTTCTGGCACAGTGAGTTCTCCGAAAAGTGGCCCATTGCCGCTTAATGACGAGGCATCCTCGCGCTTCCCTTCTCTACCTACCAGACATTGATGGATACCACTGCCAGTTCTCTAGAGTATTTTAATTTATGTCTTCACACGATAAATACGGATTTTCTTCCCTCGCCTTATTCACTCCCTTCGAGAACCTAGCTTCGTTGCGTTTCCAATCTGAATTTCCAATTTCTTCCCCTTTCAACATTTCTTCATTTTCTCGCACACGTTCAGCCATTATTTTCATTTTACATTTGTTTACTTTGTTCGTTCGGTTGACGAACAAAAAGTTAAACGTGTAGAACTAAATTAATCAGACTCGTAATCCGATTCGTTCACTAGTCGCTGTTCACGCAGGGTAGTTGCCCGTAAAACTGGCAGGATTTTCAGTTAAATTAAACGAGGTCCCCGTGTTCGAAAAGTCTCGTCGTGGGATCGTGGCGGCGAAAGTGCACCGGACCCCACGCGAAGTACTAACGAGATAGTCGGTGTTTATCGGTCCCGTAGTCCAGCTCACGTATCCTCGGTCTCTCACTCCAATTAGCGCTACAGCCGGGGCTAATTGCTCGATATAAATCGCCGCGACTTAAAAAACTGGTCGAATAATTAGACGGAACGTCGCAGGTGCGCTGCCGCTTTATTATGCGCGTCTTCCCGAAGACGTTTGCCGCATTACCAGCTGTATCGTTCTAACGACGCGTCGCGATCCGCGCGCATAATGAGAGAGAAGAGAACCCGCATTGCTTTTTCCATCGTGAGCATGCGAACGCGAGCCGATTACACCGTTTCATGCTAATAGAGCCTATTAGGGAGCTCCGCTATCCGCATGACAATCCGTACGCTGCATAATCTAAATGTCAATCTCGACAGAGAAACCCACGACTATCATGACTTTTCGATCGATCGTATACAACGCCGGTGAATGGATCCTTTCGATCGCTGCTCGATATCGTCCGGTGACTTTGTCTCGTTTCGCGGCAGTAGTTCAGATAGACATCGACTTCTTTCAGTCAACATTATGTACTCTTGACTCACGCCTACAGTTGTTGTGTAGGCTAGCGATTATTCTTACTCTTTGAATTTTTTCATTTTTGGGCAATTTGGATTATGGATCTTGCAAATTCGTATGCGTTTAAAATAAAAACTTCTTAATCTATCGGAGATTAATTTTTAACTCAAAGACGATAGGGAATAATATTGCGAATTTCTAACGATTTTAATTCGAGATACCATCTGAAATACCATTCCATTTGAAATATCATCTTTGATTTCTTCCTACAAATTGCTTCTTATCCAATCTTTGATATCTTAAGCAATTAGTATGCCGTGCATCAAAGAAAACATATAATTATATATGCAAAATTTATAGTATTTAATTTAGCTTTCAAAGCCAACGATTGAAGAAACAGGGAGTATCTGAGGACTGGATTTGCCGCTAAGAAGTCGGAGGTCCGCTCGACTCGTCGTATCTCTACGTCTATCTGAATAATAACGTGTACGACAACATGTCAAATTATTCAGAACTTGCGACGCACGCAGACGTGTATGCGGGCAGAAATGGACGAGTGTGCACATAGTCGGTGGGTGCACGGGGGCGTTGGTATACGCGCGCGCCCGTTGGTTCGTGCGTGCGTGCATGCGTTTGCTCCCGTGTCAACGTCGAAGAACGTCGACCAGGGGTGGCAGCGGCTCGACATGTGTTCGCGGTGGCGGTGGTTCTCGACAGCAGTTTTATAATTGCCAGACTGGATATCGTGCCGGTTACCCGGCGAGATTCGCGAAACTCGCGTCGTTTCACAATGAGATCGACCGTTCGAGATCGACCGTTCCGAATATCTCCTCGTCCTGTCGGAGACGAATATAGATTCTCTGTGGAATGATTAACTATTTTTTTCGTCTCTTCGCCTAAAAAGAGAAATCTTATTTTCATAAGTATCCGTTTCTTCGCTTCTCTCGATGTGTCAATACACGTTAATGGAGGACATTGTTCGTTTAAACGATATTTTAAGTAACAGGAGATACGTGTTTGAATTATTCATCTCTTCGCAATAGCACAAATGACTCTACCACCGCTAAACACTTCACAATCGCAACATCGATAGTATTTCCAACGTCCTCTCTTCTTATCCGAAAAATTTCTAGAAGAAATTAAAAATAATTGCCCCACCGATGCATCATCGTTACGCGAAACGGAACAAGGAGACCTCTTTCCATATCGGACCTTAAAAACCACGAAACCCGGTCGAAAATAACCTACCGTGGCCTGGCCCGATCCTCAAGTTTCTCTATGTCGTCGCGGGGTCAGCTGAGTGACAATTAAATCACAGGTGTCGGTTGATCATGACGGATCGAGGCGGAATGGTCTCGTGCACGGCGTCGCACGCTTCTCTGCTTTGCCTTGGAAATTCCCTCGAACGTTTTCCACGCGATTGTTCCTCGACGATTTCGTGCATGGCAGCTACGCTATCATGCTCGTCGTAAAAAACGACGTTAATAACAGTTATATCGTATTTGCAGGCCGATACGCGATTGCCAGCTCGGCGTAACTTGATTGCTGGCTGTCAACGATCGTCCGACTGTATTCTCGATTATTATTCCACTCTGCGACAGCACCTCTTTCACCCTCTCGCACCCTCGTAACATCGGCTAACGACATAGATCCCCGCCGCGCAACGTTTAATCGCAACTACGCAAGTAGATTACGCGAACGTCTCTTTTAGATAAATAGGGACTCGATGTCTCTTGATGATGATTGCGTATTAATGTCGTTGCGTTTTCTGTTTCACGCTGTTCCACGCCCCGCCGCGCCGCTATGGACGTCCACTCACGTGCTCCGATGGATCATCACAGTATGTAAGTATCTAATTGAACATTATATTACCATCCGTGTGTTGTTTTAGTTTACAGTGTGCAATTGATGCGTTTGAAATGAATGTATACGTCACGAGGATCGGGCGATACGCCTGATACATCTAAATAACTTTTTCCAAGTATTCGATATTTTGTATGACAGTGCAGCGTTGATTAAGATTGCCCGATAAGATTAAATGAAATATCCATTTGCTTCATTTTTGTCGAAGGATCGTTAACATTTATACACGACGGACTTATTACCCGTCCTTAACGTTACCCTCAACGACTTCTAATGTCTCGCACACATCGAAACTAACGATCGTACAGGATCGTCAACGCGAATTACCAAAATTACCCCACGCGTATAAGTAAAATCTTGGAACGCGAGTTCGCGCAGCCGGATCGTTTCGGCGTTTCCCGATCTCCCTGTAAAATTGTCCAATTACCAGTGATCAAGGGCGAATTTATCGATCGTAAATGATCGTACACACGATCATGCCGTATACGTGATAGGATCGCGTAAATCCAAGTGGATTTCGCGTGGCGGAATGGACGCGCGTTAAACTTCGGTTCCGATTTCCCGCGGAGCAGTTCCGTTTTTACGGGAATCGGGGGAAGCAAGGGTTAGCTCCGGTAGGTTTCAATTACGCGGCCGTGTCGGCTTGTCTGATGTTGCTGCCGCCCTCATTATGTGGAATATGAGCTCGTGCTAGCTGTTCTCTCCCGCCCTCGGATGTCGGCTGCTACTCGTCGATCGATTGCCCGGTACCTCGACGTTACCAGCCACCTGTACGCCGTGAATCGCGATCGACCGCGCTCTGCCTCTCAATCATCCTCTAGAACCAACGAAAACTCTTCCAATCCGTGAACCACACTTATCATTACCGATTTCGTTGCGTATCCACCTTAATCCCCACCGAAAGCCATTCCATCGAAATGTATTGCTTCCTAATTACCGGAAGCAGGGGAATCATCTCGCTTCTGATGGCTTTGGGAATTTAGGACGAGGCATGTGGCGTTTGATTTGTAGTTTCGTTCAAAACTACATGGTATTACCAGACTGGTAGCCCTAGATTAGACAGGGTTGAGGAACAAAAGAATAAAAAGAATGAAAAATATGCATACGGAAGTTCATCACCGTTCGCATCAGCATTCTGATACTATCGCCCATAGTGTTAACTTCACGCGCTGAACAAACTATCCAGAAGGCTGGATGGTATTTTTACTTGGACATTATAATACTTTCCTCTGAAATTTTGTACGATTACATTATATTTATAACATGACTTAATTGGGGAGCCGGATATTTCCTTTTACATTTTTGTGCTTTTTTATGATCGATTTGGCCGTATCTGTAAAAAATACATATTAGTTAAACACCAAGGACCTTGTTACGTGGAGATAAATAACATTGCATTAAGCAACGGTCGGGAAGGCAATTTCGAATACCAGGAAGGACGATGTAAAAGAAATTAAATGAAATTAAACGAAGCTGTCGACGACTCCATTTGCCGGGTACCGAACGGAGGAATGATTACACGTTTCGGGATGAAAGTGACGACGCTCAATTTACCAGCATTCCCGGCAGCGTATCTTTCGTTTCGTGTTATACCGGGAGACTGGGTTCGATCAAGTTTCTACGCGCGCGTCCCACCGCTACTAATAACGGAGCAAACGACCGGACTTGTTCCACGGTACTTAACTTCGCGGGACATTTCCTGGTAGCCGGGTACACTGAAGTTCGTGTATCGTCGCGCGTAACCTGTCATTATCAGGGATATTGCTTGTATAGCGACACGCATGCATTTGGAAACGTCTCGTCTGTATGTGATTTATTATTTCGAACGTTCGCTCGCGCCTAGCCGTCGCAGCATGGCTGATCACGTAGTTCGCAACGATCACTCTTCAAAAGCATTCGGTCGTTGTTAACAAGCACTTTGCTCGAGTAACGTTACTCGACTAAATTTCATTAGTCACAGCGAAGAAGATCGAGGATTTGTTTATGGAATCGCCAGGAATTTACGATTGTTTATGCCAGCTTCTTGCGATAAATCAGCTTATGAATACTAATCGTGAACCAAGATTAGTTATTGCGAGAGATTTTCAGGATTGCGTGAAAGTAACTATAAAATTCTAGGACTTACGATGTCTTCTCCTAACGGAGTAGTATCATTCATTAGGAGCTTTGTAAATAACAACTCCCGAGGAAGGAATAAATCAGCGAGCAATCTTCGCAAGCCAGCCAATAATTCGCCAAGCGTGGGTGGCTGGAGGGCAGGTGTTTCGTTGGAGATCGGTATATCCAGCAAAAACGATCGAAACCGCAGAATATCGGAGGCAGCCGAATCGCGGTGCCGGTATTGCGCTGGCCACATTAAATACCGAGCCATTTACCACCGGACCGTTTTCCCGTATCGGCGCTAAACGTTCGTTGCCTAACAACACGAGGAGGAAAGCGCATCGAATGGCCAGCTATAATACAAACGTTCCATGAGAAACAGAGAACGAGAAAATGAACGAGGTAATGGGAGAGAGGGAGAGGCGGTCCTGGTGGAGCGCGAGGAACCGTGAACAATTATGGCCGATATGGTGGTGGCGGCAGTGGTAGCGCAGATAGATGGAAAGAGAAGGCGAACGAGAAATCGAACGAGAAGGAGAACGCATGGAACGCGGAGGACGGGCATGGGGCACCATGGATCCGCGGACTCTGCGGCCTGTGGTGCTGGCCGAGTACGTCGGGGCTTGGGGTTAATACGGTGGCCAGTGATGCACGACCGACGCAACGCTGCGGCTGGAGCGGCTGACCGCACGCCAGCTGCCCAACGCCGCTCGAGCTGCCCGCAAAAATCTGTAGCTGACCCCTCGCCGCGGCTGTGCTGTTGCACACAAACCCCTAACCCACGCCCTCGATAGCCCCACGCCACGCTTCTTCGCTTCGCGTTCTTCCGCGTGTACCGCCGTCCTCCTATCTTCCTTCTTTTCCCCTACCCCACCGCCTCTTTCACCGGACCTTCGATTACTGGACGCACGTCGATTCTAAACGCTCTCGAGCTTACCGGTAGTCTTGGAAATTACCGCGAGATTAGCGTTTCGACGACCTGCGACTACCGTGCAACTTATGCAAGCCGGAGGATAGCGTTTGATTAATTTAAACGGATGAACGCGAGATGTCTTCTTGCTCGTGGTGAGTGAGGATACTGCCCAAGGCTACGTTGGATGAAGTGTACCGGAATGGATTTGCGTAGGTTGGTAGGCCACGCTTTTTATGCCGTTTTATGAGTCGTAAATATTCGAGCAGACGTTCAACAGCGTATAAAGAATATCGAACAATTACATCGGTTCGGGGATATACAAACGTCTATATTTGAAAATGGAGCATCGATAGGCGTTCCGTTCTAAGAAATACCTTCTCCTCTATGCTAACACGTATAAGAAGTTCGAGTTTTGACAAGGCTGTCATCCCTATTGAAACCGAGAAGTCCCAAAAACCACAGCCATTTGTGTTCCATGTTTTCAAGTATACAAGCTGTCACAAAATATGTGACTGATATTTTCGCTACAAGATAAATGACACGAGAATCGATTGACATGAAACATATTTCTAGCGTAAAGTAAAATCGTTTGTAACTTGAAAAGTAAGCATCAAACGACATTTCTGTACGTGAACTTTTTCTTAATTTTGATGTTTAGAATCGATCCCGTAAATATCTCCCACATAGTGGCCAGAGACCCACTCTTCAAACTTAAACTGCGTCGATTCCTCAAAAATGTCCCTTCAAATCGTTTCACGTTTCTATTCCATTCCATAAACGTCGAAGAATCTACCTGAGACACGAAAAATCGCGGCTAGAGCGTTTTTCCGCCCGGGTGTTGCGGTCTCGCGGCAAGAAACGTCCGCTCCATAGCGCGGTTCTTCCCTTGGGTGACAAGCGGCGGGCAGACGGGTAAAATTGATATTTCACGCACGTCTGCACGGCAGCAAGGTAATTGCGTTTAAACGGCGCGGTTGCGTATGCGACTGCTGCGCCCACCTGTGTCAGGCCGCGTCTAAATAATAGAATTCACGGCGCGCGCTTCTCTCCTGCGAGCGGAGAAGAAGAGAACGTGGTGTTCGATCGCGCGTCATCAGCCTCGTCATCTTGCTGGCCGACACGGAACTGTATGGCGACCGACTACTAATCAACCGACGTGATTCACGGAGCTTCTTCGTTAAAAACGACGCGTCTCCGATTGCCTCCAGACGAAAGTGTACCCTCGGTGATACAATCGATTTCCTGGCTTTTCGAATTTTGACTCACGGACCTCCCTTTCGTATGCAGCCACCGGTCGCGCGACTTACTGCCCGCCCGGCTCGCACTTCCGAATCTTGTACGATGACTCGAGAATATTAACGACCCACGACCTCCCCTGAAGTTTATTAACGTAGAATGATCGTGGTTCGTTTGGGAAATTTGAAAGTTTGATGTTTTAGGGGACGGACTTTTATGAAAGTTTCTGGAAAACCAGAAAAGTTTAGTGTCAATAGAAATTAGTCTTTTATATTTTAATTCCATGGTAATAGATTCTTTTAAAGCGAAGGCTATAGAGAAAAAACAGATAAAGTTACATTTCCTGTATGTTACAGGGAAACAGTTTTAAGGTTCGGTATTAAAGGCATTGGATCTCTTAGAGACACCATGACTTATGTTGAAATTTTTAAGTCTGCGGCCTCCACAGGGTTAAAACAGACAAGTTTACCTTGAATTTTATTTCATGGCTAAAAGCATGTAGCTGCAACTTCTCTGACGTTAAACTTCACGGCTACTTCTTGGATATAATGGGTCCTTTTATAAGAGTCATCTGGCATGTGCATATACGCTGTAATCTGTAAACTTTTCCTGGTGGGGATATTTTCCGCAATTTTTTGATCACAAATTACCTGCGCGTTATTTCGCCGAGCGTGCGCTCGCGCGCGTTACATTACAGCCACCAATTTACTTTTCTCGAGCGAGGGCGCCTATATCTTTTAATACGTTTCTCGTGGGAACGATTCTCACTCGCACGATGCACTTTACCGCGCGTAGGCTCGATCGAACCTCAGGGCCCGGACGCATCGCGGTAATTTAATTGACGCAAAGATTGCCACAAAAAGTTCATCTTTACATAATGGTTCTTTTCCTTTCCCAGCAAGACGAAGAACGATCATCGACGTTTCCCATGGTGAGCGCGGCAACCCGCATTACCATGCACCACGATCACCCTTGGACTCTCCTAAATGTCGAGCCACGTTCTTTCCTTTTGTTCCTCCGTTTGTCCACCTGGAAGGTCGGGAATTTCTCTTGGTCGTCACTCGAAAAAAAGAAAAAGATATTTCCATTTCCCAACCAGATTAGGTATTATAAAATTTAGACGCGTTTCTCTTTCGTCCATGCACGAATTCACCACCTTACCCGCGGAGGAAAGTTTGATCAATCCAAAAAGAAACTGGTACGAGTCGAGTACCGTCGGTTGGATTAGACCGGTATCTTGTAATCGTTCTGCTTTCGTTTTTCAGACAATCGGTGAAACGTTTATCTTTCTTTGGTTGCGATCTAGCCATTTTACCTTTCTTTCGGCGGTCTTCCTTATGGTTCTATTGTTATAAATCGCTGACTAGTCAGGGAAGATGGTTCCGATTGTCGAGAGTCGGCCTCATTGTCGTAGATTGCCTCTTCAGTGACAAGGATACCGATCTTCGTTCCTGTTACAAGAGGGATCGTTGCACGATCATCCGTTTAACTTTCCCTGAAAACTGTACACACCGATTGTGCTTGATCGTTATCTTTTGGGATCGTTGGACCATCCTTGGGCTGAAGGGGTCTGTTTCCGGGCGCACGCGACATTTATCCTCACGGTTCGCTTGAACGACGACAAAGCCCTGTCTCCGTGGTCGAGTAAGGGCCCTCTTCCTCTCTGCCTTCTGCAACCGAAATCCAATTTGCATGAACTGCAGCCAAAATGGACGAGGTAATTGGTACACAGGAGAGATTAGGGCTGCGCCAAGGCGACGGATGTCCGGGCACCGTTGCTGCCCCTAAATTCCACCGTTTGCGGCGCCGCCGTCTTCTTCTAATTGCCACCGTTGGACGGTTTTCAATTAAAATTTGTGCCACGATGTCTCTTGATCTATGATCGCACCACCAACCGTATAAAACGAATTACTTCGCTCGACTTCGCTGAAATTACTTCTCAACCATTTTTAGGACTCTGCATTGGAATTCCAATTTTCAGGCCATAATTTTTCATCGCAGTAAGATTCTCTTAATACTTCGTTACTTTCCAACTCGTATTTGCACATATGCTTATTTTCCAATGAAGCGTCATTTTATCAGTCTGAGAAATCGAGAAGAAGACAAAGCAAATCATTCGAAGCGTTCTTGAGGAGGGACGCGTCCTCGCGATTATGGCACGAAGAAACAGCGAAGAAAGATGAAGAGGAAGGACAAGAAGAAGAAGAACTACGGGAAGAGCTACGACAGCGATGGTGGCGGCGGAGGAGGAAAGAAAGAGGATGAGGACGCTCACATAAATACGTACGCAACGCAAACAAAAACCCACAAAGGACCGCGCTCGCGGAAGATACGATCTTGCGGCATGCAGATACGAGCATACTAATCTCTCCGAGAAGCCTCTCCGAGGAAACCGTGTCCTTTTGTTGTATCCGTCTATGAAATATATTGGTGGTTGGCCCGACGTCCGACACGAGGGAACGATTCAATATCATTCCGACGCGCTGGATCTCCCGGTGTATTTTTCCGGGATCGCGTCGCCTCTAGATCATCGACCACGCCGCGTACTGGGAAATAGAAATATATACGAGCACCGGGAACGAAACAAAGGCCTGGCTTTTACACGAGAATCCGTGGACACGCGAAATCATTTTTATCGGCCCGTCAAGTGATGGCCGGAGGAACTTGCTCACAGGGATGATGCATGGTCAGGATAGTGTAACATATGTCTGAGAGAGCCGATCGTACTTTACGCGAATGAAGCATAGGTTTCTAGTCGAATACTTAAATTAATAATTGATCATTCTGCTGATAGGGTGCTAATGTTGCAAACATTGAAAATTTCCATAAGTCCGTTTCACGATGTTAATGGATCGTATTTACACCGAGTCCATAAAAAATGACTTGTTCATCCCATTTACTACCACGACCTCGATCCACTTCTTAAACGAAACCCGATCGGTCCCCTGATTTGTTTGCTTGTCACGAATCGCATATTCAATATTCATTTTACGAACATGGCAAATTACCGATTCCACGGAAAACGACGTCGTAGATCATTGGAGCCGGGCGAACGCCAGGCATAATTCGGTTCTTCTACGAGGTCTACGCGTCGTTCGATCCTCTGTCCAGGATCCAGCTAATTTCCAGCATTTGCATGCCGATACAAGGATAGGACGTCGGTGGCAGGCGGCAGTTTCAGTTTCGCCACGCCAATCCAATCATGTAAATCGGGGGTAGCATTATTAGTGGCGGCAATCGAACTCACTCTCCTAGGCCAATAGGAGGTGTGGTGTCGCGGAGGTAGAGGCAGGGCCCGATCCGAAACGAAGGGAGCACCGGCCGTCCAACTAATCCTGGGTTTACCTAATCGCTTACTCCCTTCCTCCTTCGTCTGTGCGCGATTCCGCTCGTTCGCAAAGCGGCTTACCCTTGCACCACAACCCCGTGAAACTCTCGTCGAGACACTAGAGAAATTCCGCATCTGCGATCGAGCAACGTTCGATTTTCCTCGATCGTTGACCTCCTCTTCAAGTACCGTAGCCAACGGCTTTTTCAAGCTTGGCATTCGTTCGTGAACAAGTATTTTCGCCAAATCTACACGTTTCGAATAAATCGCCATCTTCGCTGTTCCGAGTTTGATTAATAACGTACCACCTTACTTGGCATCGGCTGAGGAATTCGTGAAGGACGATTGATCGTCGCGCGATGCGTCTTCCTTAACGTCGACGATTCCTGTTGGTGACAACACGAGCTAAGATGCTTTAAAGGAAACGTTTCGACGCGAAGGTGAATCGGGCCAAAATTAGATAACTACGATCGATGTTCTCGAGGTTCAAGCTGGTTTTTAAATATTGGTGTTGCTTCACCACTTTATGGACAAACGACCAACGATCGCTATTCTTAAAAAAGTTGTCAAGTACGTTCATAAATATTGTTCAATTGCGCGATAATAATTTCTGTTACACCAACTTATCGTTAATGCATTTTCCGTCATGAATGTGGCAATACTATCTCGAAGATATACCTATACCTATACGATGATTTCAACTTCGTTTATCGAAAGCTTGCTAATCGAGAGCAATTCTAAAGAGAGACTGGTTCGCTTTCAAGTGCAGCACTCTGTATCGAGGATTTCCACTGCTATCGCGTCGCTTGATATTCGATCTGATCGCGGCCGGTTATCTGTCATCCAGCAGACGCGTGGTCGATGAAAGTACAAAGCGATTCGTTTGAAAAAACCCAACTATATTTCCCGGACCTGATAAAAAAACCGATCAAAAATAGATTCACTGAACTTCGACGCGATAACAACGACGTCGTACGTTTACACGGAACACAAAACAGTGGAAGAAAAAGAATTTCTCTATCGAGGGAATTAACGAGGGAAACGAAGGGAAACGATGGGACTGAAGGGAAATATAATCAGCACGCGGCCGATAATTCCTGACAGCGAAAGAGGTGGAGCGGTGGCCGATCGAACGAAAACGTAAGCCGCGTAATCCCCTGTGAAATACCGCGCTGGATCCGAGAACTTTGCCGTACGCCCGAGGACATCGGGGACATCGATTATTCGCGGCAAACCGCTCGCGTTAATCGTTTAAACTCCGCTCGAAGAGGACGTACGCGGCGATCGTACCTCCGCCAGGTACGCGCCACGTTATCCAGCAAACCACTAGACACCAGGATTCGCTGCGGATATCGATACTCGTCCTAGAAGAATCTCGGCTCGTTGCCAGACTATCAGGCTCTATTTCCTGTGGAACTCGATTGGAGATTAACAACACGGCCTGGTGTAATCGATGGTTTTTAATGTCAGTGATAAGGCTAATAGTTAGTTACTTATGTTTTCGTTTAGTAGAATCGTAATGTATGTTTGGATTAAATTTTATAGCTCTGATTTAAAAAATAGATATTAGTTCGAATAGAGAATATCATGCGAGTCGATCTTGTTAAAAAAATTGTGAAAAAATTTCTGAATTTTAAGCCTGCTATTCTCCTCCTACCTCATATAGGTGGGATGATTCGAAATGGATGTTACATTTCAATAGATCGTTACTTGCATCCTTAATGTTTATCAGCTCGATCAGTTAGGAATATAGTAGATGGTAAAGGCCTAGAAACAGGTTGTTGCTGACACCGCAAATAGGTCAGCCAGTATCCAGAACAGCGAGCATCTTCCTGCGACAAACAGTACCGATCCTCGACTTCCGGTCTCCCACGGTTGCACGTGTAAGACACTCCGCAATTTCCATATTTGCTCTCTAGTCATCCATTTGGCGAAATCGTTGCCGGTCGATGCTCGTCGAAGCGAGTCAACGTTTTCAAGTTAATGGACGCGGCTGATGGCGATACCTTGTCGCGTCGCGGCTCAAAGAAGCCACCTGCGACACACCGAGGACACTGCCAAGCAACGATTTCTACCTGCAATTGTGTTTCTCCTTATACGCTTGCTTAATTGCGTAACGGATGTTGATAGCTTTTTTTGGCCGGTGGTCGAGTCAATTTCCTCTACCAATTAGTTAAGACTTACTCGACAGCTTTTTCTGATATTTTTCAGAATGATATAACTTTCCCTTCCCCATTTTCCAGAAGATGATCGTTTATTCCTTGGGAGGATTGTGAACAATGCTGAGAAATTACAAAATGAACTTAGATATTTTGCAATTATTCCTCTGGAACTGTCATATGTATAACTGGATTAAGAACTTTGCATTTCTTTCTCATTCTTTAAAACGTTGATACTTCGAGCATAATCGTTAAAGTAAAGCGAAATTCGGACGCCAAGATCGATGGATAAATCATCCAAACTAGGCTAAGTGCGTTGTTCTTAGGATTGAATATTATAGCGAGAATAATAGCAAGAAGCAGTATCGCGCTATCTTGACCGGCGATCGATGGGGGGATTAAAGAGTCGGGAGCGGGATAAAAATCTCATAGTGCAGTCACAGCTCGTTTGAGCGGATGCCTCAAGTGATTTCGGTTACACCTCGTTTGCACGATCCGGCGTTGTACGGCTCTTATTATTTCCTTGATCTAGGAAGCAGTGTTTCAATCGCGCCGACGGATTGAAATTGCAGGCTCGATGGCGCTGGATAACATTGTGATCGCGATGTAAAAGAGAACGCTGGTATCGGTCCGGAGTGGCCAGCGGGAGCTGTTGAACAATCGAGTGTCCCATTTTCAGCAATCAGTGCGTATCGTTCCTTCGGTCCGAGGTGAACGGTTTGCCAGGAGCTGTTGCGGATGTTGTTGAAAACATTTCATAATATGTATCTAGTTACGTTCGAATTGTTACTACAGATTGTTCTAATATCTTCTAATTGGTAACCAAGTCATAAGGAATGATGTATGATCATTTTCATGAATATCTACTGATATATATGTAAGAAATTCCTTGATAATCTTTGTATACGATTTCTTTTATTCGTTACAATACAATAGCTATATCGATCATAATAGATGAACGTTATTCGATCTTCGTAAAAATGTATGTATCTTAAACTATATTTGTCTACAACGCCTTCAGACTGGTTACATTGCCTACTATTGTTCGTCGTTTGAACCGAAGCCGAGATCGCTGCCATTTCGAATGCTTTTGATAACGAATATTAGCTTCAAAGTTATTAATCATTCGTATGCATGCAAGATATCGATTGAATCGGACAGCAGCGTAAACACCTAGAGCTAAACGGCGTTAAATATCACCCTAGCTCGTCAGAATATATCCAGATACGAGCGAAATGCGGAGATTTCTCAGATATATGAACGGACAAAAGTGAATTTCCTTTTTTCTGCATCTGCTCCATGAATCTACATAGCTACGGATTGTGGCCTGAGTCGTGTTTACTTGGCGTGCAGCTGGAATTACGAGTGAAAAGAACGGTCTAACAAGAAGGGGCCGAATAAATCATAAAGCACAGCTCTTCCGCGCTATGCTAATGACACCTCCTGCATCCTGTATATCCTTGGCGCGGGCCGCGAAAGTTCCTAGTGGCACGCCACGCGGCGTTTGTTCTTCTTTTTACGGGACTGCCGGCAACACACCTCCTTGACGCAATTGCAGGAAATAAAACACTCTTACCCGGACGTTTCCCCCGCATTCACCGAGCGAACAACAGCCACGAGAGGACCGCGACGCAACAACACCCGTACTCGGCCGTGTAACGAGCACCTCGGTGCGAGGAAGAAATATCGTCCCCCAGTCCGTTTTTCTTCAATCTTGCCAAATATACAGCGCCGATTAATCGTGTCGGTGCTCCTTTCGCTTACGGCTTATACGATCCTGTTGTTTTATGGTCATGATCCTTAGACTAGTAAAAAAATTAATTACGATATTCCTTATATCGCATTATTTCTTAATTTCTTTCGCTACAGTTAACTAAATTAACTTTACTCTTTGCTACGATACGTTTTAATCGTCTAAAAAATACAACGAATCTCTTGTAACAATTAAATAGCTTTAAACTGACTTGCATCACTGTCTCAGCCTGTGGTATCATACAACTTTGTTGTCGAGGTATAGGAATAGTTCTGTGTATTGTCCGCGCTTCTCATCCGCGATCAGCCGATTCAGACAGCTTCGACACTGGCGTCAATGCGGCGAGTTCCGTCGTAGAAAGGGGAATTCGTGACTAATAGATCCGATCGAAGCTCTAGCCGATACACGGCGGGCATAGACGCAACGAGGCTGATCAACAGGCGAGGACACGCGCCATCGAGCACGCGCCGATAGATCTGACATCTCGACGCCCGACGCCGTACACGTGACCGGAGGCTCGTTACCTCTCCTCTCCTTTCCTTCTTTCTTCCTTCCTCATCCGCCGGCGACTCCGTTCCTTCCTCCACCTTCCCATCGGAAGACACGCGCCCGACGTCTCCCTCGATTTCCCGGAATCGACTTTCGAGAGATCGAATCGCCGCCAGGATCGGGACGACCCACCGCGAGCGGCCACGAGTTCGAGGAGAGGTTCGGTCGCCGAACCGGCTTCCTGCCCCCGCTCGAATCTCGATGTCGAGATGAACGCCGCAGTTAAGAACCGTCCTCGCTTCGCCGGAATCTGTTTACCCTGCCCGATTCCGGGGAAACAAAGACATCTCTGCGAGCCGATTATTCGCGGCAAAGCCTGTTAAACCGCAGCTCAGATCCCTTTTCTACTTCGTCAATTTGTATCTTGATCGGTTGCGATCTACTATATGCGTTATGTATCCTGATACGTGCCCGATATTTCTCTGAAAGGTCTTGGAAGAGAGCCGAAGATGTTCGCAGAAACGGTTGTCCTAAGCGATGTTGCTTCAGATATGCAGATATTTTTATATTTTGATCATTCTTTTTATGGACGGGATTTATATCGTCGAACTGTTCTCTCGGTAACTTCGTATGGATCCTCGTGATCTTACACGAAACGCTATAAAATTATCTATGAACAAATATTCTAGATGTATCTTTGATGAATACATTTGGATGGAGATATTTTTTCTTCCAATCCAATTACACGAATCTTCAGAAACCAGAAACGAAAACGCTCTTCTTCTTATAATTGCGACATCGTTTGCCTGTTGCAAAGTTTCGCATTCGACTGTCGCGAGCGAAGAATTTGGGCTTCCGAGTATCATCTTGATATGGAAGTCTTCGATCGCAGCGATTGTAGCGGTTTAATCAACGCGCCACGAATTGACGTAGTTGGACTTGGAGAAGGTCGCGGGTACGAGGCGCGACGGAGGCAAAAATTTGGGCCGGGATCGAGCGCGGATTTTAAGGAGAGTCCGCATACCAGGCAGCGACAGAGTCCCACGGGAGCAAAAGGGAGGAAAGGGCCACGCTGAGGAGACGGCCACTAAATATTGTGTTCGCGCAGAGAATACAGCTCTCGGGACACGTGTAAGCGGGGCCGCGGGATTCCGTATGAGCAGATCGGCCCGCCGATTATACGCTAATTCAACGCAAATTCCTTCCCGGAGATATCTGTATCGCTCGCATACATCAGAGCCCGCGGTAGCTGGCTGCCGTTGTTGCTGCTGCTGCTGCTGCACAGGCCTTCTCCGTGCCGCTCGCCGTGCCTTCGAGCGTCCGCAGTCTCCGGTTAGCTTAATCAGTACCCACGAGGAGACAACTATATACCCACGGCTACATAGTTTTCGTGCACATGTGGTGTACACACATCGACCGTGGGTACACCAGGAACCCACGAAAACCGGCGACTCTGTCGTGCTGCTACCAGTGCAACCGATCAGCCAGCGGAAACCGCCGGGATGTACTAATTAATCCAGACGGAGATTTGATTATGATATCGACAAAGGATGTCCGGAACTATTCGTCGAGACGGTGTTTGGACTCTTGCGAATCGAACGTCCGATCAAAATGCTTTCGCAAAGATCAAAGGGATTAAGATGCTGGCTGGTATTACGTGTCAGATGCACAAATTCAAATTCAATTGATATTAACTACTGTATACTATGTTCAAAATCGATCTACCACTAATGGCCATCGACGAGCTTCTCCCATCATCGTGATTCAATCTCGAGACTATTCCCATCTCTAACAACTGACCCTTAACACTCAGTCTACCGAAACGACATACGAAACGTCCCCTACAATTAACAACGCATTAATCCCGTCATTAATCCGGCAAACAAAGCTACATAAGGCAAAAACGTGGCACGAGCTGGCGGAAGATGATGGAACAAAGGGGAGCGCAAATCGCTTGCCAGACCTAGAAGCGAGGGTCGGAATCGACGGTGAACGTTCTCACGCATGACGAAGGCAGCCGGCCAAGGGATTTCCAAGTCAGGAATCGCCGGTAAAGAGCGCGAAGACGACGGCTACCGTGTATATAGGTATGGCGCGCGGTGGTCAGCGAAGGTCCAGGGCAGAGGACCGAAGATATATCACGTTGTCGGCCGACATACCATTCTTTCGCGGCAGCCGACACAGTGTGTGCGCGTAGCATTCACAAATTAAGGAGCGCCAAAGTCCACGAGACGGCGTAGGTATGGCGCTATCGCGCTTCATAAAACTTCGTTAGCAGGCTGCAAGTAGACGGCCGACGCGGTATATACGCGCTCGTAGAGAAACGCGCGCTGATGGCCCCTCTCTCACGGCCGAGAGCTGCGGGGCTACCGTAAAAATTCATTTTGTTTCCCCGGCCGTGTAATTTCTCCCGGATTCTTGCATCTTTCGCGCCGGACCGTATTAGGCGGTACCGTGTTCGCCGCTGGTCCTCGCGTTCTCGCTTCTCCACCGCTGATCACGCTCGTCTGTCGTCTGGTTTGCGATCCTAATCTTGATTAGCACTCCACACGCTCCTTTATATTCCGTGTAAACGAGATTCATTGTGCCGTCTTCCTCGAATCTCTGTCGCTGTAGGCGATGTCGTGCGTTGTTCACGGGGTGGTTGAGTTTGTTACGTTAAGGGGATACCGATATTTTGGTTTTCCTGTCGTTACTTGGTTATACGATATTCAGTGAAAGAGAACAGAGGAGATAACTATTACGAAGTGTTAATAATTCTTATCTTCGTGTTATTTACACCGGTGACTGTTAACTAATCCTCGGAATTGCATTTGACAATATATCGGTGAAAGCATAATTTTAGGAAACTCTTAGTATTTTCCTCTCACTGCGAGTACAAGGTACAAATACCTTATACGTTTCGATAACAAGATTCAATAACTCATAAAAATAACAACGGCGAATTAATAAAGCAGGTTCGCTTCCCTCCTCCTCGAACTTGAAAACTTCGAGATCATTTAAATTACACAGTGGTATCTTTCCTAAATCAATTCACGATTTAACGAACCAAAGCAAAGATTGTTCTTCGATATCCACCATACTGAGCAACAGCGTTTATCGTGCTGCTACGATTTCGATTTCGATCAGAGAATTCTTGGTCCTCGCGGTCGCTGGTTGAGCAACGGTATTGGCGCCACGTGCCTCTAATATCAAGCAGGAGGTCGTATATCCTCTCGGTGCGTTGCTCGTTAATTTGCCGTGGAGTCAGCGCATATAGGGCTAGTGGGCGCACAAGGTGCACCCCACACGTGGCTGCACGGACGACGCGGTCACCCACACGCTTTCACGAACAGACGTAGAGCATAGGGTAACGTTGGTCGTGGCAGCGCAACGGTGGCCACGTAAAGCCACACACACGGCCACATCGGGTAAATAGGCATACACGAAAGAGCGCGCGCGTGGTTCTCGTCATTAGGTACGTAGCCTCGTTAGGATGAGTTTTTCCGCCGCTAATGAGGTGGCCTGCAAGTTGTCTCTGGTACCGGTGCAGACGGTCCAGCCGCGGTAGTGGCTCTCTCCGTGTGGATCAGGTGGACGTCCGGCTTTCTATGACGGCAGCGTGCGAATCTGGAGACCCGGACACTATTTTTAATCTACCCCCGGGACGCGGACTTGACGGAATTAAAATACATGTCCCTGGGAGCACCGCGAACGCTTGCTTATATCCCCGACGCGGATCGTATATTTCTCTCTTAGCGAACCAGCCACCCTACGCTGGACCGCGCGGAATAATCCTGGTTCTTCCTGGTTGTTTTGCCAACGGACATCTTGTTTCTTTTTCTCTTTCTCCTTCATTTTTCCTTTTTGCTTCTTCTCTTTTTCCCTTTATTTCAAATTTATTATATCCCTTACAGAAAAAAACTGCTGGAATCTGTTAAAAAAAATATAATTCCGAAGAAGCGCACAATACCACCGATTGTGAGTATTTCTGCAATAACTATTTGGACCCACTATTAGTTCCAGCACTAACTAGTCTCAGTAATTCACCAGCTGTAATTCATTACTGACTATTGATCAGTACTAAGCTCTCAGTAGTACAAGCACCAGAATCTAGTAATGCACTACTCAGAATCAGTACTATATCACTGGTCAATCGTGTGATATCTGCAGGAGATGCTTTCAAAGCTTTCGTGTTTTCATTCATGGTAAATTTCTTTTAAAAGCGTATGGCGTCATCGATCATACGGATATTTTTATATGAAAATCGCTGAAAACACTGCAGTCTAATTATTCGTGAAATAACTTTGTTATCTTCCGTACACGTTTTACGGAAACGCTAAATGCTTAGTGACCATCGACAGAGCTATGCGATCGTCGTGATACCGCGAGGTACCACGCGACAGCGACATTTAAGCGCGGTCGGACGAATGGTTCGCGCGTGTCTGCGCGTTTTTGCGAGACCTGCCCGCGGCCATTAAATTTACGAGCCGTCACGGCTAACTTGCAAAGAATAATAACGTATATGCTCGAAATAATCCGCTGGTCGGAATAACCCGCTATATGGAAATAGCCGGGCATTTGAACGGCTCGATGTCAAAGCAAGCCAGCCCGGATATAACTCAACGCTTAAACGAGACCGCGTTCGCTTCAACCGCTCGTAGACGCGTGCTGTTTTGGATTTAAAAACTCGCTCTTTACATTTTACTCGCGGGTTATTTCTAACTCTCTCGCTTTTTGTCCAGCGTGTCACTCATAGCGTAAACGGACGATTTAAACGAAATTTGCGAAAAACGTTCCCTCGACTTCTCGTTTCGGCCCTGAATTCCATCCCTGTAAATTCTCTGACCGTTCATACGGGATGATCCTCTTTCTAGTTAATTGAAAGACAATGTCGCCGATCGCTTCGCGGTTCGCCATCTCTCCGTCTCATTTCACATATGCTGCGGTTCGTAAATGAGCGAGCCTCTCACAAGTCAAACTGATCGACTCCACTTGTCGACAATATCATAATTTCATTACGTAAGTACACGGTTAATACTCAATTGTCAAGGAATAAACGAGTTAGTTCCATAAGTTCGTTTTAGTCGCAAGGAAATGACAAATAACAATAAATTATTGTGCAAGAGCGGTCAGATATAAAAGATCCATCGATCGACGTCCTTTAGATTTTCCATCGAGCCATATCGTCGATCTGAATCGCAGCCAAGAATCCAGCGGTCCGTGCCAGTTCCGGTGGAGAATTTTTTCGCCTCGACATCCACGCGGAGTAATTCGAGCCCTGACGACGATTCTAGAGATGTTCGGGTCTTCGTGAGTCGAGTTTCGTCGCACCGTGTCCTTCCCTCTCTCGTGAGCTCGCGCCCGGTGATCGACTGCCCTCGAAGTGCTCCACCTCATTCTACTCTCGAGTGCTGTCCGACGTCGCCATTCATCCAGCTCGTTCCGGTCGACGTGGCCGGGAGCCGTTGCTTAATTCGCGAATATTTCACCGGGGCCCCGCGGGCTGAAAATACGCTACAGCTGGTCGCGTCGTGTCTACAACCGGGCCACCGTCGCGATTTTTCCGAAATATTCGCGACGTGGCCCGTAAATTTCCGTCGTTGGCGTATTTTTACGTTCACCCCATTTTACGTTCATCCTCCTTCTCCGCTGTCTCTCCTTTTCCTAATCGTTTTGTCTCGTTTCTCTGCAAGTATAATCCGTGCGTAGAGTTATTTTATTTCGCAGTATAAGTAGATTGTACGATCTATTATCTCATGTTGTTGATGATGTTGCAGACGGCGTTGCACTGGGCGGCCAAGCACGGCGACGAGAACATCGTGAAGCTGATCGCGGGTACCTACAAGGATTATATCAAGAGCGTCAATGAGACTTCGGTGAGTTCGATAACAAAACGTGGCTTGCGATCTTTAATTTTCTAAACGAAGAAAAATTCTATACGGATAAAATTTCTGATAGGTGTCTTAGATTTTACGTTTCTGTTGAAATAAATGACGCAAAGGTTTGATAGAAATTTTGTCCCTAATGCGGTTCATCTCTAAGCTTCAGAGTTCATTTAAAATTCGTACAATGTCCTTCTCGCCCGTTTCATCGCGTCAGATGCTTAGATCAGATCATAAAGGCTCCCCGGCAGTATATCTTTTTTTAAGGTACATTATGCAAACGTGGGCGTATAAGGAGTCCGTATGGATTTTTTAGTACCGTATGGTGTCATCGCGAATAAACTTACGATCTATAGAATGCTATTCAATACTTATATACCTACAACTCAACAATTATTTTAAGTCTTATCGCATCTGCACCTTTGATGATCTATTGCTTCTAATCTTGTCTTCTTCTATTTTCGGATACTCTGCCAATCTGCGATCCACAGAACGGGGTAAGTCTTACTATCGACTTTTCGATTTTAATTCGTTGCGAACATTCCACATACCAAAATCTGATCGCTAAAACACGTAACAAGGATCAGCGCACGATGGAAAACGTCAAAGGAAAAGTAATAAACTTTCTCCATAACCTTCCGCAATTTAAATCCATCCACGTCTCTCACCACCTGCCGCGAGTGTCTCGAGCAGCGCGTGGCGCAAATAATAACGACGAACGGGGAGGTAAAAAGAACGAGATCGATAAAGAGAAAAGCGAGGCAAGGCTGGCTGAGAATAAATCGCGAGCAGAGTATCGCTCTGGAATCTACCGTGATCTGTAAGTGGCCGGCGTGCGAAAGGAGCGTAGGACGCGCATTTAAGCTGGTTGCGAGCGCCGCGTGTCTCTTCGTGCCGGCAGAAAGGCGCAGAGTTTGTCCCCGTGGCAGAAAGGAAGGAAAGAGAGGGAAAGGTAGGCGCAGCGCACAGAGAGAAGACTGCAGATAGGATCGGATGTGTGTGGTCCGCCGCTTTGCTCTTTATAAGACTTATATAAGGTGGAGCGCCCTTCGCGGGGCAAAGAAGGAGGGCAGAAAAGAGACGAACCTACGGAGAAAACGAGAGAAAGAACGAGAAAGAGGAGAGAAGGTTGCTCGTTAGCGGCTCGCGACAAACACCGCTGAACTACCGCACACGTTCTAGTTAAACAGACCGATGAAGATAGAAATATGTAACAACTATGTACAGCGAAAAAGATGTAATGAAATTCATCGAAATTCAATTTAGAGGTAATGGAAGCCTTTAGATCGACTAGAATATTTTACAGGTTTATCGCAAGGAAACGGTTACGTGCTGCACAAGGTTCTTCCCGTTCCCTCTCTCCTCTCCCTCTTCACGAAGAGCCTCAATTAAGCCGATTAGCGGCGTAATGGTTGCAGATCGCATCTAATCGCGATCATATTCGTTCGACAATGAATCTTTCGAAGTTCCGTAGCACGTTCGCGCATCCGCCTGCTTGTTACTTGATACGCTCGTTTATTTTCCCGTCATCGAATCCCGTGTTTCTCGTTTCGGAATTTTACAAAATTCCTTAGAGCTTGCAAATTAAAGAAATTATTTTAAGTCCATAGATAGTCTCGTATGAATAATTGATAGCACCGATAGTAAAAAGGTTGGAGACGATATAGACTTTTGCAATAGAATTTGAAAGAAATCAAAAATTTTGTAACCTGTATCAATTTTCCTGCGGACCTCTCAATAGCGATAGACGACGGGAGAAACAGAGAGAGAATCCTTGGAAAGTAGGTTCGATTCTTTTAAAACACCAGCCGTGTCCGTCGAAGTACGCCAAAATCTCTGTTTTCAAGGATTAGTGCTCGATTTAATAAATACGCGTGTATTCGTGTAGGTACCAACAACGTCGGCCCAGGCTAATCCACTCCGGAATGAATCCATTCTCTATCCGGCCAGCTCTTTTTTCCTTCCAGCAGCGGCTTTAGCGGCAGACGGTGAATCGTGTCGCACGGCGTAATCTGTCACAGCCACCACTCTCGCCGTAGTTTTCTGCGGCTTATCCCAGCGGCCGCCTCGCCCGCTTAATGCTCTGGCAAATGAAAAAGAGGGAAAACCGTGGGGAACCGACGACGAGTCTCTCCGGCCGCCTCCCTGCTCTCTTAAGTCGCGTATCTTTCTCGTCGCGATTTCGCGCTGTGTAATATCCTACCCATCTTCTGCTCTAACTGTTTCGAATCAAAGCAACTGCGCTTCTTCGTCGTTTCAGTGTAACAGGAATTTTCTATTTCTCTTAGAGAGATTGGAGCAGAGTGATTGCTACGAGGAACTTTGGTTGAGATGAAAGTAAATGAAGTTAAATTTTAATAAACTTCGAAGATGTCTATTCGAAACAAAGACACGTAAACTTCTCTGTTTGGAGATTTAAACACTCATCGTCTAAACTCTGAAGTAATCCTACATTTCTTAGATTTATGTTCCAACGACTTCGTATTACAATTAATAATTCAAAGGATCAAAAGTCTTAATTCCTTCCTCAGCTGATCGGTTTTTGGCACAGTATCTTATCTGGTGACGTATATATCGGGCGAAATTCGTGGAGACATTTCTTTTCGCGATTGACCGAACGTCGAACGTTAGACGTTACCGGCGATCTTACGTGGCGCACGGCGGATCGGAGTCACGAGCGTAATCTGTCACCGGTACCGCTTCCAGCGCAGTTTTCTACGGCTTATCGCGGCATCGGCTCGCATTTAATCCCCGCAAAAAACGGTGCCCGTTCCCCACGGGGACCGTAAGCCGCCCGTGTGGCGCCTGTATCCTTGCAGGCGTACGACAGACAACGACAATGGCGATCCCACTGGTAGACCTTCGAGACACCGGCGGAATCTGTCGCGTACACCGGGTGACCCATTTCGAACGCATCCTGTAGAATCCCGAAATCGAAGATCATATAGAGGAGTAGACTACTTTTGTTAATGAAAGCTGACGCAGAGAAATCTTAGTGATAAATGTCGTCGTGAGTGACTAGGTTTGTTCATTCAAATGCACGCGAATCTTTTTTCTATTTTTAGTAATCTTGAACACTAGATAAAAATGCATATACTTGTTTGAGTGTTATTGATGAACCTCGTGGTCTCGGGGATTATTTAGTAGTAAATCTATACCGAATTTTATTAATAAAAGTATGAAAACCTTCCAATTGAAAAAGCATCGTTGCGTCAGTTGCCGATTTATCCAGCTCTACACCACAATCATGTTAACTCAGCCACTACTGTCTGAAGTCCGTGAAGGGATCTTTAAGAAATCATCCGTCGATGTTTGCGACCGTGTAACATTTTCCCTACAAATTAACTCAGGAAAGCCAAGAAGTCGAGGACTGGAGAATGGGGCTACCTGAGAGACTACCAGCCGGTGAGAGCGAAAAAGCGAAGAAAAAAGGTGGGATCCGCGTTATAGGAACCAATATTCGAGGGTGTCGAAATACAAAATGTCGGAATCTCGGCCGTCAAGGGCGGGCCGTTATGATTTAGCTGCTCGTAAAGGCGGCTCAATGTAGGAAAATATTAAAATTGAAAATCCTCAACGGTGATATACGCGTGCGTGATATTGGTGGCCGGCAGCTGTCCCGTTCCCGAAGATTGTCGCTGAAGAAGGACGGCGACACTCTGCCTAGCGCAAGAGGACGCGTAGACACACGAGTTCAGGAACGCGAAGAGAAATCTTTTGGAGTAACCGAGACAAGACGAGAGGGTTGGAAAGCGAAGGTGGAGATCGTGGGGGAGAAAACGGGTCTGGTGACGACGCGATATTGTCTCGAGGCTCGGTGACTCCGCGTGTCGGGACAATGCTACTTTAAAATATCGTCGAAAGTATAAAGAGGAGAAGGAAGGGTGAGCCACGGTGCGCGTATACGCGAACGAACGAAATAGAAAAGGGTGAGAGAGTGAGCATGCGTGAAGGCAGAGGGTGTCGTGCCACTTGTCGCGAGGACACACGTGTCGCACGCTATTGGAGTCGGGGAAAAAGGGTGACTCCGAGTTACCCCATACGTGCCATTTTCTATTCCTGGCGTCGTTGTAACGCGCGGCCTTTCGCCCACCTATACGCGGGGACTTTAAAGTGAAATAAATTAGAGCCGGCGCCCACCGAATAACTCTCTGCCTCTCTCTTTTTCTCCCTCGTCCAGCCGGCTTCGACCCCTTTCGAAAACCTCTGCACCCCCGAGGGTTGCAGCTCTCGCCTCGAAAACGACGTTCGCCTATGATCGCGGTTTCGACGCATTTGTCACTGCGTTTATTGCGGAATGCGATATTGAGAGAGATATAGTGTATATACAGGGAGGCTGTTTATGGTGGCGCGTTCGGGAGTCGATTCAATTTTTTAGTCGTCTCGTTCAGCTTGTAACTTGAAAACATCGCTCCTCGCGTTGTCGACGTTGCAACTGGTGTTCGCTTTATCGAATGGTTCGAACGAAGTTTTCGCAGTTTATTTTAACTGCTGACTGTGTATGGGCGCAGAGTGGTTTATACGGGTTTTTCAAATAGTCTGAAATCGTTGCTGGATATTAGTCGCAGCTCTATTTTAGTGGAAAATCTTGGAAATTTAAACGACGCGAAATTGGACAATGACAATTTAAATCCTGTTTGGAAGTTATACGAGAGGCTGTGCGTATAGAGATCCGTTGCATCGTCTACGCAATTCTTACGGATCGTCCGCGTTTTCACTTCCACCGGATAATGACCGGTGCACGCACACAATTACGCGCAATTTGTCGCACTTATCGAAGCGTATATCGTGAACGGCCGGTACGTGCTCGTACCTCGCTTTCGTGAGTACCGGTTCACCGAGACACCGTCGCGAGTTTGCACTTTGCATACGATATTTCAAGGTCGCGCAATTTTTATCCCCGCCATGACTGACGCGATCGATCTTTCTTCCACCGATGAGAAATTCTTTCAACCTGTACCTCGTCCGTGTGACATGTTTTGCTTTACCCAAATTGTGATTAAGCCCCTCTTTTATAATAATCGTTGCGTTCCAATAGCTATAAGACTATAAAGCTGAAAGTGTCACGGTTATTTTCTGTCCGTGATTCTAGCCGTAATAACGTTGCAGCACCAATCACACTACTTGTACTTATTTTTCTTTCATGACTCGATTTATCCAACTATACATATATATCACTCCGTCTCAATGACTCCGTTACTAGATTTTGCAATATAGCCATCATTAAGATGATCGTCAGACGATATAAAATCATCGATTAATTTCAATATCCATAGGGATCTGCTGCGATTCTCCAATTTTTATATTTCATTCATTTGTTCCCACAGTAACAAATGAAACAGATTTGTAATATTTTAAGAGGATATTCGACGTAACATTAGAATAAACCCGATATATTTTAATGTCGGAAAAACACAGTTAAGTAAAACATGATCGAGCAACGCAAAGAAAAGGGAAAAATTTAACTTTCTTCAATTTCGAGGTAGATAGGACATCTTAACTAAAGAAGACGGCATAGAAACAAGGTTGGCGCACAAGGTTTAAGATGCTGAGCGATTTTGGTCAGTCCGAAAGTTGCCTCCAATGTACATCCACCTTCCCATTTTCCTCGCAGGTACTTTCTCGGTTCGGGGCCACGCAGTCCGCCTGCTAAATTATTCAAAAGATTGGAATCTTAAGGGCGAGCTACTGAATTATTAATTTATAGGCGTTATTGGGTGCGTGTGCGGCTATCTCGATACCGGCACGCATTAGTCAAACGGGTTATGGCGATCGGGCCAGTCGGCTACGCGTCGATCTTCGAGCTGGTATTGTTAATATCTTTGTAAAGGCGAAGAAGCGGATCAAAAGTGGCAGCTGTTTCCTGCGCGACCGTGGAAAAGCGGTCCCTCTTTCACCTGCCGCCCTCCGCGCGATACTAATTGCCAGATAACGTCCCTCCGATGTTTCATCCACCGCGACACAATTTCGTGTACCATCGATTCCGCGCTACGCGCCATTTCACGCGCGTACACTGTCGCCCGTGAGTGTTCCGGTGTTTTCAGTCTAGCGAAAATATTTCACATACGTTTCGAATGAAACCCTTTAATCTGATTTTCTCCTTTGATCTTATCCCAGAGACAACCGTATACAATTAATGGATATCAACGAACATTAAACAGCAGTTTATAATACTGTTACACGATACGTATTAGCTTAACTTTTGGAAATGGCTATTAAATAATTTTAATTTTCACGCGAATAAATCGATGCACTTTCTATAATGTATTCGTTGTTACTGTCATTTTGCGCATATAACATGCAAAATTGCGCCAGGTGTCCGAATACTTGTGGACTGTAGCATACGCGTACTCCTTTTATTCCCGTTGCACCTTTTCTCCGCGCGTTATGTCGCGTCGCGACGCACGAGGGTGCGAAAGACGTTTATTCGGTATCGTTTGCATCGTAATTGGCTGTCGCGCGTGTATCGGGATATGGTGATACTGTCGTAGATCAGGGACATGGAAGAACATGTTATTAGAGCACGATGAGGGATTACATTGTCATGGGACGAGTGGTATAATTCTTGTGACGGACGCTATAGTCGCTTTTGTTCCACCTTTCCTTTCATTCCCTGTTCGATGATAATGAGATGCGTATTGTGGTAGGTTGGGGTTAATCGCTGGTGTTTACCGTTCTTTTATAGCGATCCAAGTTACGAAGTAACATAGCAACCATGATAAGAAACTTGGTAGCTATTCGCAGTGTCTATAGTAATTTCACCACTCGAGTTTTTTAGTCATCTTCTGAATTGTTGGTTTGAAGGTTGAAAATACATTAATGGTTCAATTATGCATGCTACCAGGTAACTATATTTTTCTATACTACGACGGTAAACTGGATCGTTTATATTCAAACCGAACCTTCTACCACCTCTTGGCTTTCAAGAAATTCGAAAAAATTCTAGAATACTTGTCAACGTCTATATTAAATTATTTAATAATTCATTTAGTCAAATGTGCGAAACTTTGTCCAACCAAGATAAAAATTCTTTCCGGAAAGATTTAAAGGTGAAACGTCGTTTTATTTTTATGGAGAACTAAAGAAATTGAAGACAACCGTCACGTTCTACCCTGATCTTCGAAGACAACCCCATCGCAAAGGAAAACTCGTACAGGGGGACGTATTCTGTGAACGATTATCGGACGATGTTGCGAGATAACGGTGAATTCGTTGAAACCGCAGAGAGCAGCGGCGAGATCCACGCCAAACAGCCGGATGAAAGTCGGAAAGTTCATGCGTATGCCAATCTGTCTGTCGCACGCAAGGTTCGTTTTCCCGGCATCGCGTTTCAATCTCCTCGTTCGTGCACGCACGCGGCACGGCACGGAGATAATATTGTTGCGTCGCGGAAACGCGAATTCGCACGCTCCGAATGATATTCATAATACGACGCCATTAATTCCTCATTGTCTCCGCGTTCCTTCGCCCCTCCATCTTGACTTTACCTCATTTTTTTCTCCATCGTCATCCTCCCATCGCGTTCTCGATGGCGAGAAAATAGCCGCGCCGCGATAACGCATCAATGGAAGAGCCGTTTTCCCGTAGTTCGTTGCGTGCGCTCGAGTTTTTCTCTCGCAAAGAAGTAAAAACTGGATCCTCGTTACGTGATTCTGGTTATGTGGAAAATGTTGCTGGTTAATCGTAGCTTGACTCGTAATTCGACTCTTGCAGGGATACACGCCGTTGCACATCGCGATGCAGTTCGGTCACGAGAATATCTTCAATCTGTTGGTTCAGGTGTACGGTGAGTTCTTATTGTTGAGAATCGCGGATTAACGCTTTCTATTGACACATATGTCGTGTAGTTTTTTTAATTACTTATATAATTAAGCGTAAGCGACACTGCTGACATAACCGAAGCATCTTTGCGCTTGTGTGTGAACGAAACGATTGCCGCGCTTGGTACAAAAAAATTGACGATAAATGTACAAGAACTAAATGCGTTATGCGTTAGAAAGCTATCGCTACGATAGCAGTCCTAGGAAAACAAATCATTCTATAGTAAATGCAGTGCTCTTGACCGATGCGTATAAGAATCGTACGGTTTTCACGATTATCTCTTCCATTTTGTTTTCACACGATATTTACAGGTGCGAACCAAGAGGTACGCGACTACAGCGGAAAGAAGGCCAGACAATACTTGGTCTCCCAGGAGGCCGCTGTCAGTCAGGACACCTTCCGCAGTAAGTACCGCGCTCCTTTGAAGCAAAGAAATTCAAAGCGATGCAAAGGAAAGAAAAAAAGGGACAGCAGCAAGATGGAGCAAAAAGAAAAGAATAAATAGAATTTATTATCCGCGTAAAAGCGCAATAATTGACTCGTAAATGCGAACACTATCAAGGCGAACGATCGAGTGATGTTATCGGCGGGCACCGTAAATGAGACGCGTCAGAGTTTCATAATATTCGCGCAAGGGAAGCTCGTAACGTTTACGCAAATCACCGAGTAAATTACCTCCCCGTCCGTGTGCTTTTATAGTCGCCTTTTTTTCTTTTTTATTCTCCGCCGTTTTTTATTCTTTTCCTTTTATTCACCATTGAAACCCGAGAGAATGATCATCGTCGTCGATCTCTTTCCTTTCCGTTGCGGTTATCGCGCTAACATCGGTGGTCTATTAATTTCGCGTTAATCGCGAGCCTGAGAAAACGCATCGGACGAGAGGGACGCGGTGCCGCGCCGTTTCAATGCTACGAGCAGATACCATTGTCGCCCGAACGAGAAGCGATTAAAGTTACGCAACATTAAGAGGCAAACACTCGAATCCAGTGGGGAAAGTATCCCCTCTAACGAGGATTCCCCTGCTCGCTTCGATTGTATTTTAAACAGTGCCCGCGTTTCTGTCGATTCGATTAAATCCTTCTCGCTATAGAAATCGTTTGAACCATAGCGTATGTTACGGGCTAAAGGTATCTCGATTATGCGAATATTATTACAATAGAGTATGGCTTGTATTAGATTCGAGAAATTTATCTAATCCGAATTAATCCAGCTACTTGACGAATCGGAATAAATTTTAACGAAGAGTTCTGCGCTTATACTTTTGGCCTGTAATGTTCGTAAAAATTGATACGTAATTTAAGACACGCGAGTATTCTCTTTCAGAGAACGTAAATAATCTAGAATTTAGTTTTACGTATGTTATTACAAACTGTAATTTACAAGAAGGAAATTTTCCTTGGAAGGATGTTTATAATTTAATACCTTTCAATTATTTCCTCAAGCTGTAACTTGATTCGTATAATCCGTGACAATTCGCGATTTTATTTAAGTAAATATCATACGAAAGAAGAAATACAACGTAATAAAATACGGATGCTCAATCGTCGCGATAGAGCAATTACAGGTTTCCGCACCAGGTACACCGCAGTTTACATTGCTTTCATGCGCTTGGTTCTGGTTCAGCCTTGGTTTTCTAAGCCTTCTATTTTCACTATCAGCTTTCTTTTGATCGCGCGCATGTCCGTCTCGAGGAATTCGCCTGCCGTGTCTCGGCGACGTTTGCTTCCTAGTTTCCATACTCTTTCCAAGGGAGCATGCGAGTAATCTACATGAGGCATTAACTAGTTTGCATCGACCATACACCTTGTTCTTCCTCCTTCTTTATTACAAACAATTAAATTTCTACTTTGTTCTCTGTCTGTCCGTATAAATCTTGCTCGAACGAGGATATTTACACAGACATACACGCGCATACGTTTGCTCTATACTTGGTAGAATTCTGTCCTTTCCTCCTAATAAACTCATTTCTCTAATCATTTAACAAATTCATCCTTTTCGTAGTAACAGAGTTCATCGAGACAAAGAATATTGCACAATGACGATCAGACATGTGTCGTAACATCTAAAGTCCAAACTCATTTCCTCTTTGCCGAATCAAAATCATTCGAAAACAGGGAATTAATAGAAATTGTATTCGTCTCTCACATTTATTAAAGCAAATCGCTATAAGCATGTGCGATAACATTATCTACACACATGTAAAATAATTTTAGTAAACTCCTATATATTCGAGAACTTTTTACATGTTTTTTCTTTTTTTTTTTCATTTCTTATAAAAGCTGCACTTTATACGTAAACCAACGAAATTTCAACTAATTCATTCGATCGAATCACGCTGTATCACACGATCGTACTAACCGAACGATCTCCTCCTCTGTTTCTAACCTTCGCCCAACGATAACCACGTATTCCAAAATCTGATAATGTTTTCCATCGTCCAGCACCGAAATTTTCATCGAAGTTAACCCTCCATACTATAGTAAGCACGAGTTCACGGCATGCATCTCCTGCTTGCTTCTAAACGTTAATCCTGCCTCTGTAAAGAAAAAGTAAAAGGTGTACAGGTATCCCGTGTGACGACCACGCGATCGAAATAGACGACAGGAAATGGTTTCGGGTTCTCTCCTCCTCTGTCCTCTGTTCTCGGTGAGTATCGGGGCTCTGGAAGTATTCTTCTGTTGTAGGGATTACTGCTGCCGCTACGCTCAGGCAAGTTCAGAAGCACACCTCTGCTAAAGTAGTAAAGCGCTTGTGTCGCAAGATTAAAGTAGCCGCACCTTAGAGTAACGTATGACTGTCACTTTTGTCGACGCTGACGTGAGTATTGCGCGGAGAATCCGCGGGTCCACTTCGCGTTTTTAACACGCTACGCCATCGAGATATCTCGACGGTCTACGACAGCAAGAAGACTCTCCGATATTTTTTTTTCTATCCTTTTGTTTTATTTATTATATTCTTTTTTCCTTTCTCTCTTACTTTTTCCTCTAATTCAATCGGTATCCGATAAACAGTGGACCCGTTCATTCCCGAAATTCCAATGGAATCATGTACTCGTGACTCTTCGCTTCAGTCTTTTCTTTTTCAACGAATCGCACACCACTGATTATTTTTGTGATGTCTTTACACGTATACTTAACTGTAAACGCGTATAAAGTCGCGAAGTGTGGCTGTTTGCGAACGCGTAAATATTTCGTTTATCTCGTTTATTTATTGTTTGATGATGTCGTGTTGCTATTAATTGAACGTTGCGCTTGTCACCGAATGCCTCGACGTAATTAAATCACACTTGTGTAACGATCGATGCGTGGCATTCTCGTGTTGCGCTACTCTCGAGGCTTGACGCAACGCACGTGGTATCGAGAAGGCTGAAAATAAAACTGGTGAACAAGCATAAATCCTCGCCTCACGTTGTCTCCAAACGATTTGTCTTTGAACGAAAATTACGTTTCAACGATCAATCGAAGTGGCAGTAGTACCTGAAAACACTCCCAGCACCGTAGAAACGATGTGATTTAACCCTGTCAGCCGACGATGCGAACAGTTCCTGAATGCCGCGATTTTATCTCGTTCAATTTACACGTTTATGCTCTCCGGCGATCGCGTAAGACGGCGAGAACGACTCGGGCCTGTTCCACATCGTCGGCTAACGACAATCGTCAGTGTTTTCTTTGTTGTCACTGTTCAACGCGTTTGATGGTAAAGCATGTGTACGCGAGCATGAGAAAATTTACCGATTTCCTTCATTCACGTCCGTTTTCCGTACGCGTTGCACCTCTAGATCTCGACAATTGAATAATCGTCAGTTTTATTTTAACAGAGATTCGCTTTGTTACACGTCCTATCATTACACGTTAATTGTATGCAGCGCGAGTTCACTCACCCTTTTGATCTTCCGTTCGATGAAACACGCGAGAAGATCGACTACTTCCCGCCGCGGCGCCGGAAGGCGCTCGCACGACTTCGCGGCAAACATCGACTTCACGCGCGAATACGAAGCGACACGAGTTACTTTTTAACCAGATTAACTCTCTCGGTTGTATCTCCGTCCTGTTTCGATTGCTCCGTCGAGTATGAAAGACGAGTTTAATCGTTTTACGAGCGAATCCATCTTCGATGCTCGGTTGCGTGGAAGAAGTTTGTTTTTAGATGATCAGTGCTTAGTAGCGTCGTAGCAAGTTGTAACAGAGGCTGACTGCCTACGTATTTCGTATATTTTTCTACGATTAACGACGAA
Source organism: Bombus affinis (assembly GCF_024516045.1). NCBI lineage: Eukaryota > Metazoa > Arthropoda > Insecta > Hymenoptera > Apidae > Bombus > Bombus affinis. Next base: position 8,572,464 of record NC_066344.1, on the reverse strand, counting down.
GACAAGAATTTCAAGAGCTTGCTATTGACTCAAACGAGTACGATAAATTCTCTTATTCGTTGTCGCTGATAATAATCAGCCTATTTTACGAGCTACTTTATCACGTTAAACGTAATACTACGTTAGGTAGCGTTAATTGGTCAAAGTTATCACAAATCTTACGAATACTAAAGCTTCTTTAATTTAAGTATTTTGATCAACTGCGACATCGCTGATCACTGATTATTTCTATGACAGTTGACGTATTGATTCGAGAAGAAATTTCGACAGAGCGTTTTCTTAAGAATTTTTATAGATTCGTCTAGAAACTTTGAACGATCGTATTAATCGATCAATGTGGTTACCAAGCACTGAGCATCTCTGCAGCTCCTCCATTCGTTATTAACCAACGTCGACAGCCAGCAAATACAACGGAAGCTGTCGTTCTAACGTTTTCTAACCACGACGACTAATTCCGTTCGGTCGTTTAGTGGCTTTCTGATAATTTTTAATAATCACTCCGTGTCTACTAATCCTTGATACTCCTCTTCTTCGACGACCGCGCGCGTCGTCGTGCCTCCACGAGACAGTCTCAAATGATTTTCTATTTTATTTCAGAAATAAAAGCAAGGAAAAAGCATGCAGGTAAGAAATAATACGCATGGAACGATCACTAATTAAATGGAGCTATAGTTTAGTGCATGCGTCGGGCCGATCTGTGGAGTAGACAGTGTGTTCGGTAGAGTGGTTTTTCGTTTTTCTCTAAACCTGGTACACTACCACTTGTTTCTATTCGCAGTATTATTCTTTAGACGGAAAGTGAAAAGATTATTAGGATCCGTATTGGTAACGTAGAATTTTCACTTTCTACTTCGAAATATCTTTATATAGATCTCCGACATAGGATTATTCTATGACCGAAACGAAGAAAATTGGCGTTGCTCGACTATCTTTATACACGTAGCATAACTCGCGAAAAATTATAGCAGACACTCGATACTTTCTACCGTCAATTTTCTCCTTTCTTATAGATGAACTCCTAGTCTCGAATTTCTACAATTACACTTTACAACTGACGCATCTATCCCTCGCACAAGTCTGCGTATCTCGAAACAATTGCCCTCTTAGGTATCTCACAAAAATCTTGCTCCTCGTTAACAACAACCTCATCTTACTCTAACGCCATTCCGTTTACAACGATTACAAAAAGTATTGGCACACGCCTTTCTCTCTCTCAATGAAGCGTTTCTTCGTCAGATTCATCGTCCCAACGAATCAGTGTACAAATGCTATAATAAATACAACGATGCGCCAAATACTTCCTGTAATCACTGTAGATCATCATTGGCGATGAACCAATGATACTATTACGCGAACAATAAATTAACGATACCACGAGACTTCCTCGTCCAGAAGATAGATTCCGCTCTTTGATCGTCCTTGGACTCGATCCTAGCCTCCCTCGCTGGTAGATGCATGCGACACGAGCCAAATTTCAAACACGTAAAACGTTGCAGTGCGTTGCAACGAGTGCAACAGACGCGCACTTGCGTTGCTCCGTTTGCCAGTGGCACGTACAGTTCCCTTAGGAACGGTGATTTAGAAACAGCTAAACGCAACGAGCAACGTATACGCGCGGCAAGCGTTTAGCAACGGCGATGATTACAACGTGGTAACACGATGATTGATTGAACACGCAGAGAAAGATCTTGGTTTCCTGCGTATTGGCTCGCTGAACGTACGCGTGAAACGTACGACGGAAGCGTTCAGCCAGTTCCTGGGTGTGGCAACTAGCAGCAGCGCCAGCAGCAACCACGAGAAGATACACAAGAGCTGGGGATCGGCGGATAATGTGCAGGTAGAAGAGAGAAAGAGGGACGATCGCGTTCTCGAAAATTACCCGATACCCGGCCTCCTTTCCTTAACCCTCTATAATTATTCAACCCTTGGACGAGCGCTCGCCACCATCGTACCCCCCGCCCTCCCTCCATTGCTGAATATTATGAATATTACGCGACGAATCGCCAACTCGTTTAATATTAACGCTCGCTTTCCATGCAGAAGGAGACGAAATTACCGTGTAGGCGCGACCACGGTCCTCTTCTTTCAGATGACACTGGATTCATCTGCAAGTGGCGCGTTTTTTAGATGGGAGATGGTTGGTTCTTTCGATAACAATTTTCCATTTACAGTTCCCTCTTGTCTTCCCCTCGCACGAGTATTCGATATAGATAATAAAAATAGTAAGGTACGTAAGTGGTGAGATATTGGGTTAGCAATCGAGGGATTGCGGATTTTGTCATTAGATGGTATTGACAAAATCCACAGTCACTTAGTTTCCATACTATACATAAATAGTAGACAAAAGTTGAATAGTAGAAAAAAGTAAAGAATTTGCAGAATGCCGGGAAACTATCTACCGCTTACATGGATAACTAACTTAAGGTGATTAAACAGAAATCAATCTTCTCGATTCTGTAGCTACTTTCACAAACCGTGCGTTACTTTACGATATTCTCTGCTATATTATTGGGTTGGCAATTAAGTGATTGCGGATTTTGTCATTAGGTGGTATTGACAAAATCCGCAATCACTTAGTTGCCCCGATATAATAGAATCGCCTTACAATGTATAGCTTAACCCGATGAAACGCTGCTACGATATCGTCCAAGGGTTGTAATTCTGCCATCAGAGAAAGATTATCAACGATTGACAAACAATTTTTCTAATTTCCACAAAGTTGGAGCAGAAGATGATGCCACCGCCCAAGTACGCGCCCATCAAGAAGAGGAGAAGCCGAAGGGCGCAGGATTTTGGATCGTCGCGAGATCATCAGGCTGCCAGTCAACCAAGCACTCCACTCCTTCAGGGCAAGGCTTCTCGGTCGAGTCAATCGATGCATCGTCGACCGATCTCCACGACGGCCGTCAGTTCCGCCGCGCCCAAGACACAGCAGAACAACGACTCGGACTCGGATACCGCGTGTGGTTTCGACTCCGCGTGGAGAGGATCCGCGTAACTCTAGGAGAAACATTTCCTCGCGAAACTCTCCTTCTCTGGTATCGCGAAAGCCCTACTGAATCACCGTGTACCTTGCCTTCTGGTCTTTTAAAGTAACAATTTTTATCTATCTATGTCTCTCTCTCTCTATTATTCTCCGATTAATCGATCAAATTGTAATTACTGAAGCGTACTATGTTCAAAAGAAAACTGAAAACAAATTGTTTGAGGAAAGAATAACGATGGTGGTAATTGACGAGCTTAAGTATTGGACGAGCTTGGAGTAACTTTTCGTGGATTGTAGAAGAATATGGCAGGCACAAGTTTGAATGATATTCGGAGCTGCGAAAGTATAAAATCAGGAAAAAGATCACTCGATCCGACTAATTTGATACGGCAGGGGTTTTAAAGGAATTAATTTTTCAAGCTAACTACCGTGATCATTTTCCGATAACATTTTCTTAAGTTACAGAAACGATCTACTTTTTAATATAATTATTATTGTAGAGTTTGTAAGTGCCTTAATTTAATACCTGGAAGCGATGCTTTGGGTTTATCGATGCATTCTTTGCACGAAAGCCAAATCAGCATGTTTCTGTCGTAATTGTGCTAACGAGATTACGATTCTTTCATACAGGGTGTATTGCGCACAATTTTTTTGTAAAATACTTTTATCAATTAAGAATGTGAATACAATCGATGTACCTAAATCGTAGTGAATAGAAATTGCAATATCGTCTGTGTTCTCGTATTGTCGATGAATATATTAAATATTTGATCGTAGATTTTCTAAATGAATTGTATAAATATTATTTGGAATAACAATAAATAATAACTTGACTAATTGTAATTGCACATACATACTTATATGCGTAATTCCTAGTCCCTATTAGATTTACTGCAAGTGTCTAATGGAATTTAATAAGCGATATACGCGTCATCTCTTCGTGTGCCCGGATACTAGTTTCATTAACAACTTCCTGAGTTCTCTGCTAGATTTCGCGTAGTTACATTGCCAAAGTCACTCAACTTACGTATCAACAGATGTCGCTAAATACTTATTACGACCATATTATCAATGGAGTAGTTTTACGACAAATATGTTTACGAAGGCATTGAACTCTGAATTGTAAATTGAAAGGACCTGTTCGTTAAGGCATAACCTCGATAAATTTTGCTTTACTTTTTCTAAATACTTTTTAAATACTTAAAGTGTAAATATGAATTAATTTTATCGATTGACTGTTTTCAAATATAGTGGAATATGCGGGGTTATGTTGGATTTAGTTAGATATTCCTTTTCTTTATTAAAGAGAATTATTTTTTCTTAACCATGTACGGCATATGCCATCCTAGTGTAAGTGTGTATTTAAATAATTTTCAAAACCAGTAATTTTGAAACTAATTCGCTTTAATACCATTAGTATTTTAATATTGAAAAATTGGGTTGTATCGATCCTGTGAAAATAAGTACAACGTTTTACGTTTATATTGAACTATGTGAAGCAAAGAAATATTGGGAAGTTGATTATAAATACAATGAAAAATTGGATTTATTGTATTTAGAAGTACGAAAAAAGAAAAATTCACAAACAGAAATATATGTACCATGGCCAGCATCGTGCAATATTTCCCTTGATACGATAGAAAAGATACAAACAGGTTTAGATGTTGAACAGTAAGAGTAAAAATTGTTCACAGATTCTGGCGATTATGTGGTCATGATTTATGAATTGATCTATGTATTTTGTAACAGGATAACGCTCGTTTTTAAATTAGAAGATAGTACAAGCATTATTTACAAAGTTAGTAAGGACCTTGTGAAGCCTGTAGATCCAGAAAAAACAAAATTAATGAAAGAGAAGGAGGAAAAAAAATCAAATTTAGAGAAAGAAATCAGGAAAAATACTTCGTATTTGTATGAATTAGCAAAATCATTAACTGCAGAAAATGCTAATGAAGATAAGGATACAGATGTAAGCCATAGCAGTAAAACAACAGCTGAATAAAATATGTTATTTTATTTATTTAATTTTCATATTTAAGTAGTATCGATATTCTTCAAAGAGTTAAAAGAAATTAAATATAAAATTGTAATATGTTTCCCTTAAATGTTTATTATATTGAAATTATGTTTGAAATATGTATAGTTAAAAAGTGTACTAAAAATTATGTAACTATTTAAAATGATATGTATTAAGCTGCCACTGCAAATGTGAATATTAAATAAATTATTGCTTAAAGACATTTTAGAAGCAGTTTCTACATTAACACATTATCTATGTGATTTAATAAACACTGCAAGTATGAGGCACATGCTGTTTCATTACTTTCTACTATCCATAAAGATAATGAACATTCTAAGCTAAGGTTAAATCTTTTGATAATTCTATGTTGTTTTGTATGTATAAAAATACGTAACGAAAGTACATTTTAACACGGTTTCTACTCTGAGTGTTGAAAATAGATCTATCTACAAAAAAAATTTACGACACTTATATTATATACATCTTTGAATTACTATTTTCTGAACGACATGATTTTCATTTTTAACATCGTAGTATATATAAAGAACGTCGCTCTCGTAAAAACTACTTATCTGTTTTATCTTAATGAAATATTCTTTTAATCGTGTTTATGCTATGTATATAGCAGATGTTCCACGATAAGTGCCGTTTGATATAACTAATGAATGGCAGGTGACAAAATACAAGGAGACTTTTATCATCAGACATTACATAAAATATCGCTGTGAATACAAATTTTACCTTTAATTTTTCAAGGTCATGCTGTGGCTACTTCATAAATATTTTAAACATTTAATGCTGTAAAATTTATTGTATGAGAGACGAATATAAACAATGCGTACTTTTCTGTTTATGTTTACCTTGTTCTTCATACAAGTTTTACAACATTAACGTAAAAATATCTTTTAACCTGATCATTTCTCAACTCAAATACCTTAATACTTTTGTAGAAAATTAAAAAAATATGTCGAATAGGGTATGAAAAAATGTATGCTGCCACTTAAGACAATAAAAATGACCTAGGCATGGCCCTGAAAATTTAAAGATAAACATTTTTTTACAGTGACATTTTGCATAAAAAATGATGATAAAAGTCTTACATTCTTGTCTTATCACCTATTGTTCAGTAGTTACATCGAACAGCATTTGTCGCGGGACATCCTGTATGTCTATGCATCGTTTATGTATATGTATACATACATATGACTTAAGTATTATAGAGTATATAATTAATACATTGACAAGAAAATATTAATTAATACAAAATGAGTGATTTTTTATATAATTATGTAGTTTGGCAGTTCAATACGTGGGAGTAATATAATGTACTACGAATAAAATATAAAAATAAATATTTTTTAGTTAATAACAAAACAGTATGTCTTGTTATCTTTGTTTCAAATCTTTTGAAAATTCAAGTCAAATCAAGGAATTTGTGACCATTTACCTTTATTGAAATAGAAGTACTTATTATGGATTGTGAAGACGAATGTTCTCAAACATTCCAATGTCTGCATATTTTCTTGTCTATTATACAATAAAAGGATATAATATAGTGTTCAATGTCCGCGTATATTTTAACTAAAATTGTATTATAGTTACTGAATTAGATTTTAAGATCTACGTATGAGAATTGTATAAAAACAGGCACATTAGGAATAATGTGTTACATGAGCACCTTTGTATAAATAGGTTTTCATTTCTAATATACACAAGGTCTCGGTATAAAATAGTTACCAAACAGTTATTAATTTATTAGTGCATTAAGGCAACTAGAATTCGAGCTGTACTCGAAACTATCACAAGTGATACGATTACTTTTTTGTTTCACAATTTTAAATACTGTTTTTGAGAGAATGATTAATGATTTCAAGCTTATATGACTAAGTTTATAATATAAGAAAATTTCAAATGAAACCATTTGACATTACTATCACAGTATCCCAATCAGTAAATATTATGATCAATCACTTATGTTATTCTCTTGCGAACATACTTCAGATGAAAATTGTTTCATAGAAGTGCAATTTAAATCTACATAGATAACAGTAAATATTACATTAGGTTCCATTTAAAAAATTCTTTAACATAAAACTTGTATATCAACTGCTAAATGAACGAACTCGATGGATTGACAATATTGTTACAAGAGAAATTACTACTACAGGTGTGTGGTTCTTAATATTAATTAATGTATTATATGGAAGCAGTAAATTTACTGTTTTAAATAAGCTCATAAAATGGAACAAAAGAATTCTAAAAGGGCATCAAAATAATCTTAGTATAAAATACTTTCAATAGCTAACACATAATGTATACATTTGTGATGATTGTATAGGATACTCATAATTATCCACAAAATCAAATACATAGCAAAAAAAAAAAAGAAAAGAAAAAGAAATATATGAAAACGAACTGAGAGGAAACAAACTACGGTGATGTTTAGATTAAAACGTAAAGATGATTACTAGCAGTGTACTAATATGAACTTGAGATGTTACTCTTGTGATATAGTGTTATACATCAAGCTAAACTATTGTACTTATAAATCTTATTCATTATTACTTTTCAATGTTTGGTTACATATTTACAAGGTATAGCACTAGAACACCACAAGTATTCTATCACATACTTAAAACATGAAGATATATAACTAGTTAAAACAATAAAATGGATAAGAGGATTATAGGAATCAGACCTGCAAAAATTTGTTCATTAAAAAAGAAAGGTTAACATAGGGACACTGTCAAGTTAAGTAAATAACTGGTCGTGTTAATAATTAGGTACACGTGACTGATATAATTAATGCGTCCAGTGTTAACTTGTGATTATGTTGATCAACATTGTCATACATAGTGCCATTTCTTCATTTAATTTCCTATCACATGAGCATGAGCAAATACAACTACGTTTTGATTTATTTTCTGCAACTTTATGAATTATAATATGTTTATACAGTGAATATCCTTTATTCTATAAGGACATTATTGTTGAGAACTTGAAAACTATATAAAAATGACTGTGCTAAGTGAAAGTTGTGAAATAATATTTTAAACAGATATTTCAAATATTTGGTCAATACTTCAAATCATGATTACGACATCTAGTGAATTTTAATTAAATGGTATAAATCTTTAAAAATTTAAATTCCAAACTGCTGTTTCTTATCAAAATATGAACATGCTACAAAATTACTTATACAAATTTATGTTTCTTTTCTGGTCATACAATTGATTAAATCTGAATATTATATCCAGATATTTTAAATTATAATTATTCACTACGTTGCGTATTGGAGATGCAATCGTGATGAGTGTATAACTACGAGTTAAAAGTCTGACATTCATACATATTAATTAAAAACCTGAGATTCGTATGTTGAACATAATTTTTTAAATTCTATATGCCTGATTATATCGTGATACTAAAAGTAAAACATCTGTACAATTTAAACATACTCTGAAAATTAAACAAATACATATGAAATTAACAGTGTTATTAATTGCGATTTGATTGCCCTTAAAATGATGTTGAAAATACAATAGAATGCTAAATGGTTTGCGTATCAAATTTAACAAAATGACAATTAACATTGTTGTTATGGCTAGCACCAATCAGCCATATATGTAAAATCTTTAAATAGACTTTGTTCTAAATCACTAAGTGGTCTAGGATCTTTAGGTGGAGTTAATTGTGGCTTTTCTGATGTAAATTCTTCATCAAAATTACTGACATCTTCCACAGAATGCTGAAATACAAGTATAATTTTCATTTACCGACAAATATACTAATTGGAGTAAAAAAGAAATGAGAAAAGGTTAATACTTACAATTACTGGAACAAATGGTGGTTTTACGCGTCTTAAAAGTAAATCATCCCAAGCTATATGCCTGAAGAATGCTTGTTTTTTGACATCTTCAGCATCTCTTTCACTACTACCCAATCTTCTATCAGGATTTTTTCTTAGTAACTATAATTAAACATAAATAACGCAAATTATTTATGTCCTATTTATTATCTTACTAGAAAAAAATATATTTATATTGTTCTTACCCTTCGCATTATTGCAATTGCTTCTAACGAAAGAAATCGTGGATAACGAACTTCGTCGTTCACAATGGAGTCGAAAACTTCTTCTTCATCATCACCAGGGAATGGTGACTAAACAAGAAGATGTTAATTAGTAGTATAGTGATCATAATGCATAATAAAATAAAATTGGATAAAATGCTTACTTCACCAACGAGCATTTCAAATATTAATACACCAAGTCCCCACCAATCAACAGCTCGTGTATATGAAGTTTCAGTAAGAACCTCAGGAGCTAAGAATTCTGGAGTACCACAAAATGTTCCTGTTCTATCTCCATATCCCATTCCCTCCTTACACAAACCGAAATCCGCAATTTTTACATATCCTTCAGTATCCAACAGTAAATTATCTAATTTTAGGTCTCTGTAAATTTAGTAACATCATTAACATCGCATATTTAATGTAAAATATCATAAATAATTTTATTTAATTTTTATTTATTTAAATATGTACCTATAAATAATTCGACTTTCATGCAAGTATTGCAACCCTAACACAACACACGCTGAATAAAATACAGCTCGTGCCTCTCCAAACACATCTGCGTGTATATGCATCATAAGATCTCCTCCAGCTGCATATTCCATTACAAAACACACATGTGCCTATAAGGAATCAAACATTAATTTTCCATATTCTGACTAAAACATTTATCGTAAATTAAAATAATATATACCTCAGTTTGAAAACAAGCAAATAAGTTTACAAGGAAAGGATGGCGTGTGGCGTTGGCAACTTCAAATATTCTCTTCTCTGAAAGTAATGACTCTACTTCATCCCTTGCTATTATGTCTCCTTTTTTTAATGCTTTGATTGCGAAGTATTCTCCTGTATTTCTGTATTGCGATAGGATTACTTTTCCAAAATGACCACGGCCAAGAACTGATAGTAGTCTAAAGTTTTCTATAGTCATTCCAGTAAGTTGCGAGTGTCTTCTAGACTCGTAGGCACTGTCTCTATATTGAGCAGGCTTGTTCGGCATTTCATATACAACCTATAATCGTTCAAACGTTTAAATCAAAGTACCGAAAGATAATGATTAAATTTATATTAATTACTTTCATATTAATTGATAGTATGTATATATATGTTAATCATAATTCCAATTAAAAATTTTTAGTCATAATACAATGCATATGTTGTTAGTATATTTTATAGGTAAGATAAATTTCACTTATTTAATAGTATTCTTGCTATTTTATCAAGAAAAAGCCCTAAAGCTGTTGAATAATCAAGTATTTACGACATTAGCAGTACGACATCTATAGTTGATATAAGACATATAAACATGTACAAATACGGTATTAAAAGCCTTGATATATGTAATACGCACATACAGACATGCAAAAAATTTGGGTACATGCTTTTGCTAAGAGAAATATTAATATACCAAAAAATTAATTATATTTTATTAATTTAATAAAATGAATTACAAGAACTTAGAAGAACAATTTTATACTTTACATGTTAGTACAGAAGCACAAAAATTAAAAATATATAAATAAAGCTGCGTGTATTGGAGGTATATACCTCATCTTCAGGAAACTCGACGACAGGTTGGGGCGAGGGTGTGCGTGGAGAGGGTGGTGCAATCAGCACAGGACGAGGCTCTGTTACAAGAGGCCTCAAATTTGCCCCCTGAGGACCCCCCTTTTCCTCGTTGTGCAGGAAATCAAACTCCCTTAATGCACTCTGTAACTACATTACTATCTGCTTAGCTCTAAAAGCTACTTTAAGTTGCAATATACTTTAAACTGTAACCTAGCAAAGTCTTACATAATTAATAATAACATTGTAATGAACATTTTGAATCGAATAATTTACATACTGAGAAAACAAATAGATCCAATTATTGAAGGGAGTTTGCTGCAACTTTGTTGAAGGAATACTAAATATATTGCACAATGCATATTGCAGAGTACCTTTTTCACGTGGGTGCTAAACAACATTGTAAAAATTACTATGCATAAAAAGCTAAGAATTAAAAATACGATATAAGCTTAAAGTAAAAAACGAATAAACAATTTGTACACTTTAAACATGTAACAAGTTGTTGCCCATTATACATCGCGTTCTAAAATTTGCAAAATACCTATAAAAAAAATAGGTATATTTATAGTATATTCGAAGCAGTATCTTGCACAGTTGAAAGTATATAAATGTATACTAACATGCCTTGATAAAGTACATTGATATAATACTATATACAAACGTTAGCAAGTATATCGACTCAACTGGAAATAATATATTGTATGTATGTGTTTTTTACCCATAACCATAGTGTACCAAAACCCTAAACCTTTTAAGTAAAAGAAGATACTAGATAACTTCGAAATACTTCGTAATATGACGGACAACTACAATATCACTAAAAAAAAGTACAAAATATAGTGTACAACTATCTTCTATATAACACTTTGGTGAGTATAATGTCGTTGCAAAAAAAAGTAAAGAAAAAAATAACATAAATTTTGCAGGACCTACTTCTTGATCTAATTTTGGTGGCGGTGGAGGTGCAGGCATTGAAGGTTTCTTCGTAACTGTAGGTGGTGGTGGAGGAGGGTGTTCTGGAGGACGTGGCAGTGTAGGACTACTACTTGAAGTTGATAGTCCTAAAGGTCTGGCTCCACCTAAGCCTCCCTTTTCAGGATCAGGCAATTCCCCAGGTGTTTCGGGTTTATCTTCTAACGAAGTATCAAAAACAAGTTGCAAAGGTTGAGGTCCTAAAAAATATAGATTCGTACAGCAATCATGTACCAATTTGCTGTAAACGTAATGAAAAACATGTACCTACCAGATGGCGGACTTTCGGAGTTTCTTGTATTGTGTAATGAAGGAGCTGATCGTTTCAACAGCCTACCCCAGGTTGCAACGTTAATGTTCATTTGATTAGCTCTTGGGAAATTCTTCACCTGTTGCTTAAAGATCTTGCGTTGACGTTGTAATTTAGGTTTTCTCGAAATCATAGGATTCAAGAACTTAATTTCAGCAAAGAGAAGACCTTGCGGCTCCAATTGTAGAGCCATTCCGTGTCTCACATCATCGATGAATTCTTCTAAACGTAAAAATTTTATAGCACAAAGAGATCTCCAATCTTTCCAATAAATGCCTATTTCAAGTTCTCTCGACTTATCTAGTTCGATGGAAAACCTATGAAAACAATGTATTCATATAAACTAACACTTCCGACTTCTTTTTATCATAAAACGGAGTATAAGAATTTAGTATAGCTCTAACAGAAATATGTATACAATAAAAGAGTACCTTTGGTCCCAAGCTTGTTGGGAACACGGTCGCCAACTAGTTTGTGCTACTGTTTGATTATCCAGTTTAATAACTGCCATGATATCATCTACGATAAATACAAAAATGAACGAGATTCAGCTTTTCATAAGAATTTGTAATATTTGTAAAACAAACTTACTACTTGTTTCATCTTTAACACTGTACGATTTGCTTGAGCTGCGTCCTGTAACACCTTTAACGAAACTACGTAGATCTGGACTTGCTGGGTGCTCTCTTCTTGTGCGGCCAGGTACTTCTTCTGCCAGGTCTTGACACCCCATTAATCTTACCTAAAATTACAAGTATATATTATTGAAGCAAGGGAATTTATACGAAGCTATCGCTACAAAATATCTTTTACCTCTAATTGTCCAGTAACAGCAGCACATCTTGAAACCGATGCAGGCACTGTAGCTTTACCCTCCAGAGGACCACGAAACGGTTGCAGCGAGGTGTAGGTTACAGGAACCGGGCTAGCGGATTGTACACTAGCTAATTCTCTCTTCAATTGAGCAGCAGTACCACTGTCAGGTGGTAATTCTTGTCTTCTAAGCTCAAGGGATAATCTCAATAGGTCCAACTTTCTACTTGATTCTGCCAGACTTGCTTGAGCCTAAATTAATTCAGGAGAAAATATAAGAAAGAAAAATTCGGTCTTGAACAGGTACTCACAGAGGTAGGGATAAATGAGTTATGTAACGAAGTGTAATTACTAATATAATCAACGTTTATTAACAGCATTAAATAATTGCGTGTATCTGTTAGTTTACATAAATGCTTTATATTCAGCAGAATGTTTTAGCAGATGGTAACAATCATAAATAGAAAAAAAATATGATATTTTATTCAATAAATATAACTTAACACACGCGTTATATGTTACAAAACACAACCTTACAATATTTTCAATACAGTTTCACCAAGAAACAGAAAATACTATTAATAATGATACAATTTTAAAAAACTTTTAAAAACGCGTTAATGAAGTATTGAGTCTCAGGATTTATCATTTTTCGGGATCGGGCGAAATATCCTCTTTTCATTCTGTAAACGATATCCCGTTTGACGTTCGAATTCGCTTACAGAACAAGCTCGTGAATTCAGTTCCTCGAAATATCTTCGACAATGTTCACAGGAACAGGAGGGGTTCTTGGAAGGTCCTATGTGATGACCTGGCTTTCGAAACGCGTTGACTACCGCGCCGAATATCGAGGCCTTCAAAATATGGTCAGTTCTTTCGCCCTGAGGCGTCATAAAGGGAGAAGTAACTCGCGAAGGTACTTTCGATGGAAGAGGGGAAGGGCTTTTGGAACCGAACGAACCGATTTGGTTACGAAAAGTGTACGGGTGGGGAATACTGTCGCTACGGGTCGTGGAATCAGAATGATCCTGCTGTAAATTCTTTTGCTTCAGAAGCTCTTGTTCCGTTATACTAGCGCTTCTGTCCGTACATTCAGTGATAGGTTTACTTGCTCGTCGCATGGTCGGAACTTTTTTAAACATTCTTTGATTATCCTCGCTAGATACAAAACTCCATCCAACTGTACCACTTTCATCAGATTCCTCGCCACTGTCGCCCGACGACCATCCTATCTCGTGTTTCTTTAAATATTCTTTCATCTTTCGATTCTGTAATAAATATTTGCGCTCAACTTCTGGTGAACGCCATTGTTTCCCTTCACTTTCCTTCTTAGCCCATATTTCTTCCATTCTTCGTATTCTTTCGCGATCCGAACTGCTCGCATACTCAAAGCTATCACAAGGGGTCAAGTCTACTTCGTTATTTATCAAAGACTCTATGTCGGACAGAGTATCTTTAGACGAAGTAGCAATAGTCGAATCATAATCAAATGGAATGCCCGCGTTAGAGGACGCAGCTGACCAAGGCGCTGAATCGAGATCTTTAAGAGCGCTGTAAGAACTGAATTGAGAAGGATAAAGCGAGCTGAGGACGTCATCACTGTCATAGCCCTTTGAACTAGCTATGGAGGGCATCCTCATTGGCGCGTGTTTAAAGCTATCGCATCGTCGTTCTGTAGCACGTTTCAAAAAGGCCTTGTCATCTTGAAATCCTCTGGGCAGAATGTTACTTGCTACTTGCGTATGGGTGACCTTCACGTCCGGATTCTCGAATACGGTCATAGGAGTATCGCATTCATTCTCAGATGTCGTATCAGTGTTCTCATCATCGTCAGAGCCGGTGCAGTACACATCGATGTGCACGGTTCGTGATTTTCGTTTCGCGCTGTCATCTCTCGTTGAGGAATCGGATCTTTCCGAGTCCGCTGAAGGACCGACGCTCGTGGTCTCGGATACTGTTGGCGATTGACTCTCTTGCTAAAATCAGATACACATGATACGAACCTGTTTATCTTTCAGGACAAGAAGATACAACTTACCTTCTTCTTCTTCTGCTCGTCCAACGGATGGAGACCAGTAGCTGCTTTCTTTTTTACTTTGCTTTTGCTGACGATCGTTGACGAAGATTCGTAGGATTCTATATCCGTCGTTTGCGAAGAAGCGTCTTTACTGACTGTGGTTAATTTGGTCGTAACTTTTTCCTGCACACTACTGCACAAATGCGTATCATGTACGCTGGAAACGGTTCCCTCGGAACACTCTTCGCAAACTTCCGGTAACGTACTGAACTGCTGACGCGAAAACACATGTTGATGCGTCGAGGGATGACGCCAAGAATTGTCGTACGAATGCCTGATGGTTTCGCTGCTTGCTATTTTGCTGAAACTCTGTTCCTTCGAACTGCCTGCAGCATCCACGGCGGATAGTACGATGCTGCATGTGCTCTTGCATCGACGATTGTATTGTTGAGAAGAACTGTTGGAAGGACGACGAGAAGGCAAACTCGAGTATGATTGAGGTGAAAATTGTCCGCTGTTATAGCCTGAGTCCGAGACATTCACACTCCGTCCTCTAGATGACATAGAATCGTCATTCCCTGACGAGCCTGATCTTGGAATCGTGAAGTAATTTGGCTTTGGAGGCGGCGTCGAAGTAAACACAATGTTTCCTCGTTGGAACCCGAACGAGCTGGAGGATAGGGATGGACCAGAAGTCGTGACGATTGGAGTTGTCGGTAATGAAGATGATTGACTGGTATTCCATCGATATATCATGCGAACACCACTCGAATCCGTGACAGTTGAAGACATGCTTACTGGTACCTGACTGGATTCCGAAGTGACCGGTGTACCATGGCGAATCGTGACTTCTGCACGCACCAACCACGGCGGTGGTTGCGTGTTATTCGAGTTACCTTGACGCCCGTACATGTTGTAGCTTTTTTTTTCAGCCTTCTCCACGCTGTTATCCACCGCAAAACATCATCGCCCCGAGCGTTTAATCGGTTTCGCTGCGAAAACGCATTCGCGCAACCGTTTCTCTCCTCCCTTGCGAAGAGAATCCGACGTTCTTTCGCTAGCACCGTTCCGTTGCACATCGATTCGAACGATCGATCGCATTCGCGAAAGATGGAAGCACCGCGCTGCTATTTGTTTCCTTTCTCGATGTCGTTTATTTTCCACTAGATTTCAACAAGCTCAATCGTTTAACGACTCGTTCCACAGCAAGCAAATTTGTTATGCAATTTTTTGTAAAAATTGATTAAACAATTTCAAAGCAAACGAAAGTATTTTCAGAGCGTATTTCACAAATCAGTGCATATATTACATAGTTCTTCGTGAAAGACGGTAATTCTGCGATATTGCGTCTCCGTGATCTATTTTCAGAAACAGTGTTACTGTATTCAAGTGATTTCGGAATCTCTTGTATCGTTTCAATATTACGTATCGAAATTGTAAAATAATCTCTTGTTCGAAGAGCGCTCTTGCATCGTAGCAGCACACTTTTCACGAAATAGGAAGCTTTCTTTTCATCCTCGTTAAAAAAAGATTTACGCAGCGTTATGACCGCGTTATCGTGTTAACGCGTTGTTTTACTTGAGTTTACGTTTATCGCTGCTCACAAATGATTTTCAAATATCGAGTGTAATTGTCATCGTTTGCTCGTTTCTTGTAAGGTGACAAACCATACGTTAGAGCAGCGACGCAAGGTATAATTAGCACAATATAAATTTGGAGCAACGTACAGTCGGACCAAATATACCTGGAACCAGATGATACTTTTAATAAGGCACCGTTTGCCGATTAGTCGTTTCTACTGACAGATACGTCATGCATATCGAATATCAATTTTCTTAGAATAAAAAAAAAATTACTAATACTATCCAGTTAGCCAGTCTGAATAAATGCACGGTTTCCTTTGTCTTAATCTTATTCGACTCTTCGAACGACGAAATCGACTCGATCGAAGTAGCCCTCTATATGAGCTTTGGGTCGAGTATTCTCGCCTCCACAAATGTATAATTATTCAACGTGCAACATCCTCTATTTCTGTCAGTCGGTTTCCGTCGTGGAATTCAGCGTGCTTCACAGAAAATCTCGACGTTCTAAAAACCAACGGAAGGGATATCGTACTGAATGACTAGGAACTCGTTTTTTGAGCTTTTTAAACTTCGATTGCTTCTTGCATCCACAGGCATATCTCTAGACAACGGCGACGATATCTCGCGGAACAGACACGTCTGTCTTCTTGGAGTGTAGCAAATTGGGTGCAGAAGAGTGCGACGTCCAACGGGAGTATAACTTTGGGCGGAATCGTGTCAGTCTTGAGATTCAGGTCATAGTTCGGTACGATGGCGGTGTGAATTACCCACGAGTTATATGCCCAGGAATGTCCAAGCAAAGGGCACAGACATTTGTTGAACAGTCAGTTCGCGATTGATTGGCGCACATGTCGTTGGTTTATCGCGTTGCTTACGACTGGGTTGTGCCAGCTCCCCTCGAAAGGTGGTAACTAAGCGCGACCCGAAAAGGCGTCATAGAAGACGACGGGGTAGCGGGGATTAGGCAGTGCTATTTCGAGACCGGTGCGTATACGCTACTGCTGTTCGAACTCGACGTAGTCGTCTACGTCGAACGCTTTCGTGCGACTTGGATACACAGAAAATCGTTAATCTACTTGGCGAGTTTGATTGTCGGGTCTCTCGTTTCGATTTACGTCGACCACGGGATACAATAGTGCTTACGTTAAAACGACGATATAATTTTCGAGATCAAACCTTTTGGAGTCTCGTCTCTGTGGTCCTCGACTACGAATGAGATTTTATAGATAGAAAGCGATGCTAATGAATATTCTTCGCGTAAAAGGCGTGCATGTTAGCTGTTCAATGATACGATGACTTATAAAGGACAGCATGTCTGTTAAATTGAATATAATATCAATAGCTCCCTTTTGACAGCGTATCTCCGTTCTGTCTTACAAAAGCTTTTCATTATCGAATGTCAGTCCCTACGTGACATGTCATATCATTGCATATATTGAACAGGAAATGATACATACCTCCGTTAAGGCCTTCTTATCAGCGACTTTGGCACTTTGTAAAAGACGTATCACGTTCTTAGCCCCTTCTACAACCGCAGCTTCGATCCGTAAACGATGTCGTAGTTCCTCCACCCTTTCCTCCAGCGCGAGCTCCAAGCTAGGCTCGTACCTATCTGTAATTAGAATGTTCGATATTATCGTCCACGCTACCAATATACCTTTCATCGAAATATCTGATCGAACGATAATAATTAAAATTCTTACACGATTCGAATGGCGTGTTCATTCGAACATACATTTCCCTAGCGGAGAATAGATATTGAGAGCTTACAGAGATACGCGAATGGATAGCTTGTTATAACACGACTGTATTGGCTTGATATCTAAAGGCAAAGTAAAATTGCTTTTGCGTCACGCGAGACTGCCTGCTGATGTCCTCTTCGAATGGTTGATTCTTTTTCACTGCTCGAATTTACTGGATGAATCGAACGAGACGAACGATAACGATGGATTTTTTTCACATCAAAGAGATAAAGGTTACGTAGCCACATAGTGTGTACATCTTGCAATTTTAATACATATGTACATATACGTATGATCGAATAAAATATTAAATATAAACGTCAAGCAGCTTCCATTTACAACGATGCTTTGCGGTAACAATGATCGTACATGACCAGAGGCGTACTGAGAAATACAATGATGCACAAGTCCAATATAGTCCATGGGTTTTATGCTGTTCATTATCAAGTTGGTAACTATAAAAGAGGAAGCATTAATGAAAAATTATTAATGCATGAAGTTACACGATTCAGGATGGTTTCGAGTTTGGTAAACGAAAATTCCCTTTCAATCGTGAGGGAGCAACCATCTTTTTTATGAACATCCGTTGCTACTTCCACTAAATTACTACTATATTTCATGGGTGGTCTGGCCTATATTTTAGCAGTTACTATGATCAAACCACGTAATGCGCGTAATATTTCGGCATGAGTCATGATAGCGTATCCCGAATAACTATATGATATAATGAACGCTAATTGACAATAATTACACGTCCTTGAAGTGACTAATTTCTTATTTGCACCGGTTAAGACTCTTAACCTTAAGCAGTTCGAACACTCGATAGAAGAGACAGCATGCTCAATTTTGTACCTTTATTGCTAGTTGTCTCGCCATTTGGTGGTGGAGCATCGCGTGCATGCTGTTGCTGACGAGCTTGCCGCACTTTCATTATTCGCATGCGTAGGAACTCGATTTTGGCGCGAGAATCGTCAAGCATTTGTTGAGCCTCCTGTAGTAGCTTTTTATCTCTACCACTTGTCAAGCTCTGAATCATGTTTTCCGCCCCTTGCTTCACCTGAAATATGAGCAGAAAAACAGGATCACTATGAAGTTCGAAAAATATTTGATTTCTGGATATAATTTACGCAATTTATAAGTAATAAAAATAACTATGTCTGATAACGTTACATTTATAAAGCGGCAGTGATTCACCTTTTTAAAGAAAAATTTCGGCATTTTTGCTGCTCTCTCGGCGAGATCTGATAAGCAACTACGCGTTTCCTAAACATTGTAAGTATTCACCAGCTCGATATTTAAACCTATTATACTTTGAAATGGATCGCGTCATATGACGTAGGGATACGATTTCGCTTCTACATATATCGCCGCAGACATTGAAAATTTGTTGACATCTCTAAGCTGGCGAAAAGCCAGGATCAATGACGTACATTTTTTCAGTTTCTCCAAGAAATTATCCACAATGTCCTCATCTTTTTTTTTTTCTTTTTTAACTTTCAACTTTAATCCGTAAGTAGAAATTAAAATAGCAGGATCTAACGATTTCTTGAAAAGCGATAACAGTGCTTCCGTTCGTTTGATCCCGAGTTCATTTGATCAGATTGATGTTACGAGTGCAAATAAGATTACAAAGAAAGTTCAAAGCTTGCTAACGTTGATTAATGAAAATCTCCCATATGATGAAACGAGAAGCTATCTTTAGTGAAGAAAAAATGCCGACGATTCACTGCTGACTCACAGAATGAGAACGGGCTAGAAATGTCTCGCCTGTAATCATTTGTAGGCTGATTACGATAGGAACAGTGCGACTATTACTATGCACATTATTAAGATACACTAAACAGATATCAACCAGTAGTGCAGCATATACATAAACATTACCATGATGTCATAATTAGGTTAATATTTGTACCTTTTTTAATTGATATCTATAATTTAAAAAAATATCTAGGACTATAAAATTGGTTATACTAATTTAGACTAATATTCAATTTTAATTACAAAATTAAAATTAATATTCATCTAATCGATTGAGTTATGGTCTCAGCTATTTTTTTTCGTAACTCGTAAGATAATGATACTTTTAATATTTTTGTTTTTCTTTTTTTTTCACGATGCCTACCTTGAGTTCGATATTGAGCTGCTTCTCCAAGGACAAAAGACGAAGATCCGTGAATAGACCCTCCTGACTCGGCGACGACGGCCCCATTGGTGACAGAGGCGTGTCTGAAACGAAAATAGGCGTTGAAAATAAAAAGCCGCTTCTTTATCCACTCTAAGACGTTTCGATTATAGGAAAAGTAAATTTTTCAATTAATTTTCTTCAGGAAACTCTAATACCCTCCATGATTTACAATCCCATTCCATGGTATTCAAGACAATTAAACGTTAAAAATATAATAAATCACTAAGAACGATATCCTATTAAAACACGATTTAGCGTGGGCGTCGGTTCACACCAGTACATCTCGTTACATCTATGCAAGCGCCTCGAGTGTCCAATAGTGAAATCGCAAGGTACTCGAATCCCACTTCCTGTAACCCACTAGAGATATCTCCGAGGCTAGCTAAGGACTCCCACGTATTTAACGCTGTCTCAAGCACAATGCGAGCGTAGAAAAAGTGTTAATCTTCTTTGTTTCGCGTATACAAACGAGCACACACCGTTGCTTGTCAATTTCCCATCGCCAGTTTTCACTGGCACTGAAACCTGCAACGTCAGTCGACGTTGTAAACGTTTGACGACCATAAAGCGAAAATCCTTGCGGTAATCGCCTCGGTTCTCATCGAAATCGTAAAATTAATAGCTGCTCGCGATCGGCCATATTACAGCCTCTCCAAGCAAAGAGAAACACGAATACAAAAAAAAAAACACGTAATTGACGTATGATTTACGTAGATCGTTGGAATATGTAGCAAAAATCTGCATGAAAATTTGCGTAATGCTTTATACACAAACATGATCTTCGATGGTAAAATCCTAACATCTATACCTACTAGCAAGATTTAACGTTTATCCTTTATGACGCGATTCAACTAGCATAAATCAAGGTCGTGCGCTGTGAAATCACAGACTATCCGATTTGCATAAAAAGCAATTGATATTGCTATTAAAATATAGATACGTACGCTATTAAGACACGTGACTAAGAAAATTTGTCGTCGATATCGTTATAATTTTGTATCGAGCTTTGTAGAGAGTTATTATATATTTCATCGGATTCAAAGAAACTCCTACGAGCATTCATTGCACAAGTCGCGATCGTAAAAGTAGATCGCGGCAAGGTAAGGGCGGAAACATTCTGAAAAACGAGTGTCAGAATTATAAGCGGAGTTTCCGTGCAGACCGGAACTTCAAACAATTACAGTAATCAATTCCACTTACGTAATTGTATCGCTAGCATTTGCGAAACGTACGAGAATCTCGTTTTAATATAGGTACCGGACACGCCTTGATACTCATATTTCTTTGCAATTTCTGTTCGAATCATAGTGAGGTGACGCGATATATACAACCATGTTTCCATGGCATACAATATACAGTTTCCTGTGTTCGAAGTATTCGACAACGACACGTCGATACCTCGTTTACATGTCCGTCGAATTCGTGGCCTGCGTGGCCCTGAGTGCTAGTATGTGTGTGCACGATATTCAAAGGATTACCACGGACGCACGAAACTACGCGAAATTTCTTTCGAGCTCACCGAACCGTGAAGGCCCCACGGGAGAGGATTTACCATCGATATTAAGCGGGAGTACGAGTGCAGATTTAGCCAGCCGCATGGAAAACAACGGTAACGACGTGAAGAAACGTGCTCACCGCCGACAAAGAGACACGTAAACGCACACACGACGCTTATGTATAGGGACAACCGCACTTGCACTCGTCGGTGCACACGTTTAGCTTGACATGTCCGAATAAGGCGAACAACGGAACGAAACAGAGAGAAAGAGAGGAAAATAAGGAGAATATCGACCATGGGAATGCATACGAGAGTAGTGTCGGTTCGACTCGACCGATTCCATCGTGCGACTCGTTCCCCGAGAAACAAGAAAGGGGATAGCGGAAGGAAGAGGTACTCGCAAAAGGGTTGTCCGACTGGTGGAATATATACGAGGGTATCGTCGTTGTAATCAATTCGATTCGAGTAAAGATCCTTAGAATAGGAATACAGAAAGGACAAAAAATGAAGGGAAGAGCGCAGAAACGAAATTCACGTTCCAAACATGGTGAATTTCGATATCGTACGCATATTGTTGCTAAAATATACGTGGTAGGTTCCCCGAGAAACAACACAAGGAAAAGGGAGCAACAATTAAAAAGGGAGAATAACATAGAGAAAAGAAGGTGAATGACACAAGGGAGGATGTCGAAAACGGGGGAAAAAAGAGTAATTCGTAATAGAAGGTGGAAGGCGAAACAGTGGAAGAGAGGTCTTAGGACAATGCCGCATCGGAGAGTACGCGAAACCATGTCATTAGCGCAGTACCAGAACACGTGCCCCATTATACTCCGTTTTCGCAAGCAAGGGGATATGACAAAGACTTTCGTTGTTTCCAGACTACAAAACTCCATATGGTTTGCGCTGTTCCACCCTTTTCGATCTTCCAGTTCGAAACAATGAATGGAATTATTAACGCGCTCGTACCACGCTTAACTTTCAAAAACGAAGCAATTGAGATGAGCTGTATTTTTTTTCTTATTTTTACCGACCGAGAAGTTGCTATCTTTTTCACCGGTTTGACGAGATAGGGTGCAACGCACGCAACCCTTCGGGACGATAGGAGAAAGACACCAGTGTATTACCGCGTCTCTTCGTATGTGCATAATTTGCTTGCATGCATCATCTCGCCAGGGACAAAAGCATCGCGTGAAACTTGCTAACTCAACGCCGAGCCATCTCACAAGAATTATATTTTCCTTTCTCGTCCCGAGTCGACACAGTCCTCTCATGAGTTAGGTATCGTAACTACGAACGTTCTTACGTGGAACACGTCGCATTGCACAAGACGCGTTACTTGCCCATAGGGAGGAATCATATAAAGGCGCATTAAAAAGCAACGAGCAAAGATACGTTGTAATTAGAGAGAAATCGTATGGGATACCGTGAAAAAGGCGCGCTAGATGCGAAATTAAAAATTGTAATCGTTCGACGCTCTAACGATAGACTAGAACATGATTTCCTCTTTGTATGCTCGAGCACTCGACTGACTCTCCGCGCGTCGCCCATTCATGATTTCGCCTGCAACGTGCGTACCGGTGCTGCTCTTTCCACGTATTCACGCGATTCACACAGACGCGCGTTCATAAAGCGTAACCTGGGGGCCAGACACTTCCTACGGCATATATTAATACACATATACGTAAATAGTAATTGTGTTCCGCTGTATCGTAAAAGGGGATGGAGTGTGGTCTGCAACATCCTTATTACGGGACTGATTAAAATAATTAGCGTGACTAGAAGTTAAGCGTGAACTTGCCGACCGGTGTAAAGAACACACACGATCAAGAGGTACACGGTGTTGGTATCCTGTCGCGTAACCATCACTTACGTCAACCAGTCAAGTGTCTTGCGATAGAATATGTTATTAATTGGCTTAAACGTTGCTCAACCATTGTGCGCTGGCACAGTCGATGGGAAGAAATTCTTAGACCTGGGAATGAGCGAGTGGTCTAAAGATGGAAAAAGAAAAGGCTAAATTTTCGTCTCTTCAAAAGTAAATGACCAGAAGAATAAATTTGTCACGGGATTACGACCAGAACGAGAAGACAGCACTTTGAAATAAAGACAAGATCTTTCCGTGAACCTACCCAGGATAACAGCCAGCGTTTAACTATAGCGTAGCATTTAACTTATTAGTATAGGGGCTACCGTTTGCGTCGAACGAGAAAATTACGCGCAACCGGTTTCCTGAAAAGTATTCCGTTTAAAAACCTTCCCCGTGACCACGGTTGCGAGCCTACTAAAATCCTATACAAGCCGTCAATTAGCTGATATAAATCGCAACGCTTATTTGCGACTGCGAGTGATCGACGAGTTTACGATCGCAGAAAAGCGGTAGTGCTATACCGTTCGCCTCGATCTTGTAAATTATTACGTGCGTACCGTTCCGGAGAACCGTGGAAAGGGTCGTAAAACGGTTTCAACGAAGGTTTTTGATAAGCTTGATGGAACAACGGACCATATCAATCAAATCTATGACACATTTTCTCTCATTCACTGTCCGTAGGCGTCATACGTAGCCTATAAACGCACAGGAACGATTCATTCGTATATATCGGCCGATAGCAGTCAATACATATCGACGTGTTACGAGACTTTTGTAGTTCATGACTCATGAAACCTTATCGATGCTTGATTTTTATTCTACCACGCAGTGACAACACGGACATACCGAGAATGCATGAACATTTAAATCATAGGTATCGCAAGAGAATAGAATGTCAGATAAAAAGATAGTTACGTTAAATAAACTCTTCTTCTGATTATTTTCATGTACAATTCGCATATTTAACGGGCCATTATTTAATAGGTTTTAATAGGTTATTGGTTCCTTTATTTTGAAAAAATTACGTAACTTCCTGTAACGGTGATGAGACGCGAGACAAAAATAGGATGATGTGTTACGCCGGTAAACGCAAACGTTGAGGCTCGAACGCACATAAAACTGACTTTGTATGCAATAAAGTTCGCGCTGGTTGGGGTTTACAGGCCACCCGGTGAAAGGATAACAGAGCGTGGCTCTATGGTACAAATTTTTCACGAGCATCTACAAAGTTCCCGA
Source organism: Bombus affinis (assembly GCF_024516045.1). Lineage (NCBI taxonomy): Eukaryota > Metazoa > Arthropoda > Insecta > Hymenoptera > Apidae > Bombus > Bombus affinis. Next base: position 8,547,592 of record NC_066344.1, on the reverse strand, counting down.
CAGAAAAATTTCCTAACCGGATCGATGAATCACAAACGGCCACATCATCGAGATCATCCGGGATTCGGAACATTCGGTGTGTACACGGGGCAACGTGATTTGCGTTATAGAACGCGGGAATTATGTAATGCGTTCCGTTTATTTAGAAGTGGTACGCGTAACCGACTAAATGTCGCGCGAGAACGATAACAGTCTACTTGAGAAAGAGGCGTGCAGTTACAACAATAAAACGACAACCTTTTACACGCCATAACTTTACATACCGATACCAATATATCTCGACTACGATCGGAAACAATGATCCGACGAGTGAAATCTGCAAACTCGACTCAAGAATCGTGCACCAATTACTTCTCACGCTACAAATTGCGCTCCCATACATTTATATCGCGTAAAACAGGCCTTGATCTGCTATTCCGGTCCGTACGACCGTAGCAACTGCTGAAACGATCGATCGAAAAATTGCATTTGTCCTCGAGTACGAAGGCAAGCCGTGCATGATGCAGCGCACAGGAAGAAAGGAAACCGCTAAATTGACCGTCATTTTGATAAATACACGTTGAACAACAAAATGATCGTAATTTTCGAGGAGGAGGAGATGGAGGATGATCGACGCAGTCGAGTACAATTCATGCGTGTCGCGATATCTCTATTATCCATTACATTGCCCGTTGTTTCTAAGGTTGTTCGATTGCCAAGTGTCGCGTAATTTTGCGTCGACTGCTTGTCGAGAGTCTCAGGAGGAAGCAGGTAGTCCCTAAAAGGGGACAAGGGAGTAGAGAGAGGGCCCGAGGGCCTTCTTGATATACGACAGCGTGGAATGCGAAAGCGTGGGTTCGCTTCGGTTCGGCTGAAACGCGATCTCGATCCACATCGAAGCAGGCGAGGGCCGCGGGCTAAATACACGCGCGAGCGCGCAACGGTACTCCGTGCGAGCGATCGCTCGACCGATCGCTTCTCGTAATACGTTGTTCAATGTATCACGTGTACACGCATGCAGACGTGTATGTATGGGTATCGCATAAGAGCGTTTTCACTGTCTCCCGCGAGGAGAACGCGCGCGTTACACGCACGTAGCCAGAACTCGAAGAACTGGAAAGTGAACGAGAGAGCCCTGTTGCTCGTTACGTTGCTTCCCTCGCGGCGTCCAATCGCCGGAGGAAAGGAGGGAATATGTACTTTCTCCTCAATCCGTGGCATAGTCTCATCCGCGATATCTTATTCTAAGCTTACATGCTCTCGTTGTTATTGGCAATGGAAACAATACAAGGCGACAATACAAAAAAGACGAGTGGGAATAATGCCTTCGAGAGATACGTGGTTGAAGTATTTCAAGAAATATCATGAATATTGTTTATAACGTAGTTTATGCATCGATGGTTAATGCAGAATGACGGTAATGGTCTGTTTCTAGCCGTCAATATGACATAATATGAAAAATAAATCTGGGCAATGCGTACGTATATGACATACTTTTTTTGTAATATTGTCATACGACTGTTCGATCTTTATAGTTACGAGATGGTTATTGTAAGGAATATCCAATAACATATAAACCTTTAGAAGTCGTCTCGTATGTGTGAACAAAAAATTGACAGCCAAGTTTCTGCATCATAGTCGTATTCTCTTCAAGCTTAGATTTCTTTGAAATATCGATACTTTATAAGAAGAAAACTTTTATATATCATAATTAACGCCACCCTGGAATATCAAACACAGAGTATAAAATACGAATAATGCGATGAAGTAGCCGTATAATTGGCAGCGCGATAAAGGCCGTTTTAAGGGCAATCTTAGGGATCGAAACCAGTTATTTCTCTAGGTAACGATACGATACGAAGCCTAGCGGTGGTTGCAGTTGCATTGTTAGGACCGTTCTGAATGGCATAACCCGTCGCAGAGAGAACTGAATGAGGTGGCCCGAAGGCAGGTTGCTAGTCCCCAGAATGTATGATGACTGACTTAACTGGAGTGGATAGAGCGTCTGGGTCCACGGTATAAATAGATGCTACCACTTACCGTCAATTCAAAGAGAACACAAGACTCGAGCTGCTCGCTAGTCGCGAGCGAGTACGAAGCCTCGGGCGCGTCACGAAACGGCATCGATAGCTAAGTGCCACCCAGTGGCGTAACTAGTCTTTCAAGGTCGGGGAATCGAAAGAAGTACCAATTTCGAGAAGACGATACCAATACTCTCCTCCCTAAAGTTAATTCTCTACAGGTTAAAGGGTGAAATACTGGTTACGTAACATTCTAGAGTTCACTTGTTTTCGATCGGGAGTAAAAATAGAAGTTTCATTTAAATCGGCTTGTTAAATCTCAGAACTATTTAGATATAACTCGGCAAATAGAAGAGCGCCTTTTTTTATTATGAAGATATCGAATCAAATGTTTCAATAAAACGGCAAAAAGATTTACATTGCGCTATAATGTGTATCTATGTTACGATAAGATTCCTAAGAAATGGATCATGATAATAGATAAAGAGATATATAAAAAAAAAAATAGATAAATAGATATACAAAACGGTAAGCATGAAATCCAACGCTACGCCCGTGACTATTCAGGATACCATGACCCCTGATTACGAGCATCGGAGTTAATCGTTCTTAATTTATGTCCAGCCACTACACAGCTAGTACATCGGAGTATTCTAAACGAGGGAAATGACCAGCCACACTAACTGGAAATGCCAGCAGAGTACCGTTTCCGGAATAACGTATCGTTGCGACTGCAAACGCGTATGCGTCCCGTGTAGCGATCGAACCGTTAAGAGCAATCTCTCAAAAAATCCCAGACGGTAATCCAAAGTCCACTGCGAATGACTCATAGCGTAAACAAGCAAATCACGCGTGAAGCAAGCAAATTGGATTTTATTCGCGGCAGAGATATATGTATTTCTTACTATTGAAAACCAAGTTTGTCTGGGGAGATTAAAAATGGCCAAGAAGCCATTGAGAAACGGCTGAACCATGAGCAATTTTTCAACAAGAATTTATCGAAGCGTCGATCACTGAATCGTGGATGCAATGATTGCTTAGCAAAATGATTATGGCTCCAGAGAGCTGGATATGGTCGATTTACTAGGTCCGATGCCGTAATAAAACAGCAACTCGTACGCACGGTTGAGCTTTATAAACCGAAGACGTCGTCTCGACGCCTCGTTAGCGGGTGGAGTTATTAAGTGGCTGCTCGTTAACGATACAGAAAGAGCAGTCGTTAGCATGGCAGGAAAGAACATATAGGAACACTTGCCATTAGTCCGATATATTGATAAGTTATCCGTAAGTAAACAGAAACGTTAATTGATATCTTGAAAAGGAGCCGTGATCGTTCTCGAGTCTATTTTATGAGAGAATATAAAAATAAAAACGAAAGCAAATCGTTAGCGTGCTTTAACTCGACTACTTCAGACAATAGTTGCGCAATTATAATGGGATCTCTTATCGAGAGCTCTCTTTTTTTACGATTTTCTCGCGAATCATAACCGTACGATAACGCGCCACGTTGAATTTCAATTTCACACGGTTGCTCCGAAAAATCCTTGAACTCGTTTATGGTATCGATGGGCTAAACGTATTCACGCGCACGAACCGCCAGGCTGAAGCAGTAATTGATCGGCACGAAGTCTAACACGCGGCATTACATAAAACCCGTTTAGGCTCGCATGAGTCTGCCTTATCCTCTCGGTCAATGCCATGCAGCGTTAAGGCGAATACAAAGATGGTATCTGCCGGTTGGCCGTGCGACTTCTCTTTGCCTTACCTTGACCGTTCGAGTGATTTTGCTGGGGCGACTGTGGCTGACCCTGCGTCAATATAATTTGACTCTCCAGTTGCTGAAGCTCAGCCTGAAGTTCATTCAGCTTACTATTCGACTTTTTCACGATCGTCGCCACGTCGGAGAGCGCTTTACGATCGGTTGCCACTTCCCTCAGCTTCTCGGCGCCGGCCTTTATCTTCAGCTCCTGCAACCAAACCAGCGTACGTAAACGTTCCTTGTCGTTTTATGGCGAACCTTTTGTATTACACGGCTACGTCGGGAATAAACGTATCCGCCGCATGTCGTTCTAGGGTACCCGAACCACACAGGAGACGGAATTTCGCTCGACGGAATTCGTTCTGACACGATTGTTATTATCGATCTATCAATCGTCAGAGCGCGTCCACTCGTTCGAGACCACTCCTCTCCCGAGGCAAATGAGACGTAAAATTATACCCGATCTGCATGCCACGGAGCTATCCTTCCATTCTATTACCTCCTATTATATTCGCTATAACTTTTCCCCGGCAAGCACACCTGACAGAAGCTATATCTTCTAATCACGACTGACCCGTGAACACTATTTGCGAGCGGCATTTAATGAAACTATTACCTGCTCGCCAGAACGCGAGTCTGTTCCGCGAAATGTTTTACTTACTTCGTCTAACATGATTTATGACTGCTTGTGTACGCTACAAAGGCACATTCTTTACCTCCGTGGAGAAGACGTTACGTAAATAAACATAATTACAATTGCATCGATATCAACGTGTACTGATATTTTTATAAAAGTGAAGTTGATTAAAAAGTATTCTCAGATTCAGATTTCTTTAATTCCCATCTTTATTGTACTCCAAGTCCAAATAAATAAATTTCCTACTAATGTTGAATTGGCAAGTACGCTTAAATATCCTTGCACTATTCCAGATCACGCGTGATAAACGCAGCAAACAAGCCGATGACACCTTCGATCGTGACAAAGTATCGAAACGACTCATTATTTATTTACGATCGGCCAGTCGAAAAGGTAGCAATGGTTTAGTGCTCGCGGTGCCGTAATTTCTTATCTCATTTCAGGCCCGCGAAAGAGAGGAAGAAAGTTCCTTTTTTTCTCCCTCCTGGAAATAACCATAAATTCTGGCCTGGATCCATTAGTCACGTGGATCGTACCGGTTTTCAACGGGCGTGCCACGGATCGACGATAGCCTGACACATATGGGATTTCTCTGTTCCTCCCTGCGAAGGAACGGAAAAGGAGAGATGCAACGATGCAGAGAGGATGCACGTTATAGAGCGAAGAGAGGAACAACAGAGGAAAGGATATTCTTCTGCCGTGCGAGGGATCGGTGCTCGTGCGAGTCGCGCTACCGTGTATATTGCAGTGTACGGCGAAAAAGAGAGCTTCGGGGAAGAGACGTAGTGCCGAGAAGGATAAGCGAAACTCGACATACCTTGCGTATTTCTCGGCGTATGTGCTCCCGGAGCTCGTCAAGACGAGCCGGCAAGGGCACCTGGTCACTGCTAGCCACTCCATACTTGCTCGACAGTTCGTACACCGGGTGCCTGATGTAATCACCCTGAAACAGATTCCAAATTCGATTACTCGAACAGTGTGCTTTTTCTCTTTCTTTGTCTTTCACAATACTATCGCAAGCATTAAAAATAAGTATGAGTATTGAAAAACGAAAGAAAAAAACGATAAATTATTGTAATTAACCGTTCCCCAAAGCAAATTTATCGATGTATAGCATGTGAAAATATACACCGTCGATAGTAGGTGTGTGATATTTAAAAAAGGAACGTTTAATGTCGCTACTTTTTATGTGGTGCATTAAAGCACGAATTATCGTATAGTTTCACGAGGATAAATTTTCCTTTCGGGTTCATAATGCGCTGTTAGCAAAGTACTCATTTGTGTTCAACATCGTCCTACGTTCGTTTCTATTTCCACGTCGCTTAATCCTGTCAGTGAGATTTACATTTTTCCGGAAACATCGAAGAACGATGGGTGGGCTTGTGAATTTGCAAAGAAAAACGGTGTGGAATATAATACACCTTTACCGCGGCCGGAAATTGTCTGGCGCGTTGCGGCGGATGTGCACACCGGTGTCTAAGTGTCTACTCGTTCGACCACGGTTATAAACTCGTACTGAGCCGCGGGAAATATTGATCTTAAAATAAGTATCGGTTCCCGGTATCAGTATCCTATGCCTGTTAACGAGCGACTAATTAATGGCCGTATCTATATTTAAATTATTCGGCTTGCGATTGACCCTGATAGTGATGCTTGATCAATTTAGTGGCGTCATCGACTATCTCGGCTCCGTGTATATCTATATATATCCACGAGTTAATTATTGATACAACTATTGGAAAATCTAGAAACGATTGTACGTATCGTTGTTTTTATTATTAATGATATTAATAATAACATTATTGATATCAATGTCATTTACACAATGCAGGGACAAAATTTATTTTAAACAAATATTGATATTGCATCATGTTCAATTCATGTACGATGAAATCGACTGATTTATCAGTGGGGCACGTGTCAGACATTTAAATATCTGACCTGCGTAAGTGTATCGTATGAAGATGCTACAGACATTAAAACATGTTACCGTGCATGGTACAACACAGCTCCAACGTTGCTTGGGTTTACTCGACTTTATTTGCGATAAACGCCGGTACGTTTTCTGCTTCTTTCCCTCATCGCGCAAAGAAATGAACGACATTGTTCAACTTTCCTATCGAATCTTATAAATAACACCACAAAATTTCTCCTCGACTGTTTTTACAAGTAGATATATTTTACGAATATATAGTAGTTCACTGAAAACTATATCCAATTTTCATTAACATTGAACTCACGTCCACAGAGATCGTACACTATTAACTTTCTCCTACTCATCAAGGACTCGATGCGTAGTGCGAGTAAATTGAAATGCATAAATATGCTTTAACGCGACCAATCTCTAACATGCAACAGTGACGAAACGAATTTTGACAAAATCTAGGCTGTACTCTTGGACCACCTGTTGCGACAAACTACGATTCTACGGAGATTATCTTTGAGACAAACTTCACGAATTATCTTTTTACTAGAATATTATCACTTTTTAAATTCTCATAGGTCTACAACTAGTGACGCGTACGATTGTCTATAGAACAACCAGATGGTACTTTACGTGACCGATCGGGCTGTTTCTATAGACTGACTGAAGACTTTGCCGATACTTTATCTCTTATCATCTGCATTACGATAACAGCGATTCTAAATGGCGAATGTGTTTCGACTCCATTAAGTTAACGTTTACTTCAGTAGAAACCTAATTACTCATCTAATGATTGTGTGTATATTATATTTTAGGTATTTGTTGTGTAAGCTATATGGTCAGGTATAATTATAATCATAAAATTAGAGTGACAAATACTCTTGTACTCTTTACTGCAAACAATATGAGTCAGAAATATCCTATTCTTGTAGTCGTTCGTTCGCGAGGCTGACATACCTATAGGTTGCTTAAGTTCGGAACTTTGGCGACAGCGGATTCCAGAAATAGTGTATGCTTGTGCATTCCGCTTGAAAACCATGCATGATTACTAATAAGGATAAACTTGATCATGGTCTGATTCCGTCTAAAATTGATTTGAGCAATTGAGATGTTACACGAGTTTTATTTACGCTACTATGAATATCATTTTAAATTCCACTCGGTACCGATTACTATCTTCTTCGGCAATGCTGGGGATGAAGCAAAATGCTTGAAACAAAATTATTGTCGATAGAGATAATGTCTGAAAGCTTTTCCATCATAATATACGAAATTTTGTAACTCCAGAATTAGACATGATCTTGGTTTTTAGAGTGGGTAATAAAATGACGAGTGAAGCGAAATTGAGTCGTACGGTGGGTGGAACGATTTAAAGAAGCAACGAACCCCCAAGCAATCGTGTGCACCTCGACTATATGTGAGTTTGACACACTGACGCATGAGCTATTTTCATGCATTCCGTAATATGTGTGCCATGCATAATAATCCCGAGAGGTCAATAGTCGTCCAGAGCATTAGTATAACAAGGACAGAAAAATCAGCCAGCAATCAAAATATTTACTTCATCAATATCGACCTGATATAGGATAGATCTAAATACTAAAGTGGTGTTCATGTAGCATATCCGAGGAATGAAAATCATTTTTAATTGTCTGATTGTACATAAGACTGGACGAGGAGTAAATAATGCCATTAATGAAAAATGTCATCCTTCAAAAATTCTAATTATAGCCATTTTTGCTGTCATGATTAATCGTTATAAGAAAATAGAACTCAAGATGAGTGTACCTCTGCGCGGTAGCTAACCAATATGTACTATCTTATTTTTGGGTTACGCACAACGCAAAGCATCTGTTAGCAAATTGCGAAAGTATCGTATATCTAGCGAAATTGGACGAATCGACACATATGATAATAATCTTGGTTATATTAGTGCGATTTGAAATGCGAATTAAATAAAGTGAAATGAATTTTTTTGTATTCCATTATCGTGTGATGGTAACATGTCAAAATTCCTTGCGAAAACATGATAAAACATTACACCTCCCTGAATATTTGATGTACGATAAAGGGAGACTCGTAATTCAAACAATGTGAATCCTTTGTTGAAGAGAAGTTCGAATTCCAAGCGAAAGTTGAAAAGACGAACCGGTAATCATTGGTGCAGTCATTTGATCGTGACGATGCGTTACGCCGTTAAGCCATCACTGTTTCCGCTACAATGGAGTTGCCATACGATCACGTTCCTGTCAGAATGATTCTTAGCCGTTAGTCGACTATGCTTTGACAAACGTGTCTCGAACTGTATACCTATGTTGGTAATGTCAGAAAATACCACTTGCCGACAGGAACAGGTGCTTCCAGGAACTGTATGGAAAGTTTTTGGAATTATCCTAAATGAATTAAATCCATATCAAGTGTCTATAAATCGTCACGACTCGTTTAACGTAAACCAAGCTAAAGGCGTTTATAATCATAATCCACGAAGAAATCAGTGATAATCATCGTCTTTGAAAAACATTCCTCGAACATAGAGACAAGTGCGAGCGCGTTGTCGGCGTATGATCGTAAGAAGAAGAAAGAAATATGTAATATGCAAAGTGGCTGAATTACGCCCAAAGCGATCTTTTATTATGGCGGCTGAAATCATCGGTCGGGTAGCGACCAATGCGCACCAGTTCGTAAAGAGAGCGTGGATGGACCTGCAACTCACCTGATAATAGCTTGATTCCGCCATCTTGGACACTATACTCCACTCACTCACTCACTGCTTTCTATCCGTCCTTTGTGCATGGAACGACGAAGTCCATTGTGTTTACACGAGTAATGTACGCTGCACCACCGAGCTGGTTGGAAGTGTCTGCATTTCATATATTACCACGCACGTTCGATTTTATTCACGAGATGTTCTCAATATAAATCTTTGAATAGGAAGCGACAAGAAGTTACTACCACAGAGAAGTATGAATGAAAGACGCGCGGCTCGCGAACAAAATGCAGACACGAGCGCATTCCACCGCACCAAACTGAAGACTGACGGAAAGTGTCGGGCCAATCGTGGCCCAAAGGCGCGCGCACTGTACTGCCACCGCTATCGCTAAAGGTGTGTTCACGATATCACTTTTATGTCAGCTCGGTGAAACAACCTTTATTCATTAGTCGATTCCGATAGATAATGAAACGAGTAACTGTGTGGAAACTTATACACTGCTTATACTTTCCAGGAATAATACAAATAAAATCGAAAAGAATGAAATGGAATATGGGTGCATATAAAAGTAACTATGTCGAATTAATATATTTTCTTATTGTCTTTCCACCAAACATTTTTTATGGGAATAAAAACATTAAAGCTTTATATAATTTATTAAATTTATTAAAAATTATTGTACAATTATGTATTATCTACATATTTAACTTTTTGTATAATTATACTTAGAAAATATCTTCTTAATGGACACTTAAACTGAAATTAATGTTTGTAAAAGATCTTCGGGAGTTCTTGAAAATAAACTGTTTGGATTTTGATACAAATTCTTTGGATTGTGACACGCTTCGTATAATTGTTTATAGATTGCTCCAATTACTTCAAAAGAACGTTTTTGGGTGATTGAACGGTGATTACTACTTTGTAACAAACTTATTTGTGGCAGCAATAATACATCTGGCATCACTAAAAATGCTTCCAATTTGTTCTATAACACATGAGAAACTTAGAATAAAATTTATCCCTATCCTTTATTCACAGTATTGAAGTAATAGTTACATACAGTAAATTCTTTTACACTTAGGGGATCCATTCCAGGAATGGAAGACAATGGACCTTGTTCATGACCTTGCAAAATAGTGTAAATTGGACCAAGATTCAAATGTGCCACTAATGAACTGGCTTGCTCTGATGTAAGAGTGTCAATTTGTGCATCAGATTGTGCCTGAAAAATGTCATTTTATCAATATCGATATAAAATGTATAAAAAGTTGGTAAATTAGAACACATCAATTGTAGTCTTCACCTGTAATCTTTCTAATCTCTGATCCATATATTCATACAGTGCTAAAGTAGACTGTATTTGATGCATACAATTTAGAAGATATACAGCCATGTCTACTGTAGGTAATCTTGATGCTGTTTCATTAACTTCTTGTAACAGTGGGTCAATAATGCACGATACTATCTGCAGATTATGTGGTATATGAATTTCATTCAGATATCGATTTTATAAAGCTATTAAATGCTGATACAGACCTGTAGCATGTCTTTCTCCCTATCTTCTGCAATACTTGCTACAGAAAGAATTTCGTTAAGAAGTGACAGTAATCTAGAAACAGATGGTGCAGGTACTAAGTCATTTCCTGGTGGTTCTGCACGTTCACCGAGTGCAATACGCGTCTGCTTTTGAAGTCTACTTAGAAAACTTTTTTCGCTTAATATTAGTAGATCTTTCAATGTTGAATCTAAGATACTATCTGGTATTACTTGCTGAATTATCATCTGATAAAATCTAAGAAGAGTTGTAATAGAATATAATATTGCTGCTGGTGCATCCGTAGATATAACATTTTCTATTCTTGACTTTAAAGGATGACAAAGTCCTTCTGTGATATTACTTAATGATTGTTTAATCTGGTCTGATACATCTAAAATGTGTAATAAAAGGTAAGAAAAGTAGAAATAAGAAAGCAATCACTTAGTTCATACCTGTTTTATTACAGCCTTTCACTAAAGTAAGAATATTTTCCTTTTCAACGGGAATAACTTGATGAAGCCAAGCAAGCATGTCACCAATATATCTTTTAGGATCATTTGCATGCATTTCAATAGGATTAGGTGTACTACCATATCCTTCTCCCAATGTTAAAGCATCAATAAAAGAACCTACTAAAGCAGTTCTTCTAGCTGCACAATATTCATCTAAAATATATCTAAAAAATACATATAAATAAATATAGATTCATTTAACATAAAATATACTAGGTTTCTTATTAGATTTTAAATGCATACTTAAATAAAACTGGTCTATCTTGCAATTTATTCATTGCTTTAATTAATAATGGTGCTAAGCGTTCATTTTCAATATGTTTACATTGATTCTGTGTCCATCTATATAGTCTTTCAAGGGCTGCCTCTTGCAACAATGTCATTCTTTGCATAATATCTAGCCCTAACGTTTGATATCCTGATTGCATTAATATTCTGCAACTGCTATGAATCTCCTGTAATTTAATAGAGTTGTTATTGATTCATCTTTAGACAAAAGTTTTTTCTTACTTATCTTACCTGAACACGGTTAACAACAGAAAAAAATTCTTCTGTAATAGGTGATTCCTTGCTAGAACCATGTAGAATACTTTGTTCAGATGAAGTCAGTTGGAAATTTTTAATAAATGCATTTGCAACCTCTTGTTGCATAGATAAAGTTTGGCTAAAAATTATAATATTATATTTTATGTATATTTTTTTGGATAAAGTTTAATTTAATCCTGATAACTATTCAGTGAATAAATGTACCTCTTATTCTGAAGTTTTGCAGTTTGGTCAATAAGCTGTGATGTCTGTGTTTTTGTAGCTTGTAAGCGATTTGTCATACACTGAACTGCAGTATTCATAGCTAAAACATCTTGATATATGTCGTCTAAAGAAGATTTTACTTCTCTAAAAGCGGATAAAAAGTCTTCGTTTATTGCAAGACTTCTTCTTTCTATTTTACTACGCAAATTTCTACGAGAACTTAATGTATTTTCTGTAAAGAATGTGGATAATTCTTTTAAGGCTTCTAATGTATCCTAAAAGGGAAAAAGAATTTAAATGAAATGTTTATATTTTATTAATACAAGTAGTAAACATTACACCAAAGTATAATACAAATACCTTGTCATGCTCTACTCGTGATTCAAGTAATTTATTCACCCTTCGAACTAACGTAGTATTAATATTTTTTTCACTCATTTTAAATATGTTACTTTTTTTCAATCAAATTCATCGAGATATATAACCTATTTATTTCAGAAATGTCACGTAGCAAAAATACATGCATAGCTACGTATATAAAACACATAGAACATGTACTCATTACTCTAATCACGCGTGCAATCGTACAACAACGTAAATTCCTTAAGGTGATATAAAAAAGTTGGTAGCTTTCGAAGATGTAAAGGTTCGAAAATTTTAGTTTTTAAATTACTTATTAAATATAATATTTGTCAAATTATTATACTAGAATTATAAATATTAAATTAATATTAACAAAATAAAATACTCATTAAACTAGAAATCTCATAGAAACTATTTTATTTATTTGTTTATTTAAAGTTATGTACTAATGTTCGGTTTAAATGCTTGTTAGTCGGCGGCAAATTAGAAATTCTGATTGTGTTACCGTTATCATTCTAGTTTACCATCTAAGTTACTCCAATTTCGCGGAGAGGGTATATTTGCAAACTCTCAATATGTCATATCAGTTCCGCGCTTTTCTGTTCATTAAATGAATTTTTATTTATAAAATATGTTAATATTTTAGTGAAATGAAAGATTTACAGAATATGATTTTATATTATAAATATAGTTTAGATAGAAAGTTATAGAATAAAACACTATATTTTTTATTCATATTGAGGTTAGTGTTTTAGTTAACACAAAATAGTACATATGATGTTAATGTTAAGATTTCAAATAGGAATTTTCACAATTGGCATGTCATTATAATATTAGATTATTGTTCGCGTTGTTTCTTACACATTTCCTTTTTTAATTTTTCTCTATTTAGGATTTGGCTTATATATTTATATCATTAATTTTCTTTATATATGTAAGCATGCTATTTCTTATTTTATTGTGTGCATTTATAATAATTTGGCCTTAATTTCTTTTTAAGTATGCATGGTTTCATTTAGTTTGTTGGTGGCAAAATGTCCACGTCAGAATCTGGTGTGGGATGTATTAGTGAAGTTACACTTGCAATTAGTAAAGCAAGGGGTTCTCAATCAGGCACTGTAAGAGTACTGGATAGTCCAGACTCTGATGGATCTGGGCATTCAAATTCATTTACTGTACAGAGGTTTAATTATCCTGATAATGATAATGCAAATTCCGATATTTTACATCCTCCACTAACTAGTGATGATGTAAGAATACCAATTGTTGGATATGAAGTTATGGAAGAAAGAGCTAGGTTTACGGTTAGTTAAATTAAAAACTTGTTCTGTATTGTATATCTTATATACACAGTCTGCATGTAACATGTACTTTTTAGGTTTATAAATTACGAGTGGAATTAAAAAATGGAGACTGTTGGTTTGTATTTAGAAGGTATACAGATTTTGTTCGTTTATTATCACAGTTAAGAAGGCAGAAAATTCCAGTTTCTCAATTAAGTTTACCAAGAAAGAAGTGGCTTGGTGATAATTTTGCTCCAAGTTTCCTAGAAGAAAGAATACGGGGTCTTCAAGCATTTGTTAATGGAATATTAAGCAATCCTCTTCTCATAGGAACTGCATGTGTCAGAGAATTTTTCTGTTTGGATGAGCCACCTGCTTTATCTGACACAGCAGAAGAGTCTAGAGTAAATATACTTTATACAATTTTTTAATTTCTTCTGTTAGAAAATAGATAAAAGGAAAAGTATTTTGTTTTTCTTTAGGCAATTTTTGAAGCATTAGAAGATACTATATATCATTTAAGACAGCAATTAAGAGAAAGAGATGCTGCACTTGCAGCTGAAACAGCTTTATGCAATGAATTTCGGAAAAAGTTACATCAAATATTGAGGTAAATGCTATAATTAGATACAACCATAGATAAATGACATTTATAATAAACATCAAATATCTGGAGTGTTAAATTAATGTTTCAGTGAAAGACAAACCTGTCAAAAATGTGGTGCATCTCAGCCATAATTTCTTATGAACTAGAAATTTACAAGTTGATATTGATAAAATTTATTACATAGAGACTGGTATAAATAGACAATTTTAGTTTTACTATCCTTGTTTAAATTGCTACAATATAAGTAATTGTTATGTGTTTACGATTTGTTAAAAGTGCATGTAGCATATTTCATCCGTTCAGTCATGCATTTTTTGTTCTATTTTTGTTCTATTTTATACAAAATAACTTAATTTTTATATGAAGTGATATGTATAAGATTCCTTAATATAATAAGTACACTGAGCTTGCTTAGCATAAAATTTACATGGTAATTACAAAAAGCCTTATAGAGGTGCCTTACAGTTCTAATAGATAAACAATTGTATATGTCACCATACTCTGTAGTCAAAGTTTAAAGTTGACAAGTAAACTAACAGTAAATGTTACTAAACGTGACTATGAATATATGCCAAAGTATATTAATCTTTGGTGTTTTATAAAATTCTATATATTTTGTAGTACTTTACATGAAATGAGCAATTATTACGTTTAACAAATTATAATTAACTTTAATAATATTTATTGTTGTCATAATATTAAAATATCAATGTTACTAAAGAATTTGATGTCACAATATTGTGATATATAAAATATGTAAAGATATAATAAATATTCGACATTTACATTTTAAATATGTTTTACACTATTATATAATTAAATTATTTTATTAAATCCTGTGCTATAGTCGATATTTATTATATCTTCGTAGTTATGTTAAAAATGCTTTACAATACTGCACAAATATAAAAATTTGTTACATATTTAAACTAATTATTAATTTTATAGAAACATGGAATTTTTTTATGAAAATGGATAAAAATGAATAAAACTGTTATTTAATATTATATAATACAATGTATCTTTCTCTATGTTTCGACTTATATTTATTGTTCAAGGTCTAAATCCCTTAAATGAGTTATTAAATATATTTCAACCTAAGACATATTAATAACGAAAATGATCTTACGATATGTACAATTAGATATGAAATGAAATGTCATCAGTTTTCTTTATCTGGAGCAACAACTAGACATAATACTTGGATCAAGTATGTGATTCTCACTGAAAAGCAACAAGTAAAAATTTACTAGTAATATAGAATAAAATAATTAAAAATGCTTTGAAACATTTTTTTTGCAATACTCACTTGCCAAAATACTTCTAACTTTCTTGTAGACGTACGTATGATAAACACCAATACCACCAAGAATAAATAGCAATGCAAACAGGTATTTGGGTGAGGGTTCGTGTACGATCGGTGTCACAGCCAGGAAGATAGAAACAAGTAATACCAGCCAGGGTATCAGAATTGGTACTGCGTATGGTCTGGATGCATCTGGCTTCGTCCGTCGCATAATTATTAACGACAACATCGCAAGTCCATAGAATACCCACGTTAAGAAACTTGCAAATTCGATAAGTGCGATAATGTCTCCCAAAAGCATACAAAATAACGTAAGCAATCCTTGAAACGCTACTGCTGCAGATGGAGTCATTTTCGCAATATGTACATAGCTAAAGACTCTGGGTACGTGGCCTTCGCTTCCGGCTACGTAGCAGAGTCTGGATACTCCAAATTGAATACTAAGACTGCATCCAAAAGTAGATAAAGCAACACCCAGTGGTATTACAAAGCTCAACCAGGAGGGCAGAACTTTTTCCGCCCAGAGAACTGCTACAGCTGGTGCGCTTACCATTTCCGGTATCGTTAAGGCAGCCATGTACATTAAATTCATCGAAACGTATAAAACGGTAATCAAGGGAACCGCAATTAGAATACTCCTAAGAATATTAACTTCCGGCTTCTGGATCTCTTCCGTAACGACTGCAGCGGAAGTCCACCCGTCGTAAGCCCATAATCCACTGTAAAAGGCTAACGCCACGTTACCAGGCGAATCGGTAGTACCATCAAACGGTTTCTTCAATAATTCCGTATGACCGGTGCATAACCACCATATTCCACCACTGATTACGAAAATGCACGCAACTACTTTGCATACGGTGAATATATTTTGAACTTTCACGTATAATTTTACACTGGTTAAATTGATATATGTGATCAATCCGAGAGCTAAGATTGCTATGAGCTTTTTCAATTTAAGCATTGATTCTTCAGGAAGATTGCTTAAATATCCGGAGAACGGCTGTACGCTATACTCGGCGAATGTCAACATAACTACCGCCACTTCTGCTGGTCGTAGTAGTAACACGTAAACCCAAGAACATATAAAAGCTGGTATCTGTCCGGCATACCGATGCAAGGGTGAAAAAGCTTCGATAAAATATGCATATTCAGCTCCAGATCGTGGTACGACTGTACTTAATTCGGCGAATGCGAGAGCCCCTAGTAGAGACAGAAAGCCACAAGTAGTCCAGACGATTAGACAAAATCCAACGGATCCTGATCTTTCGAGAGCGCTGGTTGGAGACACGAAAATTCCAGAACCTTGAAGGAAAAATAATTATTTCATTAAAACGAATATCAGACGTTGTTTCATTTGTAATAATAACGTAAAAGTAATATTTACGAAACAAATAAAATCGATCCTTATCAGAGTAACTGTTATCAGTTTATTATTAATTGGTTTCCCTATACGATGTATGTAGTAAGAGTCTTGATCATATGAAATAATATAATGTACTTTGAGAAAAATAAAATACAAGCAACATAACTTCCTTACATTTAAAAAAACTCTTCCTTTTTTATTCTATTTGCGCCAGCGTAGAGATATAAATTACTCGGAAGTTACGACGGAATTCGTAATCTCAACCACTTTAACGGTATAAAATATTATTTGGTTTATAAATTGTAGATAAAATTTTGATGATAAAAGTAATCTTACATTCATAGATAAATGGTAAGTACGATAGATTTGTCAGCCTGCAAAGAAGATGTCTCATAATACTCGAGCGCGTGGGTCAGCAATTAACCTTGATTAACCCTCTTGATTCGTAATCGCGTCAAAGCTCTGCCCGTAATTACCAAAACGTTACGTCAGGTTTTATTTCTTATTGAGCAAAAATATAACATGTAATTATATTTGACTTTCAAGCAGAAGGGATTGAGGACTAATCTAAAAGAGACTACGATATGTACAACATGTGTATATTTGTTCTCAATTTCCACTAATACGATTTTAACTCAGATTGGTTGGATCATATCGGGGTAATGTAGATATTGTTTGAGAAGCTTCATCTGATTGTACTGAAATGTTACAGATAAATATCGAGACTAAAGTACACTTATTCTATCTGTGAACTCGAAAAATATTTCTATAAAACTTCTAAAATCCGCGTAACTTGTTGGAAATACTTCTTTAAGTTAATGTTTACTTAAAAAGCTAGTAAAGTTAAGTAAGATATATACAGATATACAATGCAACATTAAGTAACTATGGTTAACTATAATGGCTACATCATATATGTTTACAGCATATAATAAAACTATGCAATTATCAAATGAACTCTAATAGCCGACGTAACTAATGAATACTTAAGCGATTAAAAAAATAACTCTTCCCGTCAAAGCAACACTGTGTGAAAGTATCGGGCAACGCTTTGAATGGCTATTCAAGGAGATACGTTATATCGCTGTAAGTATAAAGCTTAAGCTTATTCAAGCCCACACAATAATGCAATTACAGTCAACTATTCTTAACACGTGTTCGGTTGTCAAAGGGGTTCTACTGAATTTCTATTGGATCTTTGCCGTTCTCTGAATGCCGTAATTGTTGTTCGTTATTAATTGTTACATTAATATCGGCTAAATCGAGAATAAATATTATTTGTAACAAAACGTTAAAGATAAAATGTACATAGTACATTTCATGATATTATATCGATCGTATCAAGAATTGACAAGATGAGCGGAGCAAAGTATCTTTAGAAACGATCACGAGAGTGTTGTACATTCTTCAATAAATTCAGACGGTAACACCTGTTATTGTTTTTGAAATACACTAATACTAACATTTAATTTACTATTATCTGTCCAAATGTGGTGATACTTTTACACATAGTAAAGTTTTATCACGTAATCGTCCTCGCAGTTTATGTTTGAAATAAATTTTGCATTTATATCACTTTTATGTTAAATATTGTATTATAACATAATAGGATGGTTTAAATATGCCTTCTACATATAAATACTGTTAAACATTATTAAAAAAAATATTAATGCCGAATGACAAGTATCGATGAAATTCCGTCTACATAAAAGTTCATTGTTCGAGCATTTTATGCTGGAAGGATTACAATTTCATTATGTAAGCAGAATATAGAAAACATATGCTGATAATGCATGCCGTATTTCTGGCCTTCAGAAATTATCTGACAAATTCATTAATAAATCGAATGAAATTGATTAAACTGTTAACTTATGTCAAGAGTGCAAGAAAGAAGAAAATAAAAAGAGTAAAATCAATAATTTCTGCCGGCTGACTCTGTATAACAAACTTGATGTTGGTACCGGAAGAAAACACTTGTTATTTAATGCCATGCTTTTATATTGGTTTCATACCGATCATAACAGCCACGATGATGCTTACTGCGCTAAAAAGACCTAGCTCTCGTTTTAGCGCAATTCTTTCATTTCCTTTTTCCTCGACTTGTCCCATTTTGCACAAGCTTCAACTAAATTCTTAACGAGTACCGATTACCACGTATTATCCAATTCACCAGCACTATATAAAACGTTTTCTTTTTGAATTTAAATATACATCGCGCGAGCTGTACGTCTGACTTTTAGACCGCCTTCGATCGGCTCTACGTTCAATCGGTGTAACGAAGGCATGAATCGGCTTCCTCGTGCCTTAGAGCCGGATCGAAGGCAGTGTGACGTTATCGGAAGATGTCCAGAACGAAACTGAAGTGTTAGCGGGTCAGCTAGTCGCTTATTTTTACAGGCGTGCATTGGTTCCCCTGATAAGAGTACCCTGTACTCTGATCATGGTACCGATATCTTTGATGACCGGTAGCTAAACTATCAGATTAAACGAGTTTAAAAGTGGTCGTACAAATATAAAAACGAGGCTTATAAATATCTTAGATAAAAGATTACGTTTCGTGGAGAGTTACCGTGAACAAGATGCGTTTCTCTCGCGACCAAAGAATAACTGCCTCTTAATGAATAAATGTTAAAAGAACTGTTTACACAAAATTTACGAACCCAAAGATATCGGTAGGAGCACATGCGTCATCTTTTGGTAATCAGTAATCAGTCATGTTTTGAAGTGTATTGTTCGATTTTGTTACAAGAAGTTATTCGATAAGATAGTGGAATTCGAATTCCAGTCGAACTTCATGAAACAATGGTAATACGATAGGAAGTAATATCTCTTCAGCGCATATTTTTTGGTGGCCTCATTATTTCCATACTCTTCCACCGATAATTACGCTTAGGAATGTTCTTTGTGTTATTCCTCACGTAATTTTATTGAAAGTACATTTGTAATAAAATAAATTAAAAAAAAAAAAACGCAAGGATGATATATATATTTCACGTGGCGTACATATGTAGGCCTTTTTAAAGAATTACTTAATATCTATATAATATACAGTATTATATACATAGTATAGAATACTTTTATCCATAACGTCGAATAATTTTTATATATTGTTTATGAATTTTTTTAACTTTTTGTTTATAATTAAAATACAATTTATATAAATATATTGCAATAAAATATTATAACTAATATAATTATTATATTGCAATAAAATTAAAATAATATTTGTAAAAAAAAAAAAATAAAAATAAGGTACATAATATCACAATTTTATCTTATATAATATTTATATTTAAAGAAATGTTTACCACACGTGCTTTTGAGTTCATAACGAAGAGCATGCGTTTTGAGATAATTTTGTGAAAATATTCCAATATTATTTTGCACTCAATCGTTTATATTCTAAATCAAATTTGCATTGCATTGAAAATGCAATAATAATTAGAATAAATAAATCTACATTGATTTTATTTGATGTTCTACTCGTTATTCGTTATTTTGTTTGACAGATGATTAAGGTTAATATGTTACAGTGAACGTGTAGTGAATGCACGTATAACCTGTCTAGCACGCTAAGTATTAAGTAGCGATGGAGGACGAAGAAAAAAAATGTCATGATGAAGAGCCTAATGAATTTTATTTCGAATCTGATCACCTAGCATTAAAAGGAAATAAAGATTATACTACTCTTTTAAAAACAATTGTTATTCTTGAAGCACAACGAGTTCAAGCTATAGAAGATCTGGACAAACTTTTATCAATTCGTTCTAAAGCATTGAAAGATCCAATATCTTTCGTAGCTCAGATACAAAATGATGAGCTGCCAGAATTACCAGGGCCACAAAAAATTGCTGAAATCCCTTATATTGATTGGGCACAATATAACATAGCTCCACCTGATATGCGAATGAGACCACAAACAAGGCATGGACATATTTTGCCTCACATACAAACAAAATCAGAACAAGAGAATGGAAAAGTATGTTATGTTATATATATATTTCATATACATGTATATGTACTGACTTGAATATAATTAGATTTTAGTAAGAGGACGTGCTTTTGACGAGAGTAAACCAGAGACCTTCAATCAATTATGGACAGTGGAAGAACAGAGAAGATTAGAAGAACTTTTAATTGAATACCCACCAGAGGATGTAGAAATGAGAAGATGGACTAAAATAGCCAATGCTTTAGGTATATTATTAATAATATCACTTTGTTATGTTTGTACGTTGCTATTTATTCTTTTTAATAGGTAATAGAACTCCAAAACAAGTGTCTAGTAGAGTCCAGAAATACTTTATTAAACTCTTAAGGGCTGGATTACCTATACCTGGTCGAGGCCCCAAAATGAAATTAGACGTGAAAAAAGGAATGGGTCATAGACATCAACGTAATAACTACTCATTATTTAGACGTTCTACATTTTTTCCTCATCAAGATATTTCTTTTACAATACCTGATGAAAGCAAGGAACAGGCAATTACAGAAGAATCTGTATGTCTTGTTACAATTCTATACTCTAGTGAAAATTTAAGTTTCCACCATTTATTTCATTATTTATATTTATAGGAAGATGATGCTGGAAATAGTATTATTGATGACAATCCTGAATTGAGGCATATAGAATTACTAAAACAAGTAAAAATGGAGAAAGAACAAAATTCGTCTCCCGTGTATAAACATATTGGATATAAGGTATATATAGGTGTTAGAGCAAATTAGAAGTATTTAAAGCTTAATGGTTTATTTTTACAGTGTTCTGTTTGTGGAGAAGATCCTCTAACAGGTACAAGATGGCATTGCACAGAATGCCAAGATGGAATTGATTTATGCGGTGATTGCGCTGTAGCGCAATTAGAGGCTGAGAAGCCATTACATGACACGTTACATAGACTACTCCCTATAAAACCACCTCTGTATACTAGAAGTTATGATTTAGATTATTTTCCACAAAGTTTCAGTAACTCTTCTTATAATTATTTAGATCCCAATTTTTTACCTGAATAATTATTATTTTATCAAATCTATACTAATAAGAATTATGTCATATTTGTGTCAGTTTTATAAAAATCATATTTGTGTCAATTATGTCGGTTTTATAAAAGTAGAATGTAAAAATAATTCATCATTAAATATTAATACTTTTTTAAAGCTGTGTTATGAACTAGAAGATTTAGTTTCTTTTATATTTGTAGGTTCATCTGCTTCAGCGACATTGCCTTGCTTAAATTTTAAATTAATTTTCTTTTTGTAATCATCAAGAACACCACATTTTATGCTCTCTCGAATAATCTTAAAAAATTCGAGATATTGATGTATATTGTGTCTGAAAATATAAATCAATGCGTATATTCATACATAATACAATTAATTATCTGCAATATCAGTATGTAATTAGAACTTACATCATTAAAAGAACAGAGCCAAGCATTTCCTTAACATTACACAGATGATATAGATATGCTTTGGTATGATTTTTACATGTTAGACATTCACAATGAGAACATATTGGAGAAAAGTCATCCGCATATCTGCTGTAAAATATTTGTTATGAAAATGAACAAATGATTATATATTTAGTTTTACATTACCTTTCTTCTGTAAATGATATTGTATGACCTACATTATTACAGTCATCATGATCACATAGGAAAGTTAAAGCTCTTAAATTTTCAGTAATTATATAAGGGTATGAAGTATCAAATATATCTGTACCTAATTCAACAAGGTCTAATACTGTAAGGGGATTCCAACATCCCATTGATACCCTAAGCTTTTCAGGAGGTAAAAGATTCTGAAATAAGTATATTTCATGAAGAAACAAAATATATATTAATAGGTGATTTCTAACTTACATTTGTGTGTTGTACTATTTCTCTGATTTGTTCCGATGGTATATTCTTTACATCTGGTCCATTATTATGCAATCCATCAATCACATATCCTATTATAGGTTTAGTTTTTAAATAATTTATTGATATTGTTCTAGCATCTTTATCATAACCACCTTCAATTGCACCTAATATTTCAGAGGACTTTAATACTTCAGATGAAGAATGTTTAGTAAAACAGTTATCAAAGAATTTCGTGCTATTTTGTATAGAATTTGATACTCTCTTTTTGCTACTATTGATATTAGTATCTCCATCACACAAAGCAACATACATGTCTGGTTTAAATGTTTCAATAACATTCATATACATATTGGGTGTTAATGTAAATTTTCCACTTCTTGTCCATATGGGAATAGAATTAGCTTCTCGAAAACCTGAAGGCGTTGCATAGGCTTGGTCATGTAGTGTAACAAAATTAATGTACTCCTAAACAAAATATCTTTTTAATATAAAACTTAAAACTTTATAAGTAAAATTTATGTAACTGAAAATGTATAATAACAGTATGTACCTTCATACCCACAAAATTTGCAAAACTAACATTATTATCCTTCATTGATTCCAGCATTAAATACGTGGAAGAAAGAGGAACAGATAAGATTTGTGGGTCTGAAGTAACCATTTTAAAAACATCCTTAGTTAAATGCGGTACACAACCTCCCTATTAAAAATAATATGTTAAATAAAATATTTTCGTTAGATTTCGAATTATTAAATTTTACCTTTGTATGAATAAGAGCAAGAGGAGTTTCAAAAATGGTATTAGGAATTCTTTCAAATTCTGTTAACGTTCCAATACGGGCAGCACAAGATTTTATTGAATTAGTAGAGAATTTCATGTTATTTGTTATCAACATTTACTATAATTCATAAGGAAGTTAATTTAATAAATATTTTAATCATTCAGTACAATCACATAACTAGAGTCTATATTGTGACATAACCTGAATAAATTCACGTGCTATTCAACAAAGTTTGTACACTTCGTACTTACATATTGTGTACGTACAATAATGTAACACACGTACGACCATACACAATACGTAACATAGATTCAATATCCAATTCCAAAATAGTTCGAGGGCTACCGAACTCTCTTATATCTTTTGTAACCTTTTCGCTAATATCGATTCAGCATAGAATAAGATAACAACACATCTAGTGGTAGGAACTAAACTTAAAATCCAAATCAAATTTGATTTCTGGCAAGATCGGTACTTCAGAACGTGAAAAATGACTCCCATCACCGACCTCGCCTGTAATCTCATATGTGGTATGAGCATATATCACCGACTATGAACTTTGCTGTGAATACACATAGGATCCATTGAATAAGTATAGGATAGATATGACATTAAATTGAATCAGGTTCTGACATACCGACTGGAGGAAAATCGGAGTGTTTTTACGCTCTCTACAACTTAGTAAGTCGAATATAGGAATTATGTTGATTTCTATTTGATCGGATGGAAGCTGGCGAGAATGCGCGTAACACATTAGTTGTAATAGAATAACTGTACTATTATTAGTAATGTAATGTTCTTTTTGTTAGTAATAATTTAAACAAATTCGTAAAACATATTTATTAATTGATAGAAACTGTCTGTAGATATGGAATTTGTCTTTATTCACTGTACAATTTCTTACATACAAAAAAGTGCAATGCCTTTAAAAATTGGTCACAATAGTCGACTTAATTGCGCACAGAATAAGTTTATTCATGCACACAAGCGCTTCACGGTTATATACATGAAAATAAAATAGTTTTCTTTCTTTACAATTTGCCACGTTATGTACAAGTCGCGTCAGCACTTATTCTAAACGAAAACTTATAATACTCTGTTGTACTGTAGAATTGTCAAACATTAAAATAAAAATTCCTGAAAATTTATAATAATTTGATATTTTCATATAACAACTTTGATAGGAAATGAAGAAAATATTTCTAATCTTCTCAGAAATTTGAAAATATAAATAATTTAATCGCAAGTATGACAATTCATTTTTAGCACCGTTTCATGTCAATAATAAGACTAACATTAATTACAATACAAGCAACTTATAAATTTTCTTATTTTTACAGTTTCACACGTTCGCTTGGATTTTATACATTATTTTTCGCATTGAACTTTGCTAGATCGCTATATTACATCTTATCCCCTCGCTATAGTTACAAAAGTTATAGGCAAGAAACATCACATCACATAGAAAATACAAATTCGATAGTCAATCGTGCATTTGTGTCAGGAACGTTGTCGTTGGTGCAATAAAATCTCAATACCAGTTTTTTTTACCACTATAAATATCATATCGATACAAGGCGACCGTAGTTTTTCCGTTCTCCACGATTTGTACCTTAAAGTGTCGCGATCGAAATTGCGTTTCCAAGATAAATCGCTAGTTTACTGTCTGTTTCGTAATGATGCATTTGATTTTAATCGATCGGTAATAGTTCTCTACGCAATAAGAGTTTCAACACACCGTATTGCACCACTTTATAGAGAATATTACATAAGTGATAGAACGGAATTTTTTTATTTCTGCGACACTTTACTCAGTATTCGATTAAACGACTTCTTACAGGTTGTACATAACGATATTGATTCACAATGCTCTCGTTTAAGAAACTTTATTCGCAAATTCGTTGGTTCATTCGGGGAAAAAGCTCTTGACGGTTTTCAGCGAATCGAATTTCAAGAGGACAGTAGGCGATGCGCTGAAAGCAACCGGCGAACAATTTAGCCGTGCAGGGGGTTTCATTCCACGAACATTTTTCCGGTGTGGGAACGCCACGGGGAACGAGGAACGCTGGCTCTGCCGTGATTTCACCGGTAATTCGAAAAATGCATAGGAATTAGCGGGAACGGCATGCGTGCACGCGGGTATAAGGACGTTTCGGTGGCAGCGGGGACAAAGGTATTCGCCATAGGCACGTAGATGCGTGAGTTTATGCGTGCGTGCTAGCGTAACCTTTGGAAGGGGGACGAGAGTAGAAAACGAGCAAAAAGAGGTGAAAGTAGGAGGCGAGGTGTGCGGGTCGCCAACACATATCTCGATATCTCACGGTTCGATCTTTCTCGGCCCGGACGCCCGTATATTTACATGTATAATTTATATATCCCATAGCAGGGGCGAAGGTAGTGTGTGTTCAGCTAGGGCGGGTCCGAACGTCCTTACGACCCCGTACTCCTTTCGCTGCATCCTAGACGCGTGCTTCGCCACGCTCTCCGTATCGTCTTTGTATCGAGTAAAGAGACAATCGAGAAATTCGCACAAGATAAATTCAACAAGATAAATTCCCACGATCCTGTTGCGCCGTCGATTTTCTTACTGTCGTCTAAGACGAAAATGCGCTTTTAAGCTTTTAAATCATTTTCCGGATAGATTTTCGTTTCGCTCGAAGAATTTCTAGACTTTTGGAAATATTGTAAGTAAACGAAGCGAATCTTTCTTTACGCTTCATTACGCTTACATTTTTACGCTTTTAAGTAAGAAGACAAAAGTATGCTGGTGCGTAGCTGGAAATCGCTCGCGAGTTTGACCGATACAAGCTCGTCGCTTAAATGCGGAAGATCCTGGCGGAGAAAATCGGGCCTTAATTAAGCGGAGGCACCAACGAATTCCATAATACCGTTCCTGTTCGCGTAACACGACCACGATAAGAGCCTACCCATCCGACAACGCGCCGCGTTCGTGGGATTTTTTTCGGGGAAATAATGCGCCAAGCACCGCCGGCTCTCCCTATCGCCATTGTGGCTGCGAGGGCGCAATTAATTATTGCGTGGCCACGAGGCAGTGCATTGTTGCATCTGTTGTTGCACGCTCCGCGTTCTCTTCGGTGTGTATAGTTAAGTGGCAGAGAGCTGTGAATGATTCCGCACCGCGGAATCGTTTTTCGGCCAACGAAACATCGCGTTTCTTTGTGTACAACGAACCGGAGGGCCGCGGTAATTTATGAGCTCACGGTAGTACCGACGTAATTTACGTTGGCTTACCGGGATACACGGACGATTAAGAGAAAAAAAAATATGTACTTTTCGCATTTCGGGAGTTCCAGTGAACGTGGCAACTGTCATGGACGCTTGACTTGCATTACTCTTATCTCTACTTGTTGAGCTTCTTTTTTTTGCGTGTAGTTTGCGTAGGTAGTTTCCTTATTTGAATCATTCAGAAGTCGCACTGATCACTTTCATAAACTAAACAGTACAAGAGATTGATGTTACAGACATTATTTCTTTAAATCTGCATAACAACTTGCAGTTATTCATACCATTTCTTTGTGATACGTTATCTTATGAGTTAAACCATCTGTTTTGTGAAAATTGAATATCAATTATATTAATTATGTAATGAAATTCAGGAATTTACAAGAAGTGATCAGTTTAGCTTCTGAGCTAATGAAAGAACTATGGACGTTTATACATTTATAGTGTTCCAAAAGAAGAAGAAGATATCTGAAGAAACGTGAAGAAAGAATGAGAAGTACAGCAGGATTAAACGCGCTTGTAAAAGTATGAATTTTTACCACAAACGTCTATAATATGTTAACGACGTTGTACTCGGACTTACAGAATCAACAGTCGTGAATCGTCACTTAAGTTTTCATGTTAATTAAAAGTTTGCGAAAAGATTCGCATGAATGTAAAAAAGAAAAGAACTTCATTGGTTAAAGGGATGACGCGATAAGTAAACGTGGAAGGTGTGTAGTGTAATCTCGCGGCGACAGGTAGGCGCAGGTGAGATACAAATGAAAGACGTAAACGCAGGCGTGGTGCAGAATCTCGATGCAAAACGTCTCTTCCAGTTCGTGTTCTGTCGAAGAAACAATCGAGCCTGTCCGAGGGAAGGTAATTAAGAGAACACGACGGCGTCGATTAAACGAGTCCTGCCGAATCGGGTGAAACGAATTAATTCTGCGGTCGAACGAGGGTCGAAGATAAACGATTGAGCCTGACGGAGCGCCCGAATCCTGTTTAACGATTCAGTGGCGAACACTGTCGCGCGATGCTGTGAAACAGTCGCCCTCGTTGAAACAAGTCCTCCGATGATGTAATATCTATTTTATTTTTTTAAATCTGTGATATGATTTATGTTTTACGTTTATAGGTATCAACACATTCATTGGTCTCATATAAAATTGATCCGGATAATCAAGGAAATTAATACGTAACTATTAGAATCTTATATTAGTACGAGATAGTTTGTGAAAATGATTTCCTATTAAAATCTCAGTTTAGAAATTGAACGTTAAAAATGCAAAGCAATGTAGCGGAAATATTCGCACAATTCAATAGCAAATATTCTTTCTATCGGAGGAGTCGAAGTTATTTGAAAAAGGTACAAGAATTTCGAAACATCGCATACCGGAGAAAAGATATCGTGCAGGAGAGAAAGGGGAATACCATCGAAGCAGTCCATGCCATTCGCTGGAAATGCAAAAGCAAAGCGGATGTAGTTGAGAGCGCTGACTGAAAGCCCTCGAACGTCAA
Source organism: Bombus affinis (assembly GCF_024516045.1). NCBI lineage: Eukaryota > Metazoa > Arthropoda > Insecta > Hymenoptera > Apidae > Bombus > Bombus affinis. The sequence goes on along the minus strand of NC_066344.1, from coordinate 8,519,452 downwards.
ATTACGAAACACCTGTTCCCCGAAACGACTTCATTCCAATCGGTTTCGTGCATTCGCTGCTTCGTGCTCTCGTTGCCTTCTCGAGGAGACCTTTTCGTTTCGCGTGCGCGAACGAATTCGATCAATAGATCAAAACTGCCGAAGACCGAGTAACGCTCGCGAATCCATTGTCCCGTTGCCGCGTTACAATAATAAGGCTAATACTCGTAACGTATTAGATCATTAATAAGTCCGCAGACTAATTCTCTCTGTGAACGGTCATTCCCTGAGAGAAGAACAATAACAACATTGTATACGTAATATAAAATTTCGTTACGCAAGTTTGGTTCACATAGCGCGAGAATTACTCTGCTCTTCTGAGTGCAACAGACGATGTATTCTTGAAGACAGTATCGACCGTCGAGAGCCGACGAATAGTTGCAAGTATGTGAAATGAAAGTGGAACCGTACGTCAAATGATATTTATGGCACTATCTTTTCACGCAAAGCGTTGATGACGCGAATTTCGTTGTCATAAAATTCTTTTTTCTCATCTCATTGATTCAACGTAATACACTCGATCATCTATTTTCTTCACAATCCCACACAGACATTCCCGAGTCCTGATCGTCATCAGATCAAAGCTTCAGTCTTCAATCTTCGCGATCAAACACTCCGGGATCACTATTCCAACAAGTGGAAAAAGATATGGAAACACGATTATCCGAAAAAGAACTTTTCACTGGTTGTTAATTCACAGTGGAGAAATTTCATTCTAAATATAGTCCGAAGGCACGGAGCTCTCGTTTATCGCAGCCAAACGATACTGAGGGGTTTCTAGACCCTGTTGGTTCAGATGCAGATTCGTGCTGCTTCCAGAAGACGCCGCCGTAGGCATCTGTTGATTCGCCGAATTCGAGCTCAGGTCGCTGTAGTAGGCGCTGCTTGGCGCGCTGCTCAAAGTTGGACCATCCGGTTCGGCGTCGCTTCCGGTGTACGCTGTGTTTTGATACGACGGGTGGTCACCGTTTCTGCTACCGATCCGCAGGTCTTGATGGTGATGGTGATGATTGTGGTGGTGATGATGGTGATGATGATGTTGCATCTGACCTGGCGGCACTGGTGTCGACGGTCCGTTCTCGTACATTTCGTAATCCGGTTCTTGTAACCTGAAAAGATTGTATTACGGCGACTCTTAAACATTGAAAACCTGATCGATTAATTAAACATAGCTATACGCTGGATATTATTGACGTATACCTTAGAAGCGGTTTCATCGTAATTCTAAACCGAAAGTGTTGCAGAGAATTATAAAAGAGAATTTATTTAAAACATGTCCGTAGTATATGCACGTGTCTGTTAAACGAGTTACTTTACGTGTTTATTTTTATAATAAATAAGTGGATAATTAACTGAATATATTTGCGATAACGTTGCAAAGGTTCAGTCTTTAATGTTCCGTTTCCTTTCGAATATTTAGATTCGATCGAGCAACGGAGATGCATATTAATAGGATAATTATGCATGTTAACGGTACATTCTAGTCAGGTGCATTTCCCGTAATACATGGAGATTGCATGTCATCGTCGGTGTCCTACGATCAGTCGCTTATGCTTGTCCTTCGAGAGTAGAGGAATCGTGTGAAACTGATCTTAGACTTTCTAGGACGGGTTTCGATATCGTTTGGAAACTTTGGACTGGAAATAGCCACAAAAAATAAGCATTTAATAGTCGTCCATAAAATATAATCGCGATAGTTAAATTGAAAATCTTGCGATATCAGATGGTCGTAACTGTTTCACGAAGTTAAATATATAATGGACAGAATGGAAAAGACCGAAATACAGCATGTCGAATAGTGTAATATCAATATGCAATTAATTACCGATGGTACCGCTTTAATGCGCAAAAACAATTAAAGGAAAGGAATGCCGACTACTGGTTGTAGATTGAAATTATTAAAGTTAAGTGCTTCGAAGATTCATGAGGGCGTATTCCAGCGCGATTATTATTGCCGATAGAAAACGATCACGATGACTGTAACAGCTCTCGAGAGAAGTAACTTCACGAAAAACATAATTACAGAGATTAATTTACCTTTTACTGTGACGTGTACGAAGCGTGTCCCTTTGCAGAGATTCGTCCCCGTTGCTTCCACCGTAATGACGATGTAACCTCGCGGCGTCTAGCTCGTGGTATTCGTCGTCCTGCCCGCCGGAAGTTGTACCGTACGTCGAGCTTCCTCTCATTTGTAGTTGGAGATCGCTCGCGTAGCTCGCGGCCTGAGAGTCCAGTTCTGCGTAGAGAGCCTCGTCCGTTTGCATGTGGGTGTAGTGATTCTCCACAGGGAGATTCATCGCCCGTCTGTGTTGCGGAAGCGACAGAGGCGTCGTGACGACTCCCGGTGTACCGCCGCCGCGTCGCGAGCCTAACCACGACCACACATTGTGCCCTTGAATCACATCACACCAACCCATACAAGTCGCGTATCTCTCATTTGCTTTACGTCAATTATCGAGTACCCAACGACTGTACGTATGTAGTCAAAGTATTCCACAGTTTCAGAGAACAGGAAGGTAAAGTTACTTGAGTCGCTTAAGCTTCAACATCATCAAAACGCAATGTTGATCTTTGCATAGAATAATCAAATTTGTATATTACGAGACTCTGTAGTCTTTAGTATAATACCGAAAGAATAACAAAATATTTGAGCTCTAGCAAGGAATTTTAAATAATCTGTTGCTGTTAAATGTAGATCGTTCAAAGATTGTTCATAAACGAATGTTGCGAACCACGAGACAAATTATTTAGCTTGATTCAAACAGAATATTCGAAGCTATCGTGTAAGGATACGATGCGATTTCTGATCGGTTCGGAACGATACGTACCAGGACTAGGAGCGACGTCGTGATAAGGTGGCAGTTTATCGAGCTCGAGAGGCGGCCGGTCGGGTATAACGGCCACTCCACCGCCAGCTCCACCTCCACCACCTGGGCCACCGGCTTCCTGAGCGTTCGAATCCTCGACACCGACGGTACAGCAACTCGCTAGGACACAAACAAAAAAGAATATAGGTCCCACGTGAGCGCTCGGTCCTCTGGAAAATCCGTTGGCAAGGATCGTGAACGAAAGTCGCGCTCGAGTTTCAGTGAAGTAGGGCCGAAACCCAGTGGGACTCGAATCGAGACGAAGCTCGTGAAGTGCCAGGTGAGCTCGGACAGAATCCTGTTACGTTACACTGCCGGCCGTGCGTGCACGTATACGTACAGGCACAGGATCACGTGCATAGATATATTACACGTACCTATGTATACATGGACCCCAATCACCGCATTATGACATGAGCTCGCGTAAGGAGAGAGGAGAGGAAAAAAAGCGGTTATTTTCTGTATGGCCTCATTGTGTGCCCGTCATCGTGCTGTCATGGCGCTCACAGAAACGCGACAGGGTTTGGGGTGGATGGCAAGAGAGTAAGGGCGGGTGGAGGAACCAAGACGTAGAAGAAGGAAGGCAACGAGGGTAAGAAAGACGGAGATGAAGATGAAAAGGGGAAAGAGTAAAACAGGGAGGGATGGAGAAAAAAAGAATTTCGGAATTTATAGATCAGAGGTGCCGCCTCGCGGTAAGTGGGTATGAGAATGCCACAGAGAAAAAACGAGATTATGGGAATCTCATGGTCGTGTCTCTCTCTTTTCATCGGTCGAGCTTATAACCTACGCACGTACGAGGGTCCTCGTTGTCGTGATCGTCGTCCTGGTCATCGTTGTCATCCGGCCGGTGGTTTTCGTCGTTCTGAACTGTGGAGTCTCGGAGCAGACTCGCGCGTCACAGCACGTCTTGGCGGCTGTCACTTGCCAGGAGATACAGAGACTGGTTCTCGTTTATCGCGGTGCCTTTACACCAACGGCACGCATAAGTGTGTGCCCGTGCAACGAGTATAATCTTCTTCTTCGTGGCTCGTCTAGACGCTATTTTCTTCTTCTTCCGAGAAGCCACAGGCTCGGGAGGATAATCGCCGATGCGCTTTAACGTTTCAGAATGAAAAGCAAGGTGACGTACCCGAGGTGAAATTTAATTCTTCGTTTTTTGCATTCGGCGTCCGTAGATATTTATAACGAGCCGTTACACCATAATTTACATAATTAGCATTTATGCATCGGCTACGAGATTACCTGGTAATAGGAGCCGCGAATCCTCTCGCGCAAAACTCTTTCGACGCATCGGTTAATGCATTCTAACGAGCGCGTCGTCGCACTATCGGTTCATCGCGAGTTTCAACATTTTCATCGAACTAACGGATATAGCCTGACGAGCCGAGAAAGTTATTTGTCTTCCATTATGTAAAGAAAATTGTTGCTCGCTGATTTGCACGGCGACACGCGAACCTGCTCCATCGGGACCAATTACCAGCCAGCTTTCCAACGTTTCAAAGATTTCAATTGCTTTCCCCTCGACCCTAATCAACCTTCCATTCATTACGAGACACTCTCGGCGCCTGGTGCTCCATCACCCGGGAGGATAGGCGTGCGCGACTTCATTTGCGCGCGACTGCCTAGAAATCCGAGTGCAATCGATTACATCGACGAGTGTCGACGGTAATCGCGTTATTTATCGTGGAACGCGAGTCTCTGGCATTCGGTTGGCGCACGCACAGACCGACGGTAATTCAGAATTCCACGGCAACTGCTGAGCCGTTTATTGCCATCGTAAATAAGACGGTGTCGATTTATCGGTTTGCCACTTGGATAACATCGTCCTTGGAGATCGCTCTTCGTTTATAATTGAATGTCGAACTGTCACAAAGATCTTTTCGTCCTCTTTCTCGCGCCCACGGTCCATGCGGCGTTCGAAGAAGGGAAACCTTAATCGCACGAAACGTTGTACGATGCGTACACAAGTTCTATCGGGTGATTACGCTGTGCTTTCCATCTATTTGACGAGGTGAGGTAACTGGACCCGGTTCTTTTCCAGGCTGTCGCTTCGGGTCGCCCTTCCGTGGACGCGTTAAGCCGCGTGATTTACCGGATTAGATGGTTCGAATATTAATTGGTCGACGGATGCATTAGTCCGGCAACTGGAACGCGTGAAAATCGTGCCATGTCGTGACAGCAGGGGGCAAATGTTCTCCTCACGACCTACTAGATTCCAACGTCTATAGCCCAGGATTCTGTTTCCTGGCAGCCGTGCGTGCTCGTTACGGATCGAGGTACACGGTTCTGTCTGATATGCCTTTACCGGTCAACGCAGAACGTCGACGGTCTCTTATACCTCCTTATGCGTCATCATGTCAAAGAAATTTTCACTGATGCGAGAAAAGCATACCTTGGGTCTGACCGTTTATGGAATTCCTTGAATGACAGACGGCTCACCTTCGTATTCCGTGAATTTTGTTACCCACTCTAGATATTTTTGGAACGTTCGTAGGAACATGGATGCGGACAGAAAGTCCCCGCGATTGAGTATGGCGCTTTTTCTTGCGAAATAACGCAAATTAATTTTTTTCGTATATAAAAGATAGTAAAGAATATCCTTTGAACGAATACACGCGATCGTTGTCGTTGGTCTCTTCGAGGGAACAGCAGCTGATTCGGCGTATCGAGTGGAGAAACGCGCGATAAGCCGATTAACGCATTCGATTCACCTATTCTACCCGGCCCTCGAATCGCCATTGTGTCGCGTCGATCGTACGGGAACCTAACGTGTACGGGCTCTCGTCTTTTTTGTGCAACAGCCCCTTTCAGCCGTCCATTAACGCCTCTCTTGTCCGTTGGCATTTGCGGCGATTCTTACGCACGGTTGTACACTTCAACGATGTTTCATTAATTCGCGCTTTTTTTTCCTTTTCTCCTCCTATGAAATTGCCTGCCGCTGCAACATCACCGCGTGCGCGGTTATTCAACCAACCCAGTCACTTCCGGTCTACCCCTCTCGGTAGAAATTCCAATTACATCTATATTCGATATATACAGCTATAATTTTCCTGCTGACAAGTTTACATAGACCACGGATGAATAAACCCGCGGTGAACAGACTCGCGACGTCGGTCGTTGTGGTTTTAACGTAATTAATAGAAACGGACGAAGAAGAAAACGGAGGAGTCAAAGCCCACGATTTCTCCGGTGTAAGAACACGCCCGCGGATGGTGTACTCGTAATTTACAGCTTCCTTAAGCACAAATTTACGAGATCGTAATGAGAGTTTTAAACGTTTTACGACCTCTATGCTCTTCGGAATTCGGGATTCGTTTTTTTTTTTCATGTAACTCGCTCTCTTTTGCAGAATACGTTTGGCATTCCATTATTACCGCGATCTCATTGTCACTTACTTCTTTAAACAGCGCCTCTATTTCTGTTTAATTAGCCGAAGCCAAGCCTTTCGATTAATTACTCGTCTAAATGTTAATCGCACACGATGCATTCGATTTCAGTATCGGGGCGGGAATCATTATCTCGGAAAGGGCTAATCAATTTCTCCACGGTAGACGCCTTTGGCGCCACTGGCAGACAGCGTTACACTGCCCCCGAGTGATCACGACGTGCCGGTGTGAAGGGCACTTAAGAAGCAAATCGTGGATCGGTGAAGAACGACGACGGAGTCCAAGGAGGTTCAGTAAAACGAGTGTCGGATAATTAATTCGGGTGACCCTTGTATCCCTCGGTCGGTAGTAACCTGCCCTTTCTCCTTCTATTTGCCCCGGTTCTCGTCTCCGTTCATTCTCCCCAGCTTCCCCGGGTCGGCTCGAAGCCGGTTCGTTCGTTGATCGTATCGTGCCGCGGGTGATTTTAAATCAGAAAGTTAATTAGACGCGTTTCACTGTCCTTTATGTCGCCCATCCGTCGCTGAGCTGAGCTATCCTTTACGTGTGCGCAGTAACAGCAGCAGCAGCAGCAGCATGAGTGCATCGGTAGCACAAGCTGAATATACTGCCGTGAGCCGACCTTCATTATGCGAACTAATTAAACTCCAATCGGTTCTGACACTCGACGCCACGGCTCTACTATGCTTCTCGTTTGCACCAATCGACGTCATACGTCTCACGCGATTGTGAGGTCTGTGTGTCTTTCCTTCGACGGATCAAACATTCGGATGTAAGTACGTCTGTGAACCTTGCAAGGAAGAAACTCGGGATAGTGATAGATTTAGAGATTGCTCGCGTTTCCCGGAGGAGTCGAACCAATTTGTTCCTTCAGAATTCGGAGATTCTTAAGAATATCCTCCTTATATAATTCTCTTCTTCCTTTTTACTTCCACAGTGGCGTACGAAAAATATTTGAACAGTTATCGTACGTCATAATGATCGTACTCACAAGTGATAATTACAAGTGATAATGATATTTCAAAATGTTACGTATAACACACGTATAATATATTCGTAAAAGGTTTCTCGAATACTTTCGTGAGCAACTATACGTTGAATTTCGTATACAAAGTCAATTTTCACGTAGAATTTTACATACAAAGCCAGTTTTCGATAATTTTCGTTATAACCAACATGTGTACCAGTGTGGTTTCTTTCTTGGAGGACCTTCAGTCCTTATTGTCGATCGCGTTACACGTGGCAAGGCTTCTTGAATACAGATAGGTAAGGTTTCAAAAAGAGTGTTCGTACAAAGGGATAGAATGGAATTATTAGCAGGATATCATATTTTAGCGACGGGGATGGTGGTTGAGAATGGGTGGAAGTTTGAATTGATATCCTGCTCAGGATCGGAATAACTGCGAGTCGGTTTGAATGTGACCCATCAGAGCTGGTCATAATCATAACTATAATTAAGGCCATTTGGTATGTCTATTATACTAATTTTCTATACCTGAAGCGTAAATACTAGGCCGCGCTATTGAACGAAGGTAGGTCTGAGTTTAGTTAATATTTTTGCTTTAGAAGTAAAATATTTTTCATTAACAACGAACGTATTCCATAACTGTACGTATACGTGATTACGCTAAAACTACGTCAAAAAAATATGTCAAACTCGATGAAAGTACATACTCGATGATTTGTACATAATCTTATTAGAGAGCTTAAATAAGAGTTCAAATTTTATAATAATTCTTGAAAATTTCCTTACCTCTGCCACCAGCGCTTTTCAATCTGTAACAGAGAAAAAGAATTCTCCTATTAGTGCGAATAATCTACTTAACTTACGACTCGTTAAATTTCATTAATAATGACGTAAGTCGAAAGAAAGCATAACATTCTCGATTTTCCTTTGAGTTAACGTGCTTAATAATAATAATAAAAGTAACCTGTATGATTCAAAGGCTAAAAGTAAAAGAAGTAACAAACAGTATAAAGGCCGTTAAATGTTATGTTCAGTGGAAAGCAATTAAAGACACGGCGTGATGGAGTTAAGAAAAATTCGCATAGGATGGAAGTCTTTGTCTCGACTGTTGCAAGAAATGGGTCTCTATAAAGCTGGCTCGACTTCTCGTCATGCTGGAACGATGGTGCCGACACGCAGTTAGGATTGTCTCTCGGTTTGCAACACTTCCCTTTTTTTCACCGATTTCCTTCACAGTTTTCTTTTTTGTCTCGTTGTTGTTCAACTCGGATTCAAATCGACGACCGATCTAGTTAGTAACCGGTTCACCCTCCTTATTACGGCTCGCTTCTCTCGATTTTGATGCATTGCGGGTAGGTGGTAATTTAAGGGGAATCGATCGGCCAACTGGATTCGTTCGAAGCCCGAGCTAAACCGCGATCGTTTCGCGAATCTACCTGATCGTCGATCCGTATCGAGAGACTCGTCTCGTTCCTCCTTCTTCTTCTTTGTATGGATTTCGAAAGCAATCTCACGGAAACCGAGCACGCAGGTGTTTACGTTCTCATATTTCAATTCGAAATTCCACGATCAACCGGATAAATTCTGCCTCTATCGTATCCTGATTGAATCCGCCGGAACCGCGGTTGAAAGTTCACGCTCGCGTGCAACCATCTCTTCGCGATCTACCGTCCCGCTTAATGAGAGTATTCCCGCGTATTTCATCGTATAATAGTACTGACCTTCGACAGTGAAGAAGAGTCACCATGACCACAGCCCCGATGCCAGCCGATACTAAGGACACTATCACTAGAGTCAGCACCCATCCGAGTTCTCCAGGAGCTTCTGTAAAAAGAGCGAAAACCAACGATTAGACGACCGCCGTTGTAAACACTCGGAACTGATTCTGTCGCGCCATCCAACCGTAACGATCTGCTATCGCTTCTTTGCGGCGACGCTGAAACGTCAAACGACGGTGTAAAAAGGTATTTTACCGAGACCAACAGTTCCATCGATGACTCTATTCCAGAACAAAAGCCTTAAAACGATATTCGGTTCCGTTCTGCTTCTATCCGACCTTTCTCGTTTTTATCTGCAACTGCGCAAGTGTCACCATTATCCGTGCTTCTTTAAACCTATCTTCCTTTCGTTTATTTCTTTTCTTATCAACGAAATCACAACCCGTGGAAAGTTGCCCGTAATCTTCTTGCCATTAATGGCGAGCCAAGTGTTTAACCAGTGCGAGAAGTTTCGCGTGCCCACGTCACGGTATCTGGTAAACCCGATCGAACAAGCAGTCGAAGAACGTTTTCATAGCCCTTTTGGAGCGGCAAATTCCCTGGGGAGGACGGTTCCAAATAAATTAGCCGATGGTGGCTCGCGTGTTACGTTCGCGGCTGCGCGAGAAGATCCATAATTGGTTGGCGGTCGCGCTTGCCGCGTCCGATTTCCGCTCAGCGGGACATCGGCAGGGCTTTATTACGCGAGTTTCGCTGTTATTTCTGCAGCACACCTACTAACGTGTAAGTCTTGCTCGCTTTCCAGCCCGCGCTACTGGAAGCTCGATCCTCCCGAGTAACGAGACGCGAAATTATCGCTCGACGTGGACGTAATCTAGGAACTGCAACCGCGTTTAAAGTACACTGAAAGCGGCGCAGATCAAGCAGGTCGTAATCGAGTATGCGTGTCGCGATGAAATAGCTTACCAGTTCTGTAGATGTATAGAACGTTCCTTTTCGCGACTCGTTTCGAACAGTTTTCCACGAACCACTTCTGAGTCAAAGAAGTCACGGCCATTTAACCAGTTTTCAGAGCGCAATTCTCACAGCTCGCGCAGTTGGGACTGTCTGTTTTAACCGGTCGTCGAATAAGAAGCTACGATGCGACGATTATTCTGTTCGACGCGCTCATTAGCAGTCAACTTGAGCCGATTCTTCGAGATATCTTAATCCTTTAATGAAACGTTCCTGCTTGATTCCCAATTTAGAAGCTTTAATCGGGAGCATTTTCCACGGAACGAGTCGCCGCAGCCAGCTTTATTGCTCGCGCGATCGTAAATAGGCGAAAAGATATAATTTAGTTAAGAAGAGACCCGAGGGATTGGTGACGACGGGGAGAAAAGGAGAAGAAGCGAAATTTACTTTGACTCGTCTCCTTTTACATGACGAGCAGAATCCTTATTTGCGATAATCGGCGACGTTATCCGACTGGTTATTAAAAACGATCGAGTTTTATTTATTTACATACAGGATGTGTTCCAGGACGTCTTCATTTCTTGTGGTAATATTCTATACGTATATGGTCGATTAGTAAGCCAGAACGATTTAAATAGCAAATTTTTTACGCGCGGTAGCTGTATGGTAAGAAAAATCAACTATCTCGTCTGGTCTTTGGATCTTTTAGCGTACAGCAAATTGCGTTGGCTATTTAGCCTTGAGAAACTTTTTACGAATCTTGACTCAAAGGTTCAAGAGTCGTAACTCTCGCGTTATCGAATATGTTGTTAATACATTTACATCAAATAGAATGTGCCAACTTTGTAGAAAATGTTGCAACTTTAAAGAAAATAAAAGATATAATTGGATCGAGCTCTTACGTACGTCTCGTTGCATGAAACGCGTATTGAAAGCCTAAGTAGCAAAACGATATCGCTGCTGAAAGCCTGTTATTGTACCCTGTTTATTGTATTTGTCGCGTCGTGCAGAAACGCACGCGTGTTTGAACTCATCGGTGTACCGATTGTTCGCGACAGAGAGAACACGAAAGGGTTCGTTCGAGAGGAAAAGAGGGGCGTTTGTAATCCGCTGCTGATGTTCGACCCTGAGAAATCACCGCTAGAGATCCACTCGTTCGTGACTGTCGACTGACTGAGCAACGTTTAGAATCATGCTTCATTCACGTCGCTGTTTGGGAACTGTTCGCTAACAGTTTCGACCCTTTGTCCGAGTCTCGACCTCGTTTCCTTCGACGTACTCCCGAAGGATGACTTGGAGACGAGTTTGATGAATTGCGCGCATTCTGCTCGCCCGAATAGCGATCAATCATAGAAGTCACCGCGACGCGTTGAATCTATTAACTCGAGACACGCTCGAGTTTTTGATTATTCGGAACGTTTAACTTAACTGATAAAGAATCTCCGGCGGGCGACATTTTTAATATAAATTAATTTCGGCTACGTGACCGTCTGTTCACAAGATAACGGTGTGAAATCAGACAGGGGGATGCCAGAGAAAGAACGTCGAACCGTACAAAAAAAAGAATCGGAGGTTAACACGCGAGCGTGTAAGTTTGAATTAACAGGTCGCATGGAAGCGCATCGAGAGACGAAAAACGAACGAGTCAGCCAGTATGAAAGACGAAGAGAAGACGAGGGCAGCCCGTCTATCAGTGTCACGTTTTTGACATGAACATAACCACGTGCACGCTACGGCTGATAACGGCTTACAACGGAGTTATCAATCATCTACAACGGAGCTTGGTCACCTAGGATGATTCGGGTTAACTTCGGGCGTGCAAACAGTGTCGCTATGCGTCCGGTTACAATGTTGTTTCGTACGATGAGATAAAATAAATCGAAGGAAAGAAAAAACGAGGGAAACAAGGGAAAAAAATCATTTTCGATTTGGGAACGTCCCTCATCTCGGATTCCCTGTCAAAAACGAATCAAGCGTACAAAAAGGGACACGTTTTCTGTCGGTGTTCGACCCTTTGTACGCCTGTCGATTTCGCGTCAACCGTACGAACCCATTCGACCATCGAACTTTTGGGTTCCAGCGACCACCTGATCTTGTATATTGTTACCTATTCATCGCCACAACTACGACGAATCATCGTCCTTCTCGTTGCATATTCGAAAGAGAGTTTGGTCCACTAAAATAGTTTAAAATAGTTTTCTGAAGAAGTTTGATGAGAATATTCTCATTACGAATAATCATAATTTTACGACCATCTCAATTTTAAAAATCGATTTACAGGCGAGAGCATGTTCTTCTTTTTAACTATTATCTTTGACTATTATCGGTATCTCCTTACTGAATCGATTTAAAAATTTTACGATCAAAGTAAAGCCTCAAAATGGCAGACTCATTTCCCCAGTTGTAATAAACAGCAACATCTGCCGTGATATTTGTCTCGCCGCTCGATCGTCCGATCGTATTTATTTTAACGCGAGATCGTCCCATCGTTCGATCTTCGGCTGCGCCGGCAATTGGCCATTAACTACGGCAAACATTGAAACGACGCAGGATCTCTACCTCGATATTCCAGGATCGTTTAATCTCGTTAGAGGAGTTACCATTCATCGACCGAATGGAGGTTTAAACCTCGTTCATGCACGATATTCCATCGATCGATCCTCCTTTAATTGCTATACTTTCCTCTACACTTTACTCTTCGTTCACCTGTTTTCATTATCTTCATTTATTTTTATATTGTCAGTAAAATACTTTTTGAAATCAAACAACTTTTTTATTCCCTTTATAAATTGGACAATTTTTTAAACACGCTTAAACATATGGTATCCTACGCACTGCTGCTAAACATGCCGGTCCGTTGCGTATTGCGACGTTAACTTCCACCAAGTTGCAATTTATACTCTACACACAAGACAGGGGACTAAAAAAAAAGTACTTCGGAAACCGTAAAAATGGCACTATATTCGCAACAATGCGCCGTCTTTTGCATGCAGAACGTTACCGCGGCCACGCGCAGGAGGATCGTATTTATTCAAACGAGCCGATAACAAAACTACCGGATGGACTCGTTCCGCTTGGCCATATTTTCACGATAACCTACTGGAACGAGTTTAGCGTAGACTCGACGAGTTTCTCTGGTTAATAAATTCGATATTCTTCCTATATTATATCTCGACCGAACATTCTGGTCAGTCGTTTCATACGTTTCCACGTTTAAATTTCGCTGATAGTTCATTTCGTATATCTTCGAATACCTTCTTCCGCCTACGCATTCTCCGAGAGTAATTCGATCAACAATGTAACGTGTACGAGTTGCTCGAAGAGTTTTTGAAATGCACATACTCTGCTAATATGTGAAAGATGCGAGGAATGCAGATGGACAACTGGTATGATTTACGCTTGTCGTTGGTAACCTGAAAAATTCCCACTTCACGAGGACATTTTTCTCGTGTGCTCGGCCTCCAGGTCGAATTACGAGGTTCGACAGGTAGTCGGGTTTCGGCCCGTCATTTATCGGGCCCGCGTATAAATGAGTTTTTTCTCGCTTCTCTCTTTCTTGGCCCTCTCTCGGCTGTGCACGGCGTTTCGTGGTCCGGGCAGAATCTAATTTTTGATTTGTAAGCATCCGTGGGGGGTCGACATGCACGAGGACGTGAACGCCGCCGGTACACGCATTCTCCGGTTCGATTTTACACGTGTTGCCTGCCACTGGCGACACTCGAGCCCGACACGCAACGAGTTCGCGCTTATGCGCTGCACGATTTATGCGAATATCGTCCGTTTCGCGGGACGAGTCTGAGAACAGGTGTGAAAAAGCTGAAAGAACGAGTCGTGATACACGACCACCACCGAGAACCGAGTCCATCACGTTATTGATAGTCCCGCTATCTCTTCGCTTAACTTGCAGTTACCGCAATAAATTACTTAAGAGATAAGAGACAAAGATTACAAGATCTTTTGATTTTAATATCACGTTAGGACTAAACTGAAGTATTTTAGATATATTGTATTCGTTAAAAGTAAAAACTAAATTCTGTATTTCTTTCGAGTACACTCATTCGTCTTCGTATCACTCTCATCTAAATGCATTTTTTGTATCTATAATAGAAATCTTGCATCAGTGAGTAACATCTCGTCAGATAAGATGGCTTTTCGACCTTTCTTTCTTGACACGGCTCGCCGTCAAACGCGTCATTACCGTTTCGCAACTTATTCGCTTTGAGATTTTAATTGAAAATTTTCACGAGACGCGAAAAAATTCAATCATCCTTCGTCTCATCGCCGCCGCTTAACGAACCTTCCATACGAGCGTTCCACAGTTTGTACAGTCATTATGTAAATCAGTAATTGCGGCGTTGTCTGTAAACACCTGAAGATTACACGAGACCGTTGTGATTCGGTCGCAACACCTTGCGCCTTTACTTTCTGCTTGTAACGCACCATCATCCGACAAAGCGTTAAATAGAAAACTGGCGAAAGGTGTTTCGAAATCTATTACGCAAACCTATTAATTTCGAGTCGAATCACGCTTGCCCCCGCTTCGTACGCACGTGAGAGATCAGATTCGAACTTTAGCCAAGTATCGTCGAAACATTAATCATCGGTGTCGTCTCGATACGTATCGACTCTTTGACAGCCTATATCCAGGGTGCTTTTTATGGATTATCCAATATGTGCTTTCAAGGTTGGTTCATCGAGTTTCTCTCTTCATTTTTTCATTTTACAGATCGTGGTAGTATATTACAGAGTCCTTCTCATCGGCTTACGTTTATTATTAATAAACGACCTACCAGAGTGCTTTCTTCGTTCATAAGGAGGAAAGAGCGAGCCGTGGACAGCTGCCACGCTAATTTCGAATACGAATATTTTCTTCGATCCATTCATGCAGAATTACTACGAGATTTAAGACGCCTAATTATAGCAACTTGTCATTATCTCTCTTCGAGAACATCCTTCGTTTCACGGACGTCTTTCGCGCGGAAAAAATCAAACACTTGGTCCGTGCGAACAAGATGATGCCCTCGGTCCGCGCCATGGTAATTAGAAATTTACCGTAACTTTTTTCTTGGTTGACACGCGTCAAGGTTTTTCCCCCCGCTAGAAACCCATGTCGTCAGACTTTTTGCGAATGATTATTGTACGAGACCGTCGAGTTTCTTAATTCCCTCTTCTTTTCATATTACTTTTGTCCTTTTTCTAAAAACGGCACTCCTTGCAACAGTAATAATTACACATCATCGAGTGTAGATGTAATAGTTTTATGAAAGAAATTCTATAGGTCGTAGTTGTCTAAATACTAACAACTGATCATAGTAATTACCGCGAAGAATGTAAAATTCGTGGAACAAGCATTGTTTGTAAAATGTATCAAAAATAAAATAACCATTTTAGGGCGTTCCTCGTGCCATTAACGAGAACTCAATCAGCGTGGCCAATCTTCAATGAAATCGCTTCCTTGAACCCTGCGGTCGATAGTATTTACCTTTATTACCTTTATAAATTTGTAACTGTAACTTGTAATCTGTAATAAGGTCGGAAGTAAACCGAGAACGAATCGATTGATCCGATCATGGAATTTATCGATAACAATTTCATTTCATAACTATTCAATACTCATAACAATTTCGCTAAAACGATGACGGCGATCGTATTCCTCGTGCTGTACGTTCATTCAATCGGATTACCATTTTGTTTCGTCAATTTTCTCGTAGCGAGGTCGAACCTCGCGGTTGCCGATGATTGCACGCTATTCACTCGCTTCCGCTTTAATACGGGCTCCCTCCTCTTCTCCGTTTACCTGAGACTCGGAGAGGATTTGCTTTCGTCTTCCATATTTCACACGACGTTTAATTACGAGCGTTTATCATGTTGTCAGCGGGCCGTGGCAAGAAAAAAAAAGGACTCCCATTCATTGCCGTGGCGCATTGTCGCTGATTACGCGGCTGGACGATGTCGCGCGAGTAGACCCTCTAGTAGTCGGGTATTCAGTTAGTGACAAAATAATTAAGCACCGAACGCCGCTCAAAGGCCAGCCTGCTTCCACGAGCCGCGATCGTTGAATTACGACTCCGTCGGCTAATTACCGAGAGGAGTTACGCAACTGTTGCTTGTCCGCGTATTCGCGTACGCTGCTCATTAATCATCATTAAGGAACGATTCGTGTGTCCTGATAACGTTCCGCGAGAAGGCTCGATCTCTCTCTCCTCCGAGTCGCGCGATGAGATTTCGCGACGTAAAAGGAGAACGTTCGTGAAGACCTCGTCTCTCCGGTGAGAATATCCCTCTCGCGCATACTATTCAGTCAGGTGATGTAAACGCACGATGGATATTTTGAAAACTTCTTGAAGACGTATAAATAGCGTAAGATTAGTTTGTCATGGACAGAAATAGAAAGTAAGAGGAAACGAAGTACTTTTTTCCATGCATTGCTGGTGTTAAAATTGTCCTTCGGACTCTTCAACTCCATCCCCTCGTTAAAAATCACCGCTTCATCGTGATTCCCTTAATCGCGTTTCATCTTACAAACAACGATCATGAAGCGACAATTACCCTCAGCGTGCCTCTCGATCCGCGATTTTCTAGACGCCCTGGGCGCCTCCGGTTCGCTTAATCACCCTCAAAGGACCCAGCAAGAGCGATACGAGCGACAAGTCTACCGGATGAAAAAGAGATACACGAAGAACATAAAGAAAAGGAACAACGAGAGCCAGCGAGAAAACGAGCAAGTAGAACACGGAGAAGTGGTCCACGAGAGAAGCACAGGCGGACGACGGAGAAGAGGGAAGTCGGCAAAGGTCTGAGCTTCCCTCGAATCAGCAAATTATACCGACCGATATGCCGCTGCTTCCCGGTACCTATCCACCGGCGTACCATCAATAAATATGTCATTAACAACAATAATTTATCCGAGGAGTCAGGCGCCGCTGATCGCTCCGGGGCCTTGGCTTCCTCTGGTTTCGTCGTTTTGCAGTCGCGCGCACGTTTAAACGCTCGTGTGCGCCACAGGTCTGGTTGCTCGCTTGGTGATAATTGAGCCGTCGCGTCGCCCGCCACCGCGGCAATTTTAATCGGCTTCGGTTTTTGACTCCGCGGGCGAAATCAACGATCATCATCCCTACTGCTGCTGTTGGCCTCCTTTCACCCCGACACACCGCTCTTATCTCTATTCGGTCTGTTCGAGTCTGTACTTCCCTTAGCCTCAGGTATATACCGTTCGCGATCTTCTTCTCGCGATGCTCTCCGCCTTCGATTCTACTCTCGTTTCTCTATTCCTTTTCTATTGTCTCCTACTCTTTTCTACTCCCTATTTCTTTTGTCTTTTCTCTGTTCGTTCGCTCTGGTTGTACCCGTGCTATTTGTTACTTTTCCGCGCCATTCGGTTTGCTCGTTTTTACTGTTAATCGCGTGCTTTGTAAGTGTCCGGGCCAGCGAGCTTGCATACTCCTCGTCTGCCGACCGGAGAAAGGGAGAGGCCGACAATTACGCGCTCTTAAGTATATTTCATCGGTTGTTTTTCGGTTCGTAACACGGTCTCTTTTCAGTACGGTCTATGAACCGATCGGAATTCCGGGTCTTTTTGCTTCACGGCCGCGCCGCGGTTTCAGAAAACGTTACCTCTGCTCGAGCGAACCAATCGATTTTCTCGAGTCCTTTCAGCCTGATCGATCTTTTTTGAAAAGGTAACGATCCCTGTCTTGAGATGGCGTGAGCACGGTCGACGATCTTCAGCGTATATCTCGTTACTTTCGTTTCGTCTCATGGTAAAATCGACTCTTTGTGGTGTTTTTTTTGCCAGTGATATCGATGATCACTGGTCTTGGTTAACAGCGTGCACTTTCGAGGAAAGTAGCCAGGATACGCCGTTAACGAGGATGCTTGGTCGTCGTTACAACATTGTAGAGAGCGTTGCCTTAAAAGGTGACACTAAAATTCGCGCGATTATTCAAGAAATTAGTCGGTTGGTCGGCCGTAAATAAAAGGCGCGCGATCGAGGATTTTAAGAGCGTCGTTCGATAGGCCATCTCGACTACCTGATGGCTCAATATACTCGCGGCTTCGTCCAATTCATTATATATTCACGACTTTATCCTCATCCGACTCGCTACCATCTGAAAATAGTCGCGCGGAATAAATCAGGGAAACCGCAAGTATGCCTAAGCAATTAAGCGGACCGCAGAGGATTTTAATGTCTTAATAGCGACGGGGTTACTGTTTTTTCCTCGAACGGCCGATTCATAAAACTGTACCTGTTTCAAGAATTCTTTGGTTGGAATTATTAATCGATGACGTGTATTTCCTTTTAGCGTTAAAAGGTTTAAATTTCGAGAAACGAGAATTCGTTTCGGCTTCGTTTCCATCCTCCTTTCTTTTTCCTTTCCTGGTGGTATCAATTAAACGAATAATGAACGGAGTGCAATTACGTCAGACTATTCGAAGATCCGTAGAAGTTAATTGGTTTTGACGACCGGCTATTTTGCTTTCGCACTGCCAGTATAAAATTTAATTCATTCTTTATTTACGATCAAATTTTTCTAGATAGACACGGACGATTAAAGAGGAACGAGATATACGACGATGGTTTCGAGGGTGAACGTAGCTCGACAGCAAATCACCTTTACTCTCCCCTTTACGAGCTTTCGAGAGCCGTGGGCCAGCACAAGAATGTCCAGAGGGTCATCAGGGACTTCTCCTTTGCACCCTGCATCGCGCATCCGGCTATTCGGTTGTCAAAAGATATTTAAGCCCTGTGCTCAGTTCCTAAATGCTCGTGTAAACAGATCGTGTATCGAAAATGACTGACGAATGTTCTTTAGAATTTACGACGTTAGTTTCTCGACGATTGACGAAATTGTAGGCCCGTCGGTTTATTTTCCGTTGTGTCTCGACAACATCATTTTTAATCTATCTTTCGTTTCGTCCATCTATTGCTCGTTTTACGATATCTATAAAATAACCTTTTTGGTCAAACGGTATTCTGTCTCGACGTTTTTAATACTTACTAATAATATCGTTACGAAGCTCTAAATGAGAATGTATTATCAGCTTTTTTATCTACATCTTTAGATTCAATTTGTTTATATTCCTGGTTTGCTTAATTATATTCGATTTACTCTTTTACCCTAACAATATCATTGATAATATATAGCGAACGTATAAAAAGGACTGCTGGAATTATTTCCCAGAAAAAACGAAAATTAATTACCAACTTAGTCGAAGTTAATCACCAAAATGAGAATATTTGGCTCCAGGCATGGCCATTAACCTTCGTGTTTATAGCGTCGTTACCACGGTTTTCGATAATATTTTCAACAATGCAGGCGAACTGGCAGGTATTTCGATGAAATTAGAAGTCAAAGATCCTCACGCTATCTGGACTTCGACGCTATCGAGGCAGGCACACTTCCCCGAGACACGTCGTAATTTACGCATGAAACTTTCACCGTTAATCGTTTCGACTCCCTTTTCTAAAACGATCTGCGGCACCGAGCCACGTTAACGACGCGTAAATCATCTCGTTACTTCGATTGCTACCCAGAGAACGACTAAACGATGTATTTTCAGCCAGACACGAGATCTTTCTATATAATTTAGTTAACGACTATAACGAGTTAATCGACGCCATGGTACAGGCGTCATGACAGATGACTCGATGAAGAACGAGACCAACGTTTGGTAACGATCCAATCATTGTTTTGTTAGTTACACGATCACGAGGTTATTCCTGAATTCCTTTGGATATTTTTAAGGGAAAGGAAACCGGATTCTTCATTTATCCGGCGTCTGTCGTATCACTGAGATATGAGGTACATTCAAAGGCTCTTTTTCCTTGATCCTGACCATTTGTTTTACCGTAATCTGCCTGGTTGTTCTTCAATTTTATACCGTCACCTTATTAGGCTAATAGGTTTCCAGGCGTCGCTGGAAAGACTATAACTTCTTGCTCGTAAGATTTATCGTACCGTTGGGGATTTACGAAAGTAAGATAGGAAATCAAAAATTCCACGATCGTGCTTTGTCCTCGAGGCACAGGAACTAAGTAACTGGATGTTCCATTACGTCATATTAATCTACAATCAACGTATGTATTAATGGCGCGGCAATCGTGTCATTACTGTATCGTAACGCGGTCATTATCCGTCCGGAGAAGCGACGATGGAATTATACTGCTTTCATGCCCGACTCAATTGCCATCTCGGAACTATAATCGAGATAAAGCCGTACAACGCCGGATCGTAGATCGCGATTGAAAATATGTTGTAAGGTGTACGCGATGGTTGCGTTCAAGACAGGACCAGAGACCAGGGGAGGGAATAAAGGAACAGCCGAGAACAGATCCATCACCAGGTGAATGATCGCTCTTCCGATTTATCCGTCATCCCATCTAAAGTTCACCAGGTCCGTCGCTGCTTCCATACGCGCCGCTCCTGTCTATCTGTCCGTAAAGGTGTGGCCAGAAAGACAGCCGAATTGACAGTCAACGCTGGGTGGGTCAGAATCGAGATGGACCGTATCGTTCTGTCTGTTCTTGTTATTCTGCATTTAGAAGAATTACTGTGATTTACAGCGGTATAATTTTGAGCTTAAATCGTTCGACTTTGGTCTACAGATCCCAAGTAAATTTCTCGATGATTGAAAATTTCAATTACCGGGAAAACGATTCTGCTCGTTCAAGTTAATAAATTACCTATGTCATTGTAAAACGTCGGGGTTGCATTTGCAGAAAAATGTCCGTTCATTCTGCGATAGGATTTACGTAGGATCATTAAAGTTACTTTTCAAGCAGTCATCAGAATAACGAGAAGATTAAAGAGACTCAGTGTCGTCGGAAGAAACGAGTAGAGAACGTAAAATCGCGAAGTGGCGCGTTTATCGTCCGATCTTTCCGATTCAACGCGATGTCAATCGTATCTCGGTTGTCACCTTCGCACGATGGGTTATCGACCACGGCACTACAGATTGCACGGTTCGATTAGGTGCGTAAAATCAGCTCTCGGAGTACGCATCAATCTTGATATACCGCTCGCTATACCAGTCTCTCCAATCAAGGATACTATTTACAAATAAAAATACGAGGCGGTTACACGTCGAGTCGAGCATAATGTTTTCAACAACATCAATTGCTTAGTGTCTGAATCGTAGACTCACTCTAACGTCCGATTTCAACGGGTCGAAGCGAGTCGAAAATTCTCAAGGAAGCAGCTTTCGCTCGATGCACCCTTCAACGTTTCCTGAGAAATAATCCTGAGGCTACGCGAGGCAACGTCCAGTTAACGGAATCATTCATACTCTACGTCAACCGTACGCGAACCGACGAGGGAACCAGCACTTGGCACACGTCAATGTCAGGTTCTCGTACTTGCGTCGTGTAAAAGTGTAAGAATAGAATCGAGTGGATAGGTTCTCCTCGTCCTTCCTCGACTTGACGTAGACAGAGGTACACTTCTTCCCGTTTGAGAACGCTTGAGCGTAATCGGTAATGGTCGCAGGGAAAGAAACCAGAAGGAAAACAAAGCGGGCATTATCGTTCTTTGGGAACACGGCCGCTTGTAGTCACTTCAACGACTCGTACGGTAATTATGACTTGATGGCTCTATTGCTGCGGTGTCTATGTCGTTTGAAGCTGTTTTTTTTTTTTTTTTCTGAACGCCAGCCATGTTTCAGTCTTTGAGTCGCTCGACTGATCTTGAAAACGCCAGAGCTTTAGATCGGTTGAGGGAGTAAAAAGAATTCGTTTTGTTTCGCTTGTGAATACACTGTGGTGATTCTTCTTGGAAAAAAGTTGTATAAGTCGTAAAACCAATCGAGTCAGATCGATCTCACATGTAATATCGAAAATTGCAGCCATTTAGAGTATTCGATAGGAAGAAAACGATTTTATCAAGAATCGAATCGAAGCTCGATCAACTCGAATAGATCAATTTACCACCTTGCTATTCCATCATTCTGGAATAGAAAGTAAGTAGAAAATTCACGTGTTAATAAAGATAACGAATAGACAGCCTTCGATAGATTGTGATAATCAACAGCGTTGTGGGCCGTTAGGTACAAACGAAAAAGTAATATGTAGAGAAAGAAATTACTACCATTCGGAGGAACCGAGTTGAGTTGGCAAGCCATGGTTTGTTGATTTGCCACGGACGCGGTGGTATTTCTATCGGTTCTAATGTAGCGATATACACCGGCTGTTAACAACTCTTTCTTCTCCTTGTGAGCGCGCCCGTCGCGTGAAACAAGATAAGCGAAAAAACGAGGGATAAATAACGGACGCTACTTCTCAGCTATCCTTCCAACGACAAGAATTCCTAAACGAACAACGTATCTGTGTACAGACACGCGTGTGCGTGGCTGTGCGCGTGTCACCATGGTGAAAAAAAAGGTTGCGAGAGGAAGAAGGAGAGAGCGTAGAACGCGGATGTTTCCGGAACACGGTGGATGGGCCGTGTTTCCAAGATAAGACGCCTAAGTTCGGCATAGTTCGGTAAGTGGCGAAGATAAGAGGCATCAAGACGACTGTGTTCAGCCGTTGGAAAACACGCGATAGCCTGTCTCCAGGTAATCGACGCGGCTTGTAATCTTAATTACCTGAATACCGCAGGCAGAATCGCGTAGCTCGGTGTATCAATATGACCGTTCTTTACGCTACGAGCAGAAAGAAATCTTGTTAAGTGCGATCCTCGTGAGAACTTTTAAGTGTGCACCGCGTTCTGTTATCGGTGCAGGGAATGGGCCGAGTCAGTGACAACCAACGATACACCTGCGATTAGGAGGAAAGCGTAGAAATAATGTTGTCTTCGAGGAACGATCATTCGACGGATGAAATTAAGCCGAAGGGCAACGACTTTATGGCTCGTTATTGGTTGAGCGCTATTTATTGCTCGCGTAAATTTTAATGGAATTCGAGAATGATTACCGAATGTGTCTTGTTTCTACGAAACTTGAAAGTCCAGTAAAATTTACATACGAGATTCGAACCGCTTTGCAACTATCATTCTGATAGTTGTAAGCTAACAGAAAACTCGTTAAGCGCGACCCACGTGAGAACGTCGCATAGCAAACGCAGTGCGCTATTATCGTGAATGAGACGATAGCACCTGCGACCAGCTTCGAAGGTATTTATAAGGACGACAAGTGTCTGGCAAGACGACTGGATGTCTTAGAATAATCTGTAACTCATTACGTGTGATAAAGGTAATTCCACTCAGTTTCAAGGTTACAAAATTCATGTAAGTTTTCACGAAGCACGTAGTTCTCAATATGAACGAGATCATTAGTCGCGACTCGTTGCTCGGTCCTTGTTGATTGTATCGATTGTCATTGTTAAGGAGTTACGAGCATCTTTACGACAAACGCAACTGTCTTCCTGTGTTTAATGAACGGCACGCTACTCGAATACGGCAATTATGGTGTTACAGCTATTGTATACTTTAATTTATAGCAACACCTCTTCGGTTATGATTTACACGCTTCGTTCCAAAGTAAATTTCGCGTAGTATATCGTTCCGCGACAATCGCCGACTCGATCAATCGAGGATGAGTCGATAACTAATTCCATTTCAATCGTCCTCGAAGCATAATGCCCGAGAAATTGGTCTTTCGTGGCGATAATGCACGTGCTACACGTGCGCCTTTCGTATATAACCCTAAATTCATCGCTGCACCAACAACTTCTCCGCGGATTAATGATTCGCTCGAACGTATCCGAGTGCCGTTTGTTTGCATATCATTAACGCACGACGCGGTTAATTAATCGTTCGACGATCAGCGCTGTTACGCCTGTTATCCGCTTTCAATTTGCCATGCAAATACAATTTCGTAACTTCTTTTTTCCTTTGCGCCATCTGCTCGAGGCGGCCGCTTAGCATTTTTCATCAGGATCATGGAACGACGAGTTCGCATTGCCGCGTGAATCATGCCATCGCACCATGTAGCTTCATTTGAGTTATTGGCTGTTCTTGTGAGAAGCTCATTTGTCGAGACCTATCAAGATTATGGACATGAATGCTGTTAACTAATGGCTTTCATAAAAGGCAATTAAAAATTCTCCGAACTATCAAGAATGTTTACAAAAATGTAACCTCGGAAATTTGAATATCTGATGGTAGGATTTTTCGTGAGCTTCGAACGCGTAGGTTTGCCGCGATAACTGAAAATGATTTAGAAACGTATTTCTTTGACGTATTGCTACGGTACATATACGTATAGCATCTGAAACTAATAGAAAATCCCTGCGTGTGAATTTTTCGTCTCACGCTTGTTGAAGATCCTATCCTCAATTCTTTAAGGTCCTAAGTCGAGTTGGAACATCAACCAGTACACAAACTTCGTTCATTTCCATCGTACGCTATCAAAGAATCGGCAAGACTCACCCACTCCAAAATCCAAAAGCATCCTGTATCCGTTTCGTTTTATTTAAAACGTCAAATTGGTTTATTTCTGCCATACATTGGAGTCGAGCGGAGAACAATTCCTCGGCAGGACGCGCGGATTAACTGTAAGCGGCCGATAAATGCGAGCACGCGTAACGAATCGGGGTGCACGCAATCAAAGGGGAGCACACAAGTGTACGGTAGCCCTGCAGCGCGCAAGAAACCGCTGCCAATAAATCTACGTGGGCGAGATTGCCTCTAAGATTAAAAGTACGCGGCTCGGGAGAGAGCATATAAAAGTGCCGGGCACCAGGAGGAGTCGTCGAAAAATTTTCGGTCGCACGAAAGGGACCTGGTTCGCTCTCGTTTGCATCCTTCTGGAGCTCGCACTTTACGGGCGCGAACCAGCCTGTTTCTCCTTTTTTCTGCGAACCGAAACATGCGACATCGTGGCTACGGGGAGAAAACGACACCGATGACCAATGGATTCCTCGATTAGATGCCCGGCTCAATTAAACGGGGTACTCCCAGCTCCTCTTTCCGAACGATTTATCGTTGCCGACCCTTTACGTAAAAGTGAACTCGTTGCACAGGGATTACCTTATACTTGTGGTCGTTGAAGATAAAGGAATTTTTCTATGCAAAGAAAAAGTCTCTGATATTCTACTTTTTTGGGAGAAACAGATCGTAGCACGAAAAAGTTTGACAATTACGACATATCAACGCGAAACTCTTTAATCTTTTAAGAAACGGATCATGGATGATAACTAATGAGACTGCGACTTTTTATTGCAAAAGTCTTCAAACTTTCCGGGAAGAAACCAAGTGAATTTCACGAAAACACACCCAGGTTTCTGTACCCCAACTTCGAGGCACCAAAATCTCGAGGCGTTATCCTGGTTACCAAAGGTGTGACGATGCACCGGTCGCAGAGGAGAAAGAAACACAACGAACAACGCTACGACAAGAACGCTCCCGGTCAGAGCAGAGGGGCTGTTACTGGACCGTGCAAAGAGAAAAAGAGGCCTCGTTATGTAGCCTGGGTCCAGTATATAAGTACGCAACGAGAGATAACATCGGCCCAATACGAATATACGTAGCCGGGGGCGCGTAACGCGAATTAAAAGGATGACTCAGGCGAGGACGAGCATGCTTTTGCGAAACGCAAGGATATCCTAACAAGCAGCCGATTAAACCAGACCACGGACGATAAATGACATTCGCCGCGAGAGGGATGAAGTTGTCTCACGGTTTTACACGCTCGAAGGAGGCTGTTCGATGTGTGCTATTACAATCAGCGTGCGGCTTCGCGTTCTAATTGACGGTCTGCGATCATTTCGTGCGGCATCGCGTGATTAGCTCACAATCAAGCGAGCCACGATCCATTGCGTTTAAAACGGAGCTTCACGCGGCGATTTCGACTTCCCATTCGAGATGCTGCCACGACGCTTCAACCGTCGCGTTAGCGTGTTTCTTTGCGGTTGTCGGCACTCCGTTGGGTGCACCCTCATTTTACTCGAACGATCCACTGTCGATGGACGATCGGTTAAAATCGAGCGGCGATCGCTGATGGAAACGCGTCGCCTCCGGCTGATCCTTTTTCATCGACCGTTATACACTCGTATCTTGAGATGCGTCTCGATTGCTGCTGTCAACTTTCGACGTGGTAATTTACCCAGTCTTCGGGTAAGCACTATATTATACATATATCTCGCATCTAATTCTAAGAAATATGCGTTTCGTACTTCAGGGGTACAAAGAGAAATGCAACGTCTGGTTTAAAAATCGGTTCTCGAAAAACTCGAGTGGAGAAATATTCGCGATCAAACAGCACGTTCAGAAAGATGCTTAGCAACGTTGTCGTGCCAAGGAACGAGTGGTCCCGAAGTCACGAGGAATCGCGCGTCCACACGAGAGCCGGTCTCGAAAGAAACTCGAGAGCTCGAATTAAGTTCTCTCTGTCCCTTGCGTTTCGTTCGTCCGCCCGTTGCATCCCGTCTTCTCCTTCGCGCCGCTTCATGCTACGACGACCAGTTCGCGCACTCGCACCACCGACTCTCGAGTCGGAGGCGCGATCTCGTAATTATTACGTCGCGCAAGATGCGAAGTGACGCGATGATTACCCCATCGCGAGGCTGCCTTAAACATCCCCCCATCTCGAGGTCTCCTCTCTCTTTATCCTCTCCCATTCCCTCCTCCCTATTTATCTTAGCGTTTTTCGCGGGGTAATTGCATCGGTTTCGGACA
The DNA here is from genome assembly GCF_024516045.1 of Bombus affinis. Classification (NCBI taxonomy): domain Eukaryota; kingdom Metazoa; phylum Arthropoda; class Insecta; order Hymenoptera; family Apidae; genus Bombus; species Bombus affinis. Next base: position 8,492,905 of record NC_066344.1, on the reverse strand, counting down.
AGACAACAGTGCCCGGCCGCGGATCGGCCGCAATCTCATCGGTCTACGAAACGCCTCGATCTTTAGTTGATTTATCTCTTTAATAACGGCATTAAAATCGACCGCACAGCTTATTACGAGTCATCCATCACTTGAATGGGTCGCGTTCGTCTTTCGGCTGTGGCGTGCGAGTTTCAATTTCCATGGTGTCGGAGCTTGCGTTTCGCTCGACCGTCCTCGCGCGACCTTTCGTTGGATTTACGAGCGCCCGAGCCGTTCGCCAGTGGTTCGTCAGGCGGTCGCTACGTCGACAGAAGGAGGAATAAATCTTCGCTTTAAAATGAAGCGGGCGACGAAACGCGGCGAGAAAACGAAGCCACCATTCTCCAAGCTAATTGTCGGCTGGCGTAAGCGGTGGAACGACATGCCGGGAGCACAGGCGCCCGAGCGAAACGGGGATGGGGCCGAACGGAGCGCGTCCTCGTTGCACGGTAGGATGCACCGGGCCGCCATTTTCGTGGCGGTACAACAGAGGCGTAATAACTGCTGGAATTCATGGTAATGGCGATAATGCGTGCCTGGAACGATGGGGCCCGCAGGGGCTGAAACAAGAAGGAGGGCGGTTGCGCCGAACAGGCCTCGAACAGAGGTGGGGCACCCTGCCACGATACGAACAGACTTACGTATGTATGTATGTACACTTTGGTTCGCGTACGTGCGAACCAAGGTCCTTCAGGGTAGAGCTGGCTTTCTGATTGGACGAATTCCTCCGACCGAATGTACAGCACGGCCTCCGTCCAAAGAACCTTTTCAATCGAAACCGTTTCTACATCGAGTGTTTAAGCACCGATCGATGCGGTTTTGTTTTTACGTTGTTCAGTTATATGCAATCTTGTCTTTTATTATCCAATTCCATGTAACCAACCTTGAATCCTTATAATCATCCTTGAAATCGCCCATATCGAATTTGACAGATTCAAATGTTCGCATCTCAGAACTTGGAAGTTTGGAATTACCTTTTTCTATTTTTTTATTATTTCGTTTCGTAGCCTTTTGATACGAACCTTTATGATTACCAACGTGTCAACTAAGTCGAAGAACGGGGAGAGAAAAATAGATCGTGAATACGATCACTGAAGGGAGAGTCACAGGAGTGGTCGTATCGGGCCTCCGATTGGTCGAAACGTCTCAGCCGGATGTGGAGGTCGGGCTAAAGCGAGGGCGAGCTCTTGAATTATCCGTCTTAATTTGTCCGTCACGAGAATTAGCGCGAGTCGAATGAGGGACATGTGGAGAGGGAGCGTGCGAGAGAGCGGTGGAGTGAAGTTTTACAGGCACGAACGCACGCCGGGCCTCCCATGGTGCACCCAACGGTCGACCTTTCACCCCGAGGACCCCATACGCTGGAAGACGTACACCTTGCGTGCTCGTTCCTTTTTTACGTTTTAACCAATTCCGTCCTATCGATTATGACATCGCGAACGCCTTCGAGGTATACGAGACGTTAATGTTCTACGTAGCGTTACACGTACAGCAAAAGACTACTTCTCTTTCTCCTTTTTCTCAAATGTACAAGTAGATCGATCGTTCGTTTCACTGATCCTATGGGAAACAAGCGGTAAATATCTTTTTATTTAATAGTTTGCTTTAGAGATATACACATCCTAACGTTCTATTACCTGACATTAAATCTTAATAGGTCGGCTCACCTCGTTTGCCCCTAATTTCCTGCGACTGTATCTTCTCGTAATGAAGTCGCTTCTACTTTTCTTATGTGAAAACGAGCAAGCGAGACCTCAGGATGGAACACCGTGCGTCATTTTCTCAGTCCGTGTGCATCGTTACATCTCGTAATAAACGCTCGCAAAAATTCATCAAGTCTGATTTTTTTCGAAAATCCTTTAATTACGCGAATGTCGAGAGTCGCAGTGGTCATTGGACTCAGAGGATACTTTAGGAGAGACCTTGTTTTTCGATGGAAACTTGGCTTGAAGCATCCTCTAGAAAAGCTGTTTACTCGGCAAATACGCCAAAAATACGGTGAAGTATGTACAGAAGGAATAACACGTAGCCCTTGATGTTACCACTATAATACTTTCCTAACCCTTTTCAAGAGAGGCCCGGTTGAAGAGCTGACAAGAGGAAGGCATTCCGAAAGGGACACTGAAAACATCATCTTCAAGAAACGTGTCGTCAAAGCAAAACATTCAGACAAAGGATCTTAATTGGAACCGAAGAAAAATCTATAAATTTGATCGAGTAAACGATTCGTCGCGTATTTGAACGATTACCCACGAATACCTGGAATATCAGTATCGTTGGAATGGAGCGCGTGAAGGGTGGAAATAAGATTGTGCCGGTGGCACTTACCGAGAGTGCCGTCGAGAGAAAAGGAATGCCTGTTGTTCCTCCACGCCCACGAACACAAATCACAAGTGGTAAGTCCGTCGGTGGTAACACCCTCCTCAGGTAAATAAGGTGGTCTAGGCGGCGGTGGTACGAAGCTCCCGATCACAGCCCAAAGAGAATCGACGTCGTTGCCGACGCCCGTGTAGTACAGCAGTTCCTCCTCGGCCACACCGGCAAACCAGTCCATGTCGTTTACGCTGGGATGAACCGTGTTGGTGCTTGGTGTGCTCGTACTGACGACCGTCACCTGCAACGTGAACATCCCCATTAAACAATGGATTTTGGTTGAAACGTTTAAAAAAGACTATTATTTCTTTACAGTGAAACGAATCCTTCGAGTATACATTGGATCCTCCTTTAAACGTTCAGGAAATTATCGAGTAAGGGATGGTGTAGATACCAAAGAACGACTTTCTTTTAACAGGTTGAAATGGACAAGAAGTTCCGGATAAATACGATTAATGGAAGCAGCGTGGAAACATTACGCTTCCCAATTGGAAGGATACCTACATCTGTCCAGGAAAGCAGCGAGAGATTACAGTGAACAGACTGATGATCCTCTTCCGCTCGTGTTTCGTGAATCACCGGCGCAAATAGTGACTAAAAAGTATACCGTTCGGCTGGTCGTTTCGTTTTCTGAACCGACCAGACGAAGAGAGAAAAAGAGAGAGAGAGAAAGAGCGGCACTTTGTGGGGAACGCTCGGTCGTCCTAACTCCTACGACAAACAGTTAAAACGGTGCGGGCGGTCGCAAACAAATCTTTCTCCCTTCGTCTCAACGCTTCCAAGTTCCAAGTTTTACGCGACGGATAAACCTCGGTAAACAGTGACAAAGCGTTCGTACGTTCATCGTCGACCGAATAACTGGGATTGATGAGTCGCGTCCTTGGGTGTGTTTCTTGTAATTGGGGCAGTGCACAAAGGAATGGTGACGATGCACCTTTAGAAATATTCTCATCGTTCCACGGTCTATCGACGGACTTTAATCACCGAGAGATCTAATGCATCTTCCTTTCATCGATTTCTTTGATGATAAGATTTGAATATGTTCCATTAGGCGTGTAAGCAGTTTGTAGTAACCTCTATGGTGTAACAATATGGCACGTGATTGCTGGGTATTCTTGAGCTGTTATTTTAAACATACCATATTTTTTTGTAGTTTTCTATATTTTTGTTATTATTGGAATTCCCTTGAATCATTGAAATTTACATTTTTTCCTGAAGGGAAAAGTCTTCCAAGTTGAATGTAAATATCGCAGAAACGCGTTGCTAACAGGGCAATTGCCGAGATGACAGATTATTCCTCGCCACATACATTTTTTATCTCAATTTTGGTATAACTTTCGCTAAAAGTACAAAATGGCTTATAACAAGTAATACCGTTCCTTCATGCTTCAATTTATGACCTCGTTGTACAACGGAGACTGCTATAACTATCAACATACCTTCGAATTCATAATGAAAACCGTAACATGATCGAAAAGTTGAAATGCCCTTACGAAGATCACGAATTACGCTATAATCATTGATAACTGGAAGCCACGAGGATTCTACTCGACAAAATGAGCAACTCGCGCATATTACGGGGAAATATCGTGCGGATGATTGTAACGCAAACTCCATTCGATTAATAGAATGAACGTTGTCGTGTTGGTATCTGCGACGAGACTAACCTCCCAGCGAGCACGCTTTAGGGAGGAGCGACTTCGAACGATTTTCTGGTATCGATGCTTACACAAGCCGCGATTATCCCGACGAACGACCATGTGCCACGAGACCGTGGCCGCCTCGAGCAACGAATTTCACACACGATTTCCCTCGACTCGAAGAAATACCACCTTCCACGCCGCGTTTCTTTCAACTACGAGAAATTGAAAGCAGCGTATTTATATTCGTCACAGCCCGAACCTGCCTTCCAGCCACGCGCAACATAATTGCTCGTGATTATTGAAAGAACGAGCCACGAAGGACTAGAATTAAGGACTAGAATCGTAACAGTAATTTTTATCGTCCTATCGTTCGTCCTAACTTCGTGCACCTTTAAACGTCGTTAAATTGATTCCAAGAATTCGGAAATTTCGTGTTCGACCATGTCGTGTCTTTGTATTTTTCGACAATTTGTCGATAGAGCTTGACGAGAAACATTGTTCATGCACGAACTCGAGGTGAGCCTTCGCGAGAATTACATTGTGCTCGTGTTTCAATTAAACGAATTGTATCATGTGGAAGATCGCGTCAATTTTTGTGCCTCCTTTCACGCGGTTTCTCCACAAAAAGAAGTAACGCACAAGGATCGAAACACCCTGGTGTCCCATGGGCCGGGGCGCTTTTGTGTCGGACGAAGGGGGTCCATGACCGTGATTATGGATGGGCCTTAGCGTCGATGAGGCCCCGCAGTCGCCGCACAATGGCATGCATTGATCGGCTTAATTACCGTGATATCGGCGTAATTAAAGCCCCGTTGTGTCAAGACCCTTCTCTCGAAGGCGTCGACAAAACCCGTGACTGGACTCCTGGCATCAGGATTTCATCTCCTTCTTCGTCGCACCTCCCTGTTTGCCTGCTTTTTTATTTTCTCTGTTCCGCTTGGTTCGAGAGACCGCTCTGTCACTTCCTCGCGCGCCTCGCCGATGCTTTGTTAATAAGCTATTATCCGCACACGGTGACGCGCCTTCGACGAATCGCCGCGTATTCCACGCTTCAGGCGTTTTCAATCACGCTACGTACGAAAAACGCGAACATCCAAGCGTACCTAAATAGACGTGCCAGTAAAATTCCAATGATTCTCATTCCAAAACCTTGATCATCCGTTACTGATCTCTGAGAACGGTAGATATTACGAAGATCGAAGTAAGCACAATCTGTTAAATTTAATTTTAACTTACACCGTGTATAATGGAGTACAGAACAATAGAATATCGTCGTATATCACTTTTCCAAGAGATCAATTCGCGTTGGTTTAAACGAGTTACAAAATTCATCGTATTTTTATAATTTCAAGAGCCTACGTCAAGGCTTGTATATTCGAAGAAATTCACACTGTTACGTAACGCCGTTCACGCAATTAATTCGAGTAGGAAGCTGAGCAAGAACGGTGTAAACGAGACAACTAACCAAATCGTGCAAGATCCAGCTGGAGTTTGACACGGATCGTGAGCAGCCTGAACTCCGGTGAGTGAACACAGCAGTTCGCTGTAGTACGTATATACGGTTACGTTAACAAATCGTGATGAAGTCAGCTTAGAGCACGATGCTTGTCGTGCTGCGGTCAATTAACTCGTTCGGAAAAAGGTCTCCTCGTGAGAGAAATTGATTGATTTGTGATTCTCCGCTATAAACGTAACGAGCAGACCGAAAGCCTCGGTGTGCCACGAGAGAAGCCCGTGGCTTTTCGATCTCCTCTCAGTTGCCTCGTTACGTTCGAACGGGACGTATCGTTATAATTATGAGGCGTTGGCGTTTACGAGCGAGAGAATGATGCCTCGTACCTGTTAACCTGAACGTTCTCTTCGCCGCGTCATTCGTTCCTGTGCTCCGCGAGCGTCGCCTCGTTAAAAGATTCGTTAACTTCGCGCCAACCGATCCTGTTTATCGTATTATTCCACTATGAATTTTAAATCGTGGTCATAAAGAAGCTCTAGCTTGCTCAGAAAATTTCATTGTTATAGAACCTTGACTCGGACTCGAAGGTTCTCTGCTGACACAGAGGATTCATTCTCTGCGTCGTAAAACAAACAGGCGCTAGAAAAAGAGACAGTTCCCCTCAGCGGGACAAAGGGACGAATTCTCTCGTAAAATCGGAACGAATCTTTCCCACTGTCGACGGAACGCGTCAGCCCCTTTTCCCGAAACCCTGACTCCCCCACCTGGAACGGAACGGCACGAATTCCTTGGTCTCGGCTCGAATCCATCTTAGAGAATTACACGTTGGAATTCGCGCCCTCTTTCCGTCGACTGCTTCGGTCTCTGTGTTTCGTCGGCTGCCGCGCTGTCCATTTGCAATTCTGACACACTTCGCGGCGCGGCTATAGAAGCGATCGTCCCTGTATCGGCCTCTTCGACGAGGCCGCAGAGGAATCTGTCCGCAGTTTGAAGGAGGAAGGTGCCGCGAGTGGCGGTAGCGTTGGAATACCAAACGATTCCCGGAAACCGCTTCCACCTCACCCCCGGTTTCGCAGCCGGTCTTCCTCCTCTTCAATTTCGTCCTTCTCGTGTCGCGCGTTCGTTCGTTCCTCGGCTCGTTCTCGTTGGTCCGCTCGTGTCCTCGTGGTCATTTTCGTTGTCGTCGAAGAAGGCCTCCCCATGCCTCCGAGTTTTCGGGCGCGATACAGAGAGACGCGTGGAGAGGGGGCTGGACTGTTCGTGGCCAGCTTTAAGGGGTCGTTAAGAATGGGTTCGAGGGCCAGGGCCGTATATAACGGATAATTGACAGCCGTTCTCGAAGCCGCCGTTTACTTTGCATGGACATTGAATCCGCGCGGCAACGCCGGACGAATGGACGGGCGGACGGACGAGCGGACGGATGGACGAAACGAGACGAGAAAGCATCGACGTGGGACCACGAAATTCGAACGCGAGGGAGACCGGCCGCAGATACGAGGATGCTGTTAAGGAAACGGGCTAAGGGAGGTGCGGTGTAAAGGCAAATGCTCGGGCTGGCCAACCTCGTAAATTCTTCAATTTCGATGCTCGAAAAGGCACAAACGCGGCCGTGTTATGCTACTCTTCCTCCCTTAACCGCGACCACGAGCACGGATTCGGTTTAATTGCCGGCCGCTGGGAAAACGGATCGATCCCGCTTCCGCCGGCGTTGAAGTCTCCGCTGTTGAAATCTCTTCTTACGCTCCGATTGCAATTGAAATACGAAACGAATATTTTTTATTATTAACGTACCTTTTTCCGTCGTCTAACATTTACATATGTAAATAGTTTATGTAACGTAATATCATTGTCATTGATTCGAAATTACACGTACCAGGACAGTGACACGTACAGTACTTAGAAACAGGATTTAAACGGTACAAGAAAGGTCGGTGAACACGCGTGTCATGTGATATTATCCGGGGATCCGTTCCACGCCACATTCTTGAACGACGTAATAACAATGTACAGTTACACGAACGACAAGTAGAGCAGTCGCGATGCCCGTGAAAGTGCGCTCTTCTTCGTCGAGTTATGCCGCAAATTACGATCTCCCGCTGGTTTGTCGTGCGCGACCCCACGCGTACCCTGATGTACGTAGTGCCACGCAACTCTCTCGCATTAAGAAAGTTGATGAAGTCTTTCGTGCACGTTTCAAACGACCACTTTTTCCCTGTATCGCGTTTCTCACCGTTACGAGCATGGCAATCTGTACGGTGAGGGAATTTTTTTTCTCAATTGTCTCGTTCTCGACTCTCGTTCAACGTGGACTATCGGGCGTGAAGCTACTTAAGGGCAAACAAATGTTCGAACAATTCCGTGTGACTTTAATCGCATCGTATCGCATGAATCGGGTGGTGACGCAATCGGACGGTGATGAACACAGGGGAATCTAACGTTTAACGCGAAAAAAGGTGAGAGCGAATAAATTTTGATGCTCTGCAGGACATCTACGCTCGCTTCGCATTTTAAAATACAGAGACAAATAAAGGGGAAGAAATGGGGAAACAAACGGACAGGAATGGAGG